>NC_042615.1:370380701-370700762 GCF_901001135.1 Rhinatrema bivittatum
AAAGTATGTAAGTTTCACAATTTCACTATTAAAAAAAATAAAATTCTACAGACTTCCTATCTATAAAAACAAATGTGAGACTTAAATCAACATCAATCAATTCTTATCTTCTTCGTTTAAAGGATGTCTTTGGTGTTGATAATTCATTACATTGCTCAGAACCATTTCAGCTATGCATGGCCTCTCCTTCCCTTTTCCTATTTCTTTGTAACCAATCTGAAAACTCTAACAAAATGCAATTCACTAGTTCCATTGAGAGAGGTAAAATTTATCAAAATGGCTCCTACCATGTACCACAGAGGAGACAAAATGTGATTAACAGTCGCACCTGCCACCCACAGCGATATTTTCATTTCGTATAAATGATTGCTTCTAGGGACAATGCTACTGTTCAGAAATCTCCTTGCAAAATGAGGAGGAGAAAAATATGAAACCATGCCTCAACCAGCTAAATTACCATTGCATTTTTAAAGATTTTTAAGCAGCTTGTGTTTTTTAATGCTTTTAGTGTTTTGCCAATTCTGAAATACCACCTTATTTTTCTTTTCTTTTCAGAGGACCCTACATTCTACAGAACACCCATGCTAAAATCTATTTATCATCTTGTTTATTTTTATGCTAATTAGTTTTCTCAGTATCCATTTTTTTCTTCTCTCCTGTTCACTCTTCTGTTTAAACTATGTTCCCCACCTTCTTCATGTCTGTTTTTGGACAATGGAAATCCTTCTATCTACATTCATTAATTTCACAGCACAATGTGCTTTGCTGAAGATAGTGGCTTTGCTGACATTTCTATTACAGGAAAATTGGTTAATGAACTTTTACAGCAGATGTGAGGGTCCTGCAATGGGCATTGTCATAATAAGGCTCATGAAACAGCCTAAAATCGTCAATGAATTATTTTCAATTTGCAGTATTCTGCATGGTGCACAGGATCTCAGCCTAAACTCTATTTAAAAATATGTCTTGCAAGTATTTACTTTTGCTAATAGGTAAAACAATGCATAAATAAAGAGCAGGTAGTTATAAAGCATGGGAAAAGCAATCCAGCAGGTTTGTGACACCAGCAAATAAAAACAGGAGGAATTATATTGGGCAAAAAATAGGAGGTTATCATTGCTTCTAAAATGTAATATTTTAAATTATTTTCATTGTGTTTATTATTTTTAAGACTCAGCAAGTCAGTTTTATCTAGGTTGACTATCTTGGATCACGGTCTGATCTATGGTAGCTATTGGGAGAAACCAGGGTCAACATGAATATTCATGGTGGGGGGGGCGAGGGGACCTGAATATGTGACCAGATATTGAGATTCAGGAAAAAAATGAGTTGATGCAAGAAGTTTTACAATAAATCTGGAACAAACAAAGAGGGAATATGCAAAGGCATGATTTTAGGAATGTTTTCTTAACATAAAGTTATAGGAGTGTGTGCGTGTCTGGGTGGGGGTGGGGGAATTTGATGGATAGGTTGAAGTGGATGTGGATGTGGAGGCTGTAGGTAGGATGTGGGATCGATGTGTCTGTTTGTGGGTGGGGTGTATATGTGTACATGACAGTCAGTGGAGGGTCTATGAGTGTGTGTTGTAACTGTGTGGGGTGCTGGACTGTTGTGGGTTTGTGTGGAGGGGTGTGTGGGTATCATTGTGGAAGTGTGTGGGATGTTGAGTTTCTAAGGGTGTGTGGGTATGGGAGTTTGTGTAGTGTATGAGTTGTGGGTGTATAAGTAGGTGGGTTTTATGTGTGTGCATGTAAAGGAATGTAGAGATGACTATGAGTGGGGGTTGGAGGGATGTGGTGATGATATCCAGGGGGTATGTGTGTAGTGTGTATGGGGTGGTATATGTATGGTAGGTGACTAGAGGTATATAGGGAGTTATGTGTGAATGTCCCCGAACCCGGAACCGATTCCGGTTCTGATTCACATCTCTAGTATCTAATGCTCGTGCTCTGTATAGGCGCATTTAAACAGCCATGTTTTTAGTTCTGCCTTGAATTTTTTCTTGTCTGCTTGTAATCTCAATTGAGTTGGTAATTAGGGATGTGAATCGGGCTTTGGACGATTGAAAATATCGTCGATATTTTCAAAATCGTCAGCAATCGGGGGCTCTCAAAAAACAATAGGAAAACCCCACAATATTGATCGTGGGGCTTCCCTTATCGTTTTGGGGGAGGGCGGGAAAAAACGGCACACAAAAATAACCCCTAAACCCACCCGACCCTTTAAAAGTAACCCCTTAGCTTCCCCCCCACCTTCCTGACCCCCCCCCCCAAACCTTTTTACAGGTACCTGGTGGTCCAGTGGGGATCCTGGGAGCGATCTCCCGCTCCGGGCCGACCTCCGGCTACCGGGCCGTCCTTTGCCCTTACCTTGTGGCAGGGTATCCGTGCCATTTGCCGGATCCTGTCACGTGGTAGGAGCACTGGATGGCCGGCGCCATCTTGTGCTCCTACCATGTGACAGGGGCCGACCAATGGCACCGGTAGCCCCTGTGACATCGTAAGGGCAAGGCTATCGGCGCCATTTTGGTTCCTGGCACCCGACGGCACAAGTGCAGGAGATCACTCCCGGAACCCCGCTGGACCCCCAGGGACTTTTGGCCAGCTTAGGGGGGGGCTCTTGACCCCCACAAGACTTGCCAAAAGTCCAGCGTGGGTCCGGGAGCGACCTCCTGCACTCGGGCCGTATTGCCAGTATTCAAAATGGCGCAGGTGCTACCTTTGCCCTCATATGAGGGGAGATCGCTCCCGGGATCCCCACTGGACCACCAGGTACCTGTAAAAAGTTTTTGGAAGGGTCAGGAGGGTGGGGGAAGCTAAGGGGTTACTTTTAAAGAGTCGGGGTGGGTTTTTTGTTTATTGGCTGGGCAGCCGATAAACAAAACGCGATTGGGCCTGATGGGAAAAAACCCACATGTGAATCGGAACCGGAATCCGAACCGATTCTGGTTCCGATTCACATCTCTATTGGTAATGTATTCTACACCTCTGTTCCTGCTATTGATATTACACGCTCCCTTACTTGGCTGATACTGGCAGATTTTATTGTCAGAACTGTCAAAAGTCCTTTATTTGCCGATCTTAAGTTTTTTTGTGGTTCTTTTGCCATATATTGTATTATGAATTATACAGGCTGTTTTATATTGTATCCGGTAAAACATCGGAAGCCAGTGTAAAGAGACCAGTGTTGGTATGATATTGTCACATTTGCTTTGGCCAGTTAATATTCTGGCAGCCGCATTTTGTAATAACTGGAGGGGCCTAATAGTGGATGCCGGTATGCCTAAAAGCAGCATATTACAATAATCAATATTAGCAAAAGTCAGAGCTTGTAAAACTGTTCTAAAATCATAGAGCTAGATTTTAAAAGCCCTGCGTGCGCCGGGGCACCTATTTTGCATAGGCCACTGGCGTGCGCAAAGCCCCAGGACGCGCGTAAGTCCTGGGGCTTCGTAAAAGGGGCGGGAGGGGGCGTGTCCCGGGATATGTTGGCAGTCCGGGGGGGGGGGGTCCTGGGGGCGTGCCTGGGGGTCATGGGGTAGTCCAGGGTGGGTCCAGGAGCGTGGCAATGGTTTGGGGCGGGCTGGGAGGGCGGTCCCAAGTCCCCCGGTACTACAGTCTGTGCCGGGGAATGCCGAGGTGGCGTGCGCAGGTTACGCCTGCTTCAAGCAGGCGTAACTTACACAACAAAAGGTAGGGGAGATTTAGGTAGGGCTGGGGGGTACCTATAAAAAGCGATCTCCCGGTCCCGGGCCATCAGCTGCCACTAATCAAAATGGCGCCGATGGCCCTTTGCCCTTACCATGTGACCGGGTATCTGTGCCATTGGCTGGCCCCTGTCACATGGAGGGAGCACTAGATGGCCGGCGCCATCTTTAAAAATGGCACGGGCCATCCATTGCTCCTACCATGTGACAGGGGCCGGCCAATGGCACAGATACCCTGTCACATGGTAAGGGCAAAGGCCATCGGTGCCATTTTTATTATTGGCAGCCGATGGCCCGAGAGCGGGAGATCATTCTCGGGACCCCCATTGGACCACCAGGTACCTGTAAAAAGTTTTTTGGGGGGTCAGGAGGGTGGGGGAAACTAAGGGATTAGTTTTAAAGGGTCGGGGTGGGTTTTTTGTTTATCAGCTCGGGCGCAGCTGATAAACAAAACCGCGATCGGGCCGGACGAAAAAAAAAAAAACCCGCAATGTGAATCGGAACCGGAATCAGAACAAATTCCTGTTCCGATTCACATCTCTATTATTGAGTACCAAGGCTGGAATGGTTTTATAACTACATTTTTGTTCAAGTAAAATTATTTCTGTTTTTTCCATATTTTAAATTATTCTCAAATGCTGTAATATTTTTTTTATGGTAGATATATACTTTGATGATTTCAAATGTTTGTTCTACTGTGTTTTCTATAGAGACCAAAAATTGTATATCATCCGCATACAGATAAAATTTTTAGCCTAGTCCGTTAAGAAGGTGACAGATTGGTAATACATAAATGTTAAAAAGACTGGCCGACAAAGTTGATCCTTGGGGTACTCCTGTTTGCAGGGGAATTTTATCTGAAAGGAACGGTTATTAAGGAAGGACATTAACCATTATAAAGTTATATCGGTGATGCCTGGAAACAATAGCCAATCAACTGGTTTCACTTCATATTTGAATTCAGCACATGAACATCAATAATAAATGGCACATTTAGAAACAGACATCATTTACAAATTTGTATACCAGTGTATTTAAGAAAGGATTGATAAGGGATATGTATACTCTTGTAATTGCATCTACCAACCCCTTACTATAAAGCATATATCATTATCAGGGCTCATATGTATGAGGTCATATCATAGGATGAGTGTAGTATTGGTTAGACACACTTCAAAGGGTGGTGCCTGAGAATTCGGAGATTGACTAAACCAAGATTACAGAATGTTCTGGGCTCTCTCTTCTATGGTAATCCAGGAATTAAGGTCGGATTTTCTGGGATTGAAGAGAGGGGTTATGCCTACACAGTAGCTGTGAGTTAGGAATCTGTGTGAAATTTCTATTGAGTGGGAGTACTTTCTATATTTATTGTTGTTTAGGGAGTTTTCTTAGCAGTTATTTTTGGAAAAAATGAAAGAATGCCCAGAAGCAGAACAATTTTCAGAGTATCTGAAATTACAGAATATAAGCTACCCAGAGGAGTGGCTACCAGGAACTTCTTCAGAGATGAAACATCAATGAAAATTGAAATAAGGGCCACAAGAGTGAAAAGGATAATCATTCTTGTACAGGGTATCCTACTCTAATCTCTCCGAGATTTTAGGAGAAGGGTATATTCACCAGGATCACTCGGGTATCACTAAAGTGATTCTTAATGTCTCAAAAAGTTACTGGAAGTAATCCAGAGTGGTATGTGCTGGATGACATGACTGGATTTTATTTATGGATATCATCTGGAGATGTGTGTTTAACTTATTACAATTCATCAAGCTTCTCAGTAAACTATTTTAAAGTTGGAACATCTTGGAGTGAGAGTCTTTATTTTTCAATCACAAAAGAGTGTCATTACCTGAATAGCTCTCAAGCATCATTGTCTTCTGCCTGCCAGAGAAAACCCAGGAACCCACTGAATTGTATGATGTCCCAGCAGCTCCCATATGTGTCTCCTTTTTTACCCCAAGTGTTAAAGGGAAGGGGGTTATACTCTAATTGAAGTTATAATATGTTACTGGTATGTGAGTTCAAGTGAGGACTCATAAAAACGCACAGATCAGCTTCGTGCATCAAGATTTTTCCCCATGAATACAGAACTGGAGAAAATTGGGCCAAAAGAGAGTCCACTTGATTTATAAGATGTACTTGGTCTCACCTCCAGTTTTTTAAACATTGGAAGTGGTTTTTATTTGAGAAACTTGACAATTTGTAACCAAATATTTATGCATCTATTTTCTTTATATCATGATGCTGATTTTATTCTATTGAGATAACGCTAAACCCTCTGATATTGTATATGACTTTCAGAGGATAATTAGAAATGTAACTGTCAGTTATATTTGATGCAGTATATTATGAAGATAGTCTGTTACATGAAAACTTAGCTTAGATTTATGGTATATTCTTTGAAGCTTTTGGTTCAATTCTAAATATTCCTATTTTGTTTACTTAATATTCTCGTTTTGTCCCCTATCATCATGACAACAGTAATTGTGTTTCTATTTATACATGATGTAATATTTGCAATGTTTTGTTTTTCTTTTTAAAGTTAATTGATTTCACTGAGTGTGGCTTTAAATTCCAAGATCATGTTTGAGAAATTGCCAGTGAGGAAATGGGACATGTTTTTACATTTTCCTTTGATTTTTTAAATATTCAGGCCTGATCTAACTGAAGAAACCTCCTAAATATAAAGAATCTATTATACATGAAATGTCATAGGAAACTATGACCGTAACTGATCCAATAAAACCACTTTTAATGCCACAGTATATATTTTATTTTTAGACTACTTTTGGGATGGTTATATTCCATTGACTTTTGATTTCCATTTGAAACTCTTTTCAGACAGCACCAGTTTCTACTCAAATATGTTGACAATAGTTGGAAGTCTTTTGGAAAGGTTTCAAGATTGTGTCTGTCAGAGAGTATGGTTGGTCACAAATTGTGCCAAGTGCCTGAGTTTCTTTCTGCTAGGAACTGAATCAAAATGAATATTTACCTGCAGTTTGATTGACTTGATCAAAAAGAAGAATCCACTCATTGACATCTTTCCAAATTTTCTGATACAGAATGAAATCAGACGGCCTTGACGCCACATTCTGGAGGTCTCTGAGGATTGCACTCAGGCTAAATTTATGCAAAAGAAAAACAGATTACAGTGTGCATAAAAAGACTGACTACAATATCTCATAATCTTTACATTAAAAAAAAGTAATTACACAACTCTATCAAAACAAAGTTTGTAATATCTCTGTAGGAAATATAATACATGATCAACAGATGGTAGAAACTTTGCACCATTTTTTAATAGGTTAAAAAAACATTTTGGTCTATATTCTGATTGAGTTTCCCAAACTTAGAAAAGTCAAAATTTCTTGTGTAGTAATTTATACAAAATGTTGATTGGATACCACATAAGGTTTTATATGTTTGCTTTTATTAATTTATGACTGTTGATTTTGTTACCCTGCTAGATGTAATGATAGTGTGGTATACAGTATTTGTAAATAAATAAATACCTATATAAATGCTATTTCCAGTATGGAATTAAGATTCTGCTACATACAGTAATGAATGCTGGCGCTTTCGAACTGTCAGTGGCAGATCCCTGGACTGAATGAACAATTTATAGATTTTTTTTTAGTTCTTCCACTGCAATCTATTGAGCCACCACAAGTGTCCAATAGCTGGTTATATCCATCTTCAATATTGTGGAGATGACAATATTATATATTATAATTTAGTACACAATGTGTGAAACATATCAAATGAGACTAGGATATGTATACATGTTTGCAGAGGTGGCTAAAGGCCATTTTAAAGAGCCAAGGTTTAGGTATGTAAGCAGAATGAAACATTTGTTTCTTAAATATTACTAAACAAATATATCAGAAAGCTATAGGTCATATTCATGTTGTTCCATAAAGTCCATACTGTGCTTCTATGAACCTAAACAATTATGTTTTGTTGATAAAAGTACTTTCTGAAAATGTTCACTTCATCTTGGGGAAAAAAAGCCTAGTAGATTTATCCTATACATTATATAACAGAGAGTTTGCATGTTCCGGTGAGTTTACCATCTCTCTGCATGTGCTCAGGATTATGTGCAGTCCAGAAGTGGCACAGAACAGTGGAAGTAGCATAGAACCTATGCTCTGTTGGAAGAAGGGAGTAGTGAAGATGGCAGAGAGGACAGACCTAGTTAGCAGCCAAGCCTGCTGTGGAGAAACAGAGTACCACCACAGGTGGGATACTGTTGCACTGCTAATGAACAACATACCCACAATACCACTGAGTAGCACAACTGGCAGGGAGTCTAAGCCCCACCAGCAGAATGGATGATGCAGCTGCCAGGACCCAGGTGGGGGGCTAAAAGAGAAGGGGAAGGCATGGAGGGAAGGAAGTCTACAGTGCCAGGAGATATAAAAGGAGGGAAACGAGTAGAGAGAGGAGAGTACAGAGAAAAAAGCAGGGGCCTGCGTGTACACCCACACTCATGCACACCATACATAACCCCCTCATCCATTCATTCACGGGCCTCTCACACCCATACTCATCACCCACTCACCAAATATATCCACCAACCCACCAACCACCCCAACACATATCTCCAACCCTATCATTTACACTCCACTCAGACAATACCACACATACGCCCAACAAAGAGCCTCACTCACTCAATCACACATCACACCACCCTGACCCTTTTACACCTCCACTGAGTGACATTCATACATTCCCCACTCACTCACTGCCTGAACAACAGCCCCAAACACCCACCTCTGCCCCACCCCATATCCCTAACTACCAACATATCCCCACCAGCCACTAAGCTCCACATGGCGACATATTAAGAGATTGGGGGTCCCATTAATCTTTATATAGAGTCTTCCGTGTTGGAGGGAGATAGTAAGGAAAGGGAAAGAAAATGAACAAGAGATAAAGTTCATAGCCCACCCTTTAGGTTTCCTACACAGAAGGCTTATAAATTAATTGAGCTCCCTTGGTATAGAACCTTGAGTAGCTGTCTGGGTTAGAAACTGGCTGAATGGGAGATGACAAAGGGTAGTGATAAATTGAGTTTATTCTGAGAAGGAGGTGTTACTAGTGGTGTGCCTCAGGGATCGGTCCTGGGACTAATTGTTTTTAACATTTTTGCAAGCAACATAGTAGAAGGATTATCAGGAAATGTTTGTCTTTTTACCTATGATACCAACATTTGCAGCAGGGTAGACAGCCAGAAAAATGTGGAAAGGAGGGATCAAGCAAAGATCAAGGAATTATCTAGAGACTGGAAGCTAAGATTTAATGCTAAAAAAATGCAGATTCATGCATTTAGGCTGCAAAAAAACCAAGGGAGAGTTACAGTATTGGAGGTGAAATTCTAAGCACAAAAGAAGAGTGAGATCTGGCGATGATTGTATCTGAAGTTCTTAAGGTGGTCAAACAGGTGGATAAAGCAATGGCAAAAGTCAGAAAGATTCTTCACTGCATAGAGAGGATTGGTCAACAGAAAAAGGAGGTGATATTGCCCCTCTAAAAGGCCCTGGTGAGACCTTATTTGGAATACTGCCTACAATTCTGAAGACCACCCCTTCAAAAGTTTATAAAACAATTGAAGTTGATCCAGAGCATGTCTACTAAAGTGATCAGTGATTATCATTAGAGATGTGTTTCAGGGTCCTATATCGTGTCGGGCTTCGTTTCGGGGCCACCCCATGGCAATTTCGTTGTTCCCGCAGTTCAGGTTCATTTCAGGGGCCCCGATTTCCGGGTTAGTGCACACTAACGTGAGTTAGCGCGCACTAACCCGAAAATGAATATTTTCTGAAATTTCAGAAAAAATTAAATAGTTTTTCGGTTCTCCCGAACCATTCTGAATTAGGCAATTTCAACAAAATTGCCTAATTCGGGAAAAAAACAATTGCACATCCCTAATTTTCATTCTAAAGCCAGAGCCGTAGCTAACCTATGGTCGATATGGCCTCGGCCACAGGTGCCATCTACCAAGGGGGGCAATCTCTCTAATAATTTAGCTGAAGAGTTGCCTCCCTGCCACTCGATACACAGTTTTTCCAGCAAAAACTATTGGGCCTGCTTCAGAGCCTCTCCTGCAGTCAGAAGCAGAGTGCCAGTCCAGTCAAAATAAGAAACATTGGCCTCCCCCTGGCCCCAGCAGTGAGAAGGTGCAGCCCATAGAGTTACAATAAACAGCATCTGCCTTCCACACCCCCTACCCTAGCAATAAGAAGAAGCGCAGCTGCGGAGCCACACTAGCAGCACCGACTTCCCATCTCAGCAGTCAAGAGGAGCACGGCTCCCGAGGCTGAAAGAAACAGCATCAGCCTTCCACTCCCCTCCCCAGCAGACAGAAGTGTGACCGAGGTGTCAAAAGTAGCCTGAGGCCTCCCAACCCCTTTTTTCACCTCAGCAGTCAGAAAGAGGGCAACCTGAAAGAAGCATTGACCTCCCCAGCCCATCCCGGCAGTTAGGAACATGGCCCTTGGAGCGGAAAGAAGCAGCATCAGCCCCCTTCCCCCTCCCCACAATCATAGCAGAAGCAGCATGGCCTGGAGTCTAGAAGCAAAACTGAAGAGTCTAGTGACTGTCCAGGCTGCTGCTGCTGCTGCCCCTTGTTGTTCCAGAGGAGGAAACAAGTGAAAGAGCATGAGAGACAGAGCATGTGTGTGTATGACTGAGCATGAGATAGCGTGTGCATGTATATATATGATGCAGCATGAGATAGCAAGCTTGTGTGTGTGTGTTTATGACTGACATGAAACAGTTTGTGTGTGTGTATATATACATATATATATGATTAAGCATGAGAGACAGCATGTGTGTGAATAGTAGGGGTGTGCATTCGTTTTGAACGCATATGTAAAACGCAACTTTTTTTTTTTAAACTTAAAAAAGTGATGATGCGCAATGCATCACGATTTTCAACTTATTCAACATAGCTATGTTGAATACGTTGAACCTAAATACTTAAACCCCCCACCCTCCTGACCCCCCCAAGACTTACCAAAACTCCCTGGTGGTCCAGCGGGGAGTCAGGAAGGCATCCCTGTATTCCTTTGCGAGGAGCATGTGACGAGGATCCCCCCCAAGCTGGCCAAAAGTTCCGGTTGGGTCCAACGGGGGTCCGGGAGCGGAGGCGCGGAGGAGCACGTGACGTCTGCGTCACTCCGACGTGACGCCGACGTCACGTGCTCCTCGCAAAGGAATACAGGGATGCCTTCCTGACTCCCCGCTGGACCACCAGGGAGTTTTGTTAAGTCTTGGGGGGGATTAAGGAGGGTGAGGGGTTTAAATTTTTATTTAGGGAACCGGTGAACGTATGGACAGACCCTCAACTTATGGAATTCTCCATATGTCCATATTGAACGAAATCGACCCTCAACTTCAACTTATCAACTTATCAACGCAAACTTTTTGTCTGCACATCCCTAGTGAATATATATGATTGTGCATAAGACAGCGGGTGTGTGTATGACTGAGCATGAGACAGTATGTGTTTGTGTGTATGTGTGCATGTGTATATGTTTTTATCTGTTTAAATCTTCCTTTGATTGGTTGATAAGATTTAAAAGTATACTTTAAATCTTAAAGTATACTTTAAGTATACTTTGTTCCACCAAAGAAGAATTTGAAAGACAAGCAGAATTTTTGAAAAATAAATTTAAAGACAGAGGGTATCCGAAGAAAATCATTAATAAAGCATATAAAAGAGCGAAATTTTCTGATCGCAATCAGCTTCTTCAATATCAAAGTAAGAAAGAACAGGGCAGGTTAATCTGCATTATACCTCAGAGCACAGCGACAGCATTTATCACAGCCTCAATATGAAGACACTGGCCCATTTGAAGAATTCCCTTTTAATAGCTACAACAAGAGGTTCAAATATTAGAGACAAAGTAGTACATGCAGACATAATAAGAGACATGGAAGAAATATCTCATAAAGGACAACACAGGGCATGTCAACATTGCGATATGTGTGCCATGACAATTGAGGGCAGTGAATGGAAAGATCCGGTCACAGGATATCACATAAAGAGGAGCAAGGATTCTGATTGTACCTCCAAAAATGTGATTTATCTAATTCAATGTCCATGCCCAAAAAATTATGTCGGCAGGACATCAAGAATCATCAGGACGAGACTGATTGAGCACAGATCAAAATTAAATACTAAAACTATAGAAGCACCTATAGTAGATCATTGCATAAGGCATGATCATAGTTTTGATCAGCTAAGATGGACCATCATAGATATGGTGGGGAATAAATCAAAAGGAGGAGATCAAAAAAGAAGATTGAACTATAGTGAACAACAATGGATCTTCAAATTGAATACAGTAGTCCCACAAGGGCTGAACAAAGAAATTGAGTGGGCAAGTTTGATTTAACAATTTAATCAAGATACTGCTACAAAAAGTCCATTCATTAAGTTAAGTGTACTGTTAAATCTCATCAACCAATCAAAGGAAGATTTAAACATGACGTAACATGTTAGACGTCCTTCAAACCATTGGCGGATTTTTGATCTGCTGACCAGTTTTTAAAACATTCTTCAAACGTCGAAAACAACACTGCCACTCAGAGCTGGTAAGCCTGAGAGAGAGGAAGGAAGCAGAATGCCATTTATCAGCATTTCGTAACCTGAGATGAAAAGGAAATAATACATACAGAAGTACGCTACGGCTTGGAGTTCCAGTATCCGAGAGCGTAAAAGAAGGAACAGACATGCTCCCATGACGAAGAAAGAACACTTTTTCGAAACACGGCTGGTTTGGGAGATAAGTCTTTGTCATCAATTTCATAGTGGCATTTATAGAATACAAAGCTGGCGTTTACATGAAATTCTCCAGATTGGAGATTTAAAAGATATCTCTCCCCACCGGTTAGGTCATAAGGTTGTGTACCTAAGATAAGCCTTTGAAGAAAAGCCTTTTTTACAAAAAAACGGGTAGACCTAACAAACATGGTGGAGATTACACAATTTTTAAAGAAAACGAATTATATAAAATATTGAATAAAATTATTTCAAAAAATAGTACAAAATAAAGAGAGTGGGAGGGAGGTAAGTTAATTATTACATTGAAAAATAAGAAGCAAGGCCGTGGAGGCATGCATCTATATATATGAAACTTACCTCGACTCTCTTTAAATTATTTATTAATTATTTATAATTATGTGGATAGTTCACAAGAATACAAAATAAGGTGAGATTATAATCATTTTGGGATACACATATAGCATGAAATTTTGGTCTCATCTTTAGCGGAGATAGATATTATATATATATATATATATATATATATATATATATATATATATATATATATATATATATATATATATATATATTTTAATGTTTCAATGTAAAAATGGTATGACTTCTGTCATGCTATTATCCTGTTACAATGTGAACCGATGTGATGTACCCCAACGAATGTCGGTATATAAAAGCAAATAAATAAATAAAATAAAATAAATATTAGTAATTACTGTAAATTGTCTGTCATCATGTGGTGATTTTACTTATGCATGTAATGCTGTTAGCCACCTAAATGTGTGGATAGGTGGTTTACAAATGTTACAAATAAATAAATAAAATAGGTATCTTACAGATGATGAACAACATTGCCGATAAGGCACATCTCTGTGACATCCCTGTTCTTATCATTTACCAAGAAGAGGTACTAGAAATAACCCTCACTTGCTGAATCTGATTAGATACAAATGATGATGCTAACCATGTCAAATCTGTGCCTGCAAGTGAAGGCAGCTATGTCTAACAGCACCAGAACAGATTCAGTCCCACCGTCAAAACCTTATCAAAAGACATCAAAGGTTAAGAACAGAAATATTTCAATGCTAAAAAAAACCCCTCCTGAATCCAAACTGGATTTGGTTATGTATTTCATATTCAACAAGGAAGTCATATATCTTCTTCAAAGCCACACTCTTGAGAAAAAAAGGTAGTGAGGAAATGGGTCCATAGTTTCTAAGATCCAGTGGTTCCAGAGATGGCTTTTTCAGCATTGGTCACAAGGATGCCCATTGAAGCTCCAGAGATAGACACCCTCAAATAGTGAAAGATTCACCATCTTAGGTAATGAGCCAATGATCTCTCTCTGAGGATTTCTAATACATCTGTTCGTCAAGGATTCAAGGGACAGGATGATGAATTCATGTTACCAATGATCTGGGTGATTTCTTCCTCAGAAACTGACACAAATTGATCCCAAAATGGACCTTGCTCAGAGAGGAAGAATTTGTGTCTATGCTGTGTTTTTTCCAGAATCTCAAGCAAATTTCAAATATTTCTGAGAAATAAAAAGTGATTTCCTCACAGCAAGAGGAATTGGAGGCTATTTTGCCTATTCTAGAGTTAGTAATAAGCTGCCTTGTCAGATGTTTAACCGTATCAGATATCACACTATGACTATTTCCTGCTCTTTGAGTTCTAGATATACATTAGTCTTTTTTTGTCTAGTTTATTCTATAGATCCTCAAACACATCTGATATGTTTCAAATGAGTAACAATTATAGAACTTGCACCATACACATTCAACCTGCCACAACAGATGCTTCATTTGACTCAAAAAGGGTATAAACCAAGGAGCAAAATATGATTGGTGCAACAAAGCTCTTTACGTTAGTGCAAGTTCATCCATAACATCCTGAACAGTCTGAGACCATAAGCTCACTGCAGATGTCATATCAGATAAATTAAAATTCTCTAACTTTGGGCCTAACTTGCCCCATGACATAGTGAGGGCAAAGGTAGCGCTGACGCTATTTTGAATACTGGCAATAAGGCCAGAGTGCAGGAGGTCGTTCCCGGACCTCCGCTGGACTTTTGGCAAGTCTTGTGGGGGTCAGGAGGCCCCCCCCCAAGCTGGCCAAAAGTCCCTGAGGGTCCAGGAGCGATCTCCTGCACGCGGGCCAAATTGCCAATATTCAAAATGGCGCTGGCGCTACCTTTGCCCTGTCACATGGTAAGGGCAAAGGGCCATTGGTGCTATTTTTTTTAGCGCAGCTGATAGCGTGGGAACGGGAGATCACTTCCTGTGGCCCCCCTGGACCACCATGTATGTGTAAAAAGTTTTTTTGGGGGGGGTCGGAGTGGGGTTTGTTTTTTTTTATCGGCGTGGGCCTCACTAAAAAAAATTAGTGATGTGAATTGGAATCGGAACCGATTCCAATTCACATCTCGTAACGATCAGATCCCCCCCCCCCCCAGCCAAACCCGATCGTTAAAACGACCGGGCACACGATTCACATCCCTAGTATCAAATACTGAGCTCACAATGCTTGAACCACACTTGCTGCAGCATCCTCAGACAGCCTCTAAGTCTAATAGGGAAAGGATATTGCCGGAGAAATGGGTGATTAACACAAAATCAGCTCTCACAAAAGCAGCAGCTGTTGCGATCCTGCTCGCAGCTCCCGTGACCGGGCTCTTACCTTCCCCGCCAGCCCTGACGGTCTGCTGGTCCCTCCGGCGCGATTCCAGGCCTGCACAGGCCTTTCTCTGCTGTGGAGTCTCCATAAGGGAGATGCCGTCGAGTTCCCGGATATGGCCCCGCCCAACGCGTTTGCGCAAAGAGGCAGCTTTTAAAGCTGCAGGCGCGGGGAAACCTTGGCCGGCCCCCAGAGTGACGTCAGATGCCAGCAGGGTATTTAAACCCAGGCCCTGTTCCAGGAAATCGCCTTGCAATGAGGTTCACTCCGGTGTCAGTATCCAGTTGCTGTTCCGTTCCTGCTCCAGCTTTGATCCTGCTTCCGTTCCTGCTCCAGCCTTGATAAATATGAACTGGCAGCCAGAGATCTCCCGGATGATCTGAATAGTTTAATTGATTTGGCAGGGAGAATTGACCGCCGGCTACAACAAAGATCTCGAGAATTCCGCCAACCTAGAAGGCAGTTCTCGCTGGCTCCCACTTTCTCTAAACCTTTAATGCCTTCACAGGCTCCAGCAAACTCCCGTTCAGATCCACAGGGGGAGGAACCGATGCAGTTGGGCCGCATCTCCCTAACACCGGAGGAGAGAAAGCGACGAAGAATAATGGGCCTCTGTTTGTATTGTGGCGGGAAAGGGCATTTCCTGGCCCAGTGTAAAGAGCGTTTGGAAAATGCCAAAGCCTAGGTGCCACAGGGGAGCTGTCCCTAGGCTGTGTTAATCCTGCTTCTCAATGTACTGTCCCGGTAACCCTGGAATATCCCGGAGGGACCTTCTCCACGGCTGCCTTTATTGACTCCGGGGTGAGAGGGAACTTTATCCTGGCTGACCTATTACAACAACTCCAACTTCCAGTACTTCCTCGTACTCCACCGCTCCGGATCACTTCCATTTGAGGTACTCTACTCCCTGGACACGTTGCGTCCACCACCAAGCCACTGACTCTCTGGACCGGAATTCTTCACACAGAACAAATAACCTTCCTGATACTGGAGAAGGCGGTTCACCCCATTGTTCTGGGGTTACCTTGGCTCCAGAAACACTCTCCTATCATTCATTGGGATACTCTCCAAGTGGCAGCATGGAGTCCAAAGTGCTTTAGCACTTGTCTGCCTGATCAGCCTCGTCCCAGCATTTCTATAATGACTGCATCTCTAGCTATACCTTCCCAGTATGAAGACTTTGTGGATGTGTTTTCTAAGGAACATGCGGAATTGCTACCCCAGCATCATCCGTTTGACTGCGCTATTGATTTGCTGCCTGGCACCATGTCACCTCGAGGGTGGGTCTATCCACTCTCCCTTCCTGAGACACAAGCCATGTCAAAATACATTACCGAGAACCTTGCCCGAGGATTCATTTGACCTTCCAAGTCACTGGCCGGGGTGGGTTCTTCTTTGTAGGGAAGAAGGACGGATCTCTTCATCCCTGCATTGATTACAGAGGACTAAACTATCACCAGACGTGATCGTTACCCGTTACCCTTGATTCCTGAACTCCTCGACCATTTACAAGGAGCAAAGGTATTCACCAAGCTTGACCTTCGTGGAGCCTACAACATGGTGCGCATCCATCCTGAGGATGAATGGAAGACTATTTCAATACTGCGAGAGATGCTCCACTCTTCAGTCATTCTCTACCTAGATGATGTGTTGATCTACTCCAAGGATCTGGAGACTCATCGTCAACATGTGAGACAAGTGTTATAGATTCTGAGAGAGAATTGGTTATTTGCAAAAATTGAGAAATGTCTCTTTGAACAAGAATCACTCCCTTTCTTGGGGTACATTGTTTCAGCTACAGGGTTCAGGATGGATCCAGATAAGGTATCCACCATCTGAGAGTGGCCCCAGCCTGTAGGAGTAAAAGCTCTCCAATGGTTCTTAGGGTTTGCCAAATTCTATAGGCAATTCATTCCACACTACTCCCGCAAGGTGGCTCCACTAACAGCCCTTACAAGGAAAGGGGCAGATGCAAAGAACTGGCCCTCAGAAGCATGCCAGGCATTTGTGGTGCTGAAAGAGGCTTTCCTGGAAGACACCTGTCTACATCACCCAGATTTATTAAGACCATTCATCATTGAGGTAGATGCCTCTGACCTCACTATGGGCGCAGTCCTCAGCCAAATCTCCAAGAGTGGGAAATTAATTCCATGTTCCTATTTTTCCCGAAGATTCTCTGTTGCAGAGAAAAACTATGGTATTGGGGACAAGGAACTACTGGCCATAAAACTGGCATTTGAAGAATGGAGGCAATGGTTGGAGGGGGCCCAACATCCTGTTGTAGTATATACGGACCACAAGAATTTGGAGTTCTTTTATCGGGCCCAGCAATGGAACCCCAGACAAGTAAACTGGTCCCTGTTTTTCAGGCGCTTCAACTTCTCTTTGCATTACCGACCAGCGACAAAGAATGTACAGATAGATGCTCTATCCCATATCACCGAGCTGGAAGAGATGAGCAATCCTCCCCAGTACATCCTAGATCCTGCAAGAGTCAGTATGGCCAGCACTACGGTCACTTCAGGAAGCAAGACGGTAGTCCCCCTTTGTCATAGGAGAAAAAAGTGTTGTCATGGGCCCATGACTCCCTCACTGCCGGACATCCCAGTAGGGCTAGAACTTTGGATCTTTTGACGCAGTACTATTGGTGGCCTAGCATGAGACAAGATGTCAACCTTTATGTCAATTCATGTCCCACCTGTGCTAAACAGAAACCCCTAGCTGGTCGTCCGTGGGGATTGCTCCAACCTCTACCAATTCCTGTGGAACCCTGGACACACCTTTCCACGGATTTCATAGTTGATTTACCCATTTCCAAAGGAAAGACGGTCATTTGGGTAACAGTGGACCAATTTTCAAAAATGGCTCATTTTATTGCTCTGCCTAAACTACCTTCGGCTCTGGAACTGGCTCAGCTTTTCTTGCAACACATCTTTCGAGCCCATGGCCTACCTTTACATATCGTTTCAGATAGGAGCCCACAATTCACCGCAAGATACTGGAGAGCATTATGCAAGACGTTTGGGGTCCAGTTAGATCTCACCACGGCATTTCACCCACAGAGCAATGGACAGGTGGAACACACTAACCACACACTGAAAACCTTCTTACAAACCTTCGCCAATGAAACTCAAAATAATTGGGCTGAGTTCTCCTATAACAACTATACTCATTGCGCCACAGGGCAATCTCCATTTCTACTGGTAAATGGGAAACAACCCAAGATACCCTTGCCACTACCAGTGATAGTTCCTTCACCAGCCACCCAAATGACAGCTCAGCAACTTCACAACCTCTGGAACATGATCCAGAGGAAACTTCAGTACTCAGTGGCAACAGCAACGCAATTTGCCAATCGCCATCGTCGACCAGCTCCATTCTTCCTGCCGGGAGACAAAGTTTGGCTGAGCACCAAAAATATTCACCTTTGCTTGCCTTCCAGACTCCTGGCACCCAAGTACTTCTGACCTTTCAGAGTAGCAGAAAGAGTGGGTGCCGTATTTTACCGACTTCGGTTACCTTCTACACTAAGGATTCATAATGTATTCCATGTTTCCCTCCTCAAACAAGTGATTCTCTCCAAGTTTCATCGCAATCCACGTGATTCCTTGGAGACACCCTCTATGACTGACACGATCTATCAGGTTTGTGAAGTATTGGATGTCCGCTTCTATCATCGTAGATGGGAGTATCTTCTCTTGTGGGAGGGATGTGGTCCTGAGGACAATACCTGGGAACCTGCTTGTAACATCCTAGACAAATCACTTCTTCTTCAGTTCCACCAGGATCACCCTGGGAAGCCCGGTCCTCCGAGGAGGGGGGTACTGTTGTGATCCTGGTCGCGGCTCCCGCGACCAGGCTCTTACCTTCCCTGCCAGCCCCGACAGTCTGCTGGTCCCTCCAGCGTGATTCCAGGCCTGCACAGGCCTTTCTCTGCTGCGGCATCTCCACGAGGGAGACACCGTCGAGTTCCCGGACGTGGCCCCGCCTACCATGTACGTGCACTCGTGAAGAGGCAGCTTTTAAAGCTGCAGGCGTGGGAAACCTCGGCCGACCCCCAGAGTGACGTCAGACGCTGGCAGGGTATTTAAACCCAGGCCCTGTTCCAGGAAATCGCCTTGCAATGAGGTTCACTCCGGTATGAGTATCCAGTTGCTGTTCCGTTCCTGCTCCAGCTTTGATCCTGCTTCCGTTCCTGCTCCAGCCTTGATCCTGCTTCCGTTCCTGCTCCAGCCTTGATCCTGCTTCCGTTCCTGCTCCAGCCTTGATCCAGCCTCCGCTCCTGATCCAGCCTCCGCTCCTGATCCAGCCTCCGCTCCTGGCCTTGCCTCCGTTCCAGTCTCAGCTTTGCCTTGCCCTCGGACTGATTTCCTGGTTCTGGTTTGTCTACTGATTATCCTTGTCTGCTGCCAGCCCTGACCTTGGATCGTCCACCGCTCTGCTGACCATCCGTTCCGGGAGACCCCTCCTAAGTCCCAGCGGCCCTGGTCCTCACGGGCTCCTCCTGGGAGGACCTTGGGCTTCCAGTGGCGAAGCTCCTGTCCAGTCTCCCAACTCCGTGCTGCCTCCCGGCCATCTCATCTCTGTGGAGTCTTCTTCACGTTCCTCAGTCACTCTGCACGGCCGACCCAAGGGTCCACTACCCCAGCCATTACAGCAGCAGCAGCAAGCATGATGGAAAACAACGCTTCCCCCTGAACAAGTCCCATAAATGATAACCTTTACAGACTACTAGTACAAATCCCCACAGCTCACCAGAGTTTGCGCATGAAAGAGTGCACAAAGTAGCATGAGAGAAAGCCCTCATGGAGGAAAGCAAAATAGACTACGCCTTTGTGACATTAGTCAACTATCTTCAGGTTAGCTATTTATTTTTGGTTCTGGTTTTGGAACAACCCATTGCTGTTCATTTAAAAAATGCTATTGCCACCAAGCAGAAGTACTAATATTTAATGGTATACTGCATTTATTAGGGGAACCTTATCAAACTGTGCAGAATTACTTAAAATGTATTACCCAGTGTTAACCTTTCATCCCATGTATTGGCATCCTGTAAAATGCAGAGATGTGTAACTTATTACCTATGTATAGTTAGGAGTAAGGTAGCTTAGTACAAATATAAATATAATTCTATTTACTAAAAGAATGACCGGTTTGAGTACTCAATTTACTATTCCCAGAAAAAAAATACATGTACAAATAAACATACTTTCAGAAATAGAAAATCCTACTCTCACAACTCTTTTTCATTCTTAAAGTATTTTGCAAACTTTACCATCCCACAAAGGTCATAGGCAAAAAAAAAATAAAAATCACATTTTTGTTAAGTGAACAAAAACTCCCAGTGTGATAATTAGAAAATTGCATACTCACAGTGATCTGTCAAAGTTGTTTACCTGGCCTGGGGCTTCCCCAGGGGTTGGGTAATTAAGGCAAGGGTTGTTCATGTTACACAAGATGGTCTGTATCCATGGAAGTATACCAGCTGAGGGCATGGCCTTATTACGGTAATGACCTAAAAAGTGTGAGGAAAAATGAATAATGTAACAGGGTCGTGAGGTCTGGGAAAGTAAGTGCATTTACAATTTATTTTAATGTAATCCAACACTTCTACTGTACACTAAAAGGTGCATTTTATAAGTGCAGCAGATGTTTCCATTCAAATGAGCTGCTAAGAAAATTGCATACTTAAGGGCTGATTTACTAATGTTCGCTAACAGTTATGCATGCTAGGAAGATAAATAATGTGCTATTCGTTGAAGGTTTAATGCATTATAAGGTGCTCACTAATGCTTTACAGTGTAATTTTCAAGCAGCTCGGATTGGAAGTTTGACAAAAACCTGCCGAAGTTACATGAATTTTCAAAGCGGACTTGCACATACACATAAATCCACTGAAAATTATCCCAACAGATTACCATGCACAAGTTGCACCTGCTCTTTGGTGTACACATGGTTTTATTTCCCTGAAAACCTGTCTTCATACTGCTGGATTTTATAAAACATGCATACAAGTTCAAACTCCCCTCCCAATTCTGCTCAAGAATGCCTCCTTTCTGTCTGAGGAAACAGACTAACCTGTTCAATAAACAGTTATTCTCTCCAATAAACCCTCTACATCTGGGTCTTGTTGCTCTCCAATCTCCTCATGCAGCACTGACTAGGTGCTTTCCTCTTTTTAATATGTTGTGGGACAAAGGAAGAAGTGGGAGAAAAACAGCACTGCACATGCGCAAAATAACGCACAGTAAATGCATAGCATGGTGCATAGCTGGTATTTTTTCTCAGTCATGACTTTCCCACTAGCATGCATGCAGAATATTAGTATACACCTTAAAATACTGGGACTCATTTTTAGCAATTACATGCTTTATATATCAATAGCTTAGGGGTAAATTTTAAAAGAAGCATGTGTGCGTCCATGTGTGCACGGTTCCCGGTGCACGCTGGATTTTAACATTTAATTTATTTATTTATTTGTCGAGTTTTATATACCGTCGTTCGGTTTCACCATCACAACGGTTTACATATCACATGCACAATGGGGGGATTTTAAAAAAATACGCAAAACAACGCATGTAGGCCTTTCTTAGTTCCCTTCCAGTCCACTCCAATTAAGGAAAGGACTGCGAGGGAACTTCCTTAACCCTAATCCTATGCTTCCTCCTTCTTCCCGTGTCCTCCCTGACCCCATAACTATCCCTACCTAGCGTTTTTTGTTTTTTTTTTTTCTCAAACTTACTGCTCTTCTGGAGCAGAATTAATCTCTGCATGCTGGATACCAGCTGGCGTGCGCTTCCCCGGGACAGCGTTTAATGGTGCTGTCCTAGGCCACCCCCCCCCCCCCGTCCTTCTCCGCCCATGCCCAAACCCACAGCCCACCCCTTTGTCAGGCCCAGCACTTCGGCTTGTATCATCCACAAACCCATTCACAATGACAAGGCCAGATGGCTACAAGGCCCACTGTACCCCTGCAACCCCACAAGGAACCTCCGCTCTACTAACACAGCTTTACTTACCACTCCCTCCATTAAGGAAGTTCATCGGACCTCCACAAGAGAACGCACTGCATCAATAGCAGGCCCCCAAATATGGAACAACCTCCCAGCTCCTCTCAGAACGGACCCATCGACACCATCCTTCCGAAAAAAACTCAAAACTTGGCTCTTCCGGAAAGCATTCCCCCCAGAAAATTAATCCCCGGCCCCCTCCCCCCTCCCTTTACCCTCCTGACCAATACCAACCCCCCTCTCCACCCGTTGTACATAGTAAATTATGTCAGAACATATTTAATCTTAAAAGAGTTATTATGTAATGCAAGTTTATATTTATATTTTGTTTCTTGATTAATCAGTTAAAATATACCATGTTATAATGTACCATGTCTCCAAAAGGCTTGCCTTCGGACAACTCGTTGTATGTAAACTGGTGTGATATTTCAAATTGAATATCAGTATAGAAATAAATAAATAAATAAATAAATAGATGTATCGCGGATATGTGCATGGCTGGGCCCTTTAGAAATGCAGTCAGCGCGTGCAAGGCCCATCCACACGCATAACCCCCGACTTCTACGCATGCAGGGCTTTTAAAATTGGCTTGTTAGTGCATAGTAGAGAAGTAGGCAACCTTGGTGCTTGAGTCCTGCAAGCTGGTTGGGTTTTTTCAATTGCCACATATGCATGGACTGCATTTGCATTCAATGGGGTGGTGCCTGTAAAGTCATCCCAGGAATATTTAGTGCGACTATCTGGAAAACCCAACTGGCTTGCAGCATTTCAGGATCATTGTTGCTAATCCCTAGATTAGCATATTAAATTTCATTATAGAATGTATGCTAAAAAATATATAGTAACCCCCCACACATTTTTTAATGTGAACTCTAATGAACAAGTCCATTACGTTTAGTTTGTAAAATTATGAAATATGATCGGCCAACTTATGAGTATCTTCTAATTTGTTGAAATTTTATGAGCCCTCCAGATTCTTGATTTCAGTGGTACGTTTCTACTTGATGTTCACTATTAGGACCTCTTGGTTTATGGAAACATGGAACTAATCTTTCCATGTGTGGCTGACCCTCTCAGTCTGGCCACCAGATGTCACTGTTTTACAAAGGAGCCATCCATACCTCTCAGGACCTCCCACCTGGAGAATCTTGATTGGATGCCTGAAGACTATTTAGCTCAGCCATTTTAAGACACGTAGGGTTCAGTGTGAGGAAGCAGTCAAGGAGTAAAGATTAATTTTTTTCCACACTCTAGTGGGGCCTCCCAGCTTCACCCAAAGGAGTTTGGTTTAGAAGTGACACCTCCCAGTGCACTCCCTGCCTGAGGGTCCTTCCTATAATTTACAGAGAGAGAGAGACTTAGGGGCAAAAGGGCTCCCACCAGGGGACCAAAGACCTGTGAGCCTACTCTAAATCCTAGGTGGGCAAACACCAGTGATAGATGCTGCTGCAAGAGACAATGAAGGCAAAATAAATATTCAGTTTAAGATTTAAAGTATTTTTTGAAATTAAGAAGTGTGTGTGTGTGTGTGTGGGGGGGGGGGGTTTGTATCCCCCTTCTCCATGGATTTCAGAAAAGAGAACGTGTCTGATCCTACTAACTTTTCCCCAAGAGACGTTCCCCAGAAAGATCAGAGAATAAGGATGAATCTTTAAAAAAGGACGAATAAGAGCAGGAGACCCCATCCAGATCTCTACCATCAAAGGAGTGGATGGACTGGGTGTCTGAGAAGAAGATGTCTAAAGATAGGATTTTTTTCAGTAAAGTTGGGGACACCTCCACTAGGATTCCTGCATAGCCACTGGGAGAGTTTGTACATTTAAAATCACCATGGGCTCTACCCAGAGGTCTTGTGAAAGGACACCTATCTACCCAGAATCATACCTGTACCATCAGTCAGATGTAAATTCACACTTTTGGATAATGGACTTTAATTTATGAGTATTAATCAGAAAACTTTATTTTAACATCCAAACATGGTTCTGTGTGAGATATTACAGCCTCTTACTTCATAGGAAGCACCAAATGACTACACAAACATCTGGGCCATAAGTGAGAGATTCTCCCTATAAAAAGAGACCCTTCCAGGGATTAAGAGTCAGCATGGGATGGAATGGTTAGCTGGACCAGCCCCTGAAGACATAAATTAGTTGTGTGCCCTATGGAGCAATGATCCTCCAAATAAGGGGTTACATATGCTAAAGATCCATCTCTATGGAACACTCTGCCTGAAACTCTAAGAGGAGTAGAAGAGAAATCACCTTTCATAAGTAATTGAAAGTTCTTTTATTTAAATTGGATTTCCCAAATTCATAAGGGTAATGGGCAGGTAAAGTAAATAGTTAGAAATTGCTTATTTTCCTGTTTTTATTTTTTTCTGGCTGGTATGTTATTTTCATTTTGTCTCAGTTGTTTGAAACGTTTTATAACTATGTCATCCTCTTAGCATAGAATTTTCTGGTACTGGCAGAATATAAATACTTTTAATGAATAAATTAATAGGTTTCAATATTAGGGGTAGAAAAGGGGAAAATTTGTATTTTGTTTTTTGTTTCAGTTTTGGGTGTTTCCTCCCCATGAATTTCATTTCATGTAATATTTATTGTGTTTTCTTTAGTTAAAAAAACAAACAAAGAAAATAAACATAAGAAAAACAAAAATGGAAAAAGAAAAAAGAAATGGGGCCTCCCAAGGCCTCCCATGCCCCACACTTATCCCTCCTACCTGGAAGAGGGCCAAGGCTAGGATCTTCTTTGGCCCATCTTACTATGGAGGGAAACCACAAACAAGGCCTATGCCCAAGCTCAAAGCCTGATTCTGATGTCTAGGCCCAGGACAAAGTTTTGACCAAGCATAGGCCTGGGCCAAAATAGTTGGCCTCAACTTCGGCCTAGGCCATACGCAAGGTCCAGGCTTGGAGACTTGGCTCCCAATGTCTGGGCCTGGGCCTAGGCCATGGCCTAGGCCCAGGCCCAGTGTTGCAGCGCTGTCATCAGGCCAGATCCTGATGCTGGAACCTCAGCTTGGACTCAGTCCTGAAGGTGGAAGCCAGGCTTCAACCTGGACCCAGGCCCAGGACTGGATCCCAGGCCTTGGAGCTCCTCTTCATGCATCTTCTTTTTTCTTTCCTCTTCTTGAACTAATGCCACATGCTAGGCTCATGCCTGAGTTAATTAACTCCAATGAATCCTCCCCAGTTAGGGTGCCATTTTGATTTATGGAAGTTCAATTAGCTGCTGTACATCAAAATGGTGTCCTCTGATGGGGAGCTAATTAACTCTGGCATGTACCCAGCAAATGGGGTGTGAAACCCAGTGTTGGGTCCCCACATCAGGACCAGTTCTCTGGGCCAAGCTGCAGCTTCAGGCCTGGGATGATGCCCAGGCATTGGGAGCCAGCCTCTGGGCTAAGCTTTAGTGTCAGGTCTGAGCTGAGGGCCAAGCAATAGAACTTAACCTCTGAGATCTCAGATCAGGTAAATCCTGTCATCTTTTTTTTTTTTGGCCTGGGCTTTCTCTTGGGTATCAGTCGAGGCCATGGGATCAGAACAGGGTCTAGGCCAAAATTGTGATATCAGGCTGCGGCCTATGCCTAGTGAGGGCTCGGCCTCAGGCCTAGGCTGGGGTATCTACTTTGGATTTCAGTATACTCTGTAGGCGATGACCAAGGGAGTATACAGAGAGACAGTTTTCTTATTTTTTGTGGTTTTCAAAAAGAAACTTGAAAACCAACACATTTTCCCAGATTTTCAGTCATTGTGTTTTGAGAATAAAATGAAACAAAATAGAGAATTTTGTCTAATTTACTATTTTGTTTCTCCCATCCTTAAATAGAAGCAAAATCTGCTACATATACATAAGTTCCAACAGTTTTTGAAAAACCCCCAAAATGTTTATGAGATGGATGATATTTAAAAATTGATAAGATCACCATTATTATTATTATTATTATTATTATTATTATTAATAATAATAAGATGAATCTATTATTCAGATTAAGAGGTTAATATTGGACCTGGGTCTGGGTCAAAGCCTCTGTGTCATAACCCTGCCTCTTGGCAAGGCTGTGGTATTAGGTCTGGGCTTCAGACTAGGTTGAAGCCTCAGGTTTGGGGAGGCTGAGGTTGTGGCGACCTACTGCAGCCTCAGTCTAAACAAAGCTGAGGCTTCAGTCTGGGTCTTAGCTGTGGCTACTGCATCAGGCCTAAGCCTCAGCTGAAGCCTCGGCCTTGCATAAGTCGAAATCACAGCAAACTACCACTGCCTTGGCCTACGCAAGGCTGAGGCTTTGGCCTGTACCTAGGCCTCACCGGCAGATCCCCATTGGACTGGGTAAATGAGAACCAGGGGGAATCCTGGCTCTGACATTTTTCAGGGTGGGTGGGAGGCCCTGTTTGGCTCTTTTTTTCATTTTTTGATCTTTTTTAAAATATTTCATTCATTTTTTTTTTTCACATAAATGGAACAAATTAAGCATTCCACAAACCAAAATTTGTGGGAGAAAAAAACCTCCCAAAAACAAACCCCAATTTTTATTTTCCCTGCACACCCCTATTTGATGTTTGAGATCAACACCAATATACTTTAGTTCTTGTTTGAAGCTATTCTTATCACTGTTCTGAAGTTTATTCAAGTCTGGATTATGAATTTTATATGGGGTAAAACCCTACTTTCAGTCTCCAAATCACAACTTTATGAGGATAATTTTCAAAATCCATTTTCACGGGTAAATTAGAATTTAAGAAATTCCATACTGGGTAAGACCAAAGCCTATCAAGATGGTGGTCAATCCATGTCTCAAGAGTTTAGTAGGATCCCAAAGAATAAGTTCAATACTTCTTACTCATAACCAGGGATAATCAGTAGCTTTCCTAAGTCTGCATAGATAATATGACTTATGGACTTTTCCTCTTGGAATTTGTCTAAATCCTTTTTGAACCCAGTCATGCAAATCCATTTCTCCACATCCTCTGGCAACAAATTCCACAGTTTAATTGTGCACTGAGGGAAACAATATTTTCTCTTATTTATTTTAAAATTATCTATTAGTTTCTTAGAGTGTCCACTTGCCCTAGTACTATTGCAAAAGGTAAATAACCATTCACTATTTATCTGATCCTTCCCACTTATGATTTTAAAGATCTCTATCTCCTCTCCCTTGTCTTATCTCTAGGCTGAATGGCCCTAACCTATTAAGCTTTTCCTCAGAGTGAAACTGTTTCATCCCTTTTATCATTTGGTGAACCTTCTCTGCACCTTTTCTACTTCCAGTATGTTTTTTTTGAGATGGGGAGAGCAGAACTAAAAATAAAAAATAGAAAAATAAAAAAAATAGAAAAAATAAATAAAAGCAAAAAGATCAGAATTTAAGAAATATAAAGGATCCCAAAGGGAGGAGCACAAGGAAGAATATCTGGTGGAACTGAGGGAGACAAAGAAAGTAATCAAGACAGCAAAAATTCAAGCGGAAGAAAGGATTGCCAAAGAGGTAAAGTGAGGTGGCAAAACATTTTTCAGATACATCAGAGAAAGGAGAAATTCAAAGTGATATAGTGAAATTGAAAGGTGAAAAGGATCAATGTGTGGAGAGAGATGAAGAAATGGCAGAAATATTAAATGAATACTTCAGTTCTGTGTTCACTAAAGAGGACCCTGGAGAAGGAGCGTTGCCAGTTAATAAAAAACTAGAAGGGAGTGGAGTACATGTAACTCCATTTACAGAAGAGAATGTATGGGAAGAGCAAGGAAAGCTAAAAATGGACAAAGCCATGGGGCCTGATGAGGTTCATCCCAGGATATTGAGGGAGCTCAGAGATGTGCTGGTGGGTCCGATGAGTGACCTGTTCAATAGATCCCTAGAAACGGGAGTGGTGCCAAGTGATTGGAGAAGAGTGGTGGTGGTCCCGCTTCACAAGAGTGAGAGCAGAGAGGAGGTTGGAAAATACAGCCCGGTTAGCCTCACCTCCGTGGTGGGAAAAGTAATGAAGTCGCTGCTGAAAGAAAGAATACTGAACTATCTACAGTCAGAATAATTGCTGGACCAGAGGCAGCATGGATTCACCAGGGGAAGGTACTGTCAGACAAATCTGATTGACTTTTTTGATTGAGTGACTAGGGAATTAGATCAAGGAAGAACGCTCAATGTCATCTACTTGGATTTCAGCAAAGCTTTTGATACGGTCCCTCACAGGAGGCTTGTGAATAAAATGAGAAGCTTAGGAGCGAGTGCCGATGTGGTGGCCTGGATTGCAAACTGGTTGATGGACAGAAAATAATGTGTGATAGTAAATGGAATTTACTCTGAAGAGAGAGAGCGGTGTTAAGCGGAGTGCCGCAAGGATTGGTGTTGGAACTGGTCCTGTTCAATATCTTTGTGAGTGATGATCTCCTTGTAAGGGGCCTTGGTTAGGCCTCACCTGGAGTACTGTGTTCTGTTCTGGAGACTGTATCTCCAAAGGGACAGAGACAGGATGGAGGCAGTCCAGAGAAGGGTGACCAAAAAGGTGGATGGTCTTCATAAAATGACTTATGAGAAGAGATTGAAGAACCTAAATATGTATACCCTGGAGGAGAGAAGGAGCAGGGGTGATATGTTACAGTCTTTCAGATAATTTAAAGGTTTTAATGATCCATGGTCAACTACAAACCTTTTACGTTGGAAAAAAATCAGTAGAACTAAGGGTAACAATTTGAAACTCCAGGGAGGAAGATTCAGAACCAATGTCAGGAAGTATTTCTTCAAGGAGAGGGTGGTGGATGCCTGGAATGCCCTTCCAGAGGAAGTGGTGAAGACTAAAACAGTGAAGGATTTCAAAGGGGCATGGGATAAACACTGTGGATCCATAAAGGCTAGAGGATGGGAATGAAGAGAAGAGCCATAGGGGGTGGCTTGCTGGAATAGAGGCTACTACCTGGTGATTACTACCCTTACTCAATAAGCCTTTGCACGGTTAAGGCAACTCCAACATTGCTCTCTGCTTCAATGGCATGGGGAAATGTGGAAAGCTTTCCCCACATTCCTTGAATTTCAGTTGCTTTGATAATATTTTCAATATAAAGAGCTACTTCACCCCCTTTTCTCTAGTAATCCAATCTTCCAATATAGATTAAATCCTAGTATAGCATTAAGAATGCACAGGCAACATTTTTTGGTTAATTTATTTTTGTTTTTGACTCATTTTTTTGATAACATTTCTTTTTAGAAGGCTTATTAAAATGTTTTTTTTCCCCAGGTTTTATGTTTTGACAAATAGGGTATACTATTTGCAATGATTGCACATTATTTTCTAAAATGTATAACCTGATCATTTTGGGGTTTTTCAGAGGCTCTATAAATTCATTTTGTTGGAAACAAACATGGGTTGTTTTGGTTTAGCTTACCCTTTCGTTTTAAATGAATGCACATCCCTAATGGCTGTATTGCATTAATGGGATTGATTTATTTAACCACATTTCTGTTACAGCAATTACATCCAAGACAGTCTCTACCATTAGGGTTTGCATATCTGAAATTGTATTGCCTAGACTATGGGCAGTTATGCTAATAATTTTCCAGCTATTCTCTTAATTTGTCCCCAGAGAAACAATGTTCCATGCTGGGTCCCTAAGAGCTAATTTATAAATCTACAGTTATAAATGCTTATAACAATGATGAGGAAATTAAGAATGTTTATTTGAAAAATAAAGTGAAAATACATGAGAAAAAGCAGCTCCATTTTTCATCTGTACTAGCATTAAAAATGCAGTTAAAAATTATATGCAAGAAATATTTACTCCCAGAGAAGATTAAGTTAATATTCTCAAATACATCAAATTCTTGTTGGAGGAAATCTTTTCTACTTCAAGAAATATTTCCTACCTATTTTATGGGTCTGTACCAACAGAAACAGAAATATGATGGCAGAAATGGACCATAAGGTTTATCTCCTCATCCACACTAACTAATCAGCTCTACAATCCCTTCCACTCCCTTCAGAAACTATCCTTGTCTCCTCCACCTCTTCAGAGAGGCTGTTCCATGCATCCACTACCCTCTCTCTAAAGAAATATTTCCTTAGATTATTCTTATCTCCTTTCACCCTCATCCCATGACTCACTCTAGAGCCTCCTTTCCATTGAAAGAGGCCTGCTTTCTATGCATGGAAACCTTGGAGGCATTTAAAAATGTGTATTATATCTCCCTAATTATTCCTTTTTTCTAGAGTATATGTTTAGATCTTTAAATCTATCCCCATCTACTTTAGAACAAAGACATCTGACCATTTAGGTAGCCATACTTGGACTGACTCCAGCTGATGTATAACCTTTTGAAGGTGTGGTCTTCAGAATTGTATAGGATATTCCAAGTGATGTTCACCAGGAATTTATACAGGGGCAATATAATTTCTTTTTTTCTGTTGACCATTATTTCCTTATGCACCTAAGCATCTTTCTGAATTCTGCCACTGCCTAAGACACTTGTTTGGTCACCTTAAGATAATCAGATAAATCACCCCTAGATTCTCCTCTTCTTTTATGCAAAAAATTTCACTCCCTTATGTTTTTCAGCCAAAATGCATGACTGTGCAATTTTTAGCAATAAATATTAACTGACAAACTCCAGACCATTCCTCAAGCTACTCTTCCTCACCTCCTGGCTGACTACCCCATTGCAGATTTTGGTCTCATCTGCAAAAAGACAAATCTTTCCCGACAATTCTTCCACAATGTTATTTTTAAATGTTTAACAGAACTGGTCCAAGGACTGGGCCCTGCAGCACAGTTCTAGTAATGCCCCTCTTCGTGGAGTGAACTCCCTTTACTAATACCTTTTGTCACCTCTCACACAATCAGTTTCTAGCCCAGTCAGTGACTTTAGGGCCCATACCAAAGGTGCTCAATTGATTTATGTCACCTATTGTGGAATCATGTTAAAGGCCTTACTGAAATCCAAGCTAACACTCCATCCTGATCCAACTCCCTGGTTACCCAATCAAAGAAATTGATCAGATTCTGCTGCTAAGATCTACTTTTGGTAATCCCTTATGCTTTGGAATTTATAAGCCTTTGGATTACAGACATTTCATTATTCTTTCTTTTAGCAGTAGTTCCATTAATTTGTTCACAGAGGTCAGGCTACATGGCCTGTAGTTCCCACCATCCTCCTTATTTCCACTTTTGTGAAGAAAAATCACAGCTGTCTATCTCCAGTCCTCCAGAACTAGTATATTTAGTATATAGGAAAATTAAACCCATACAGCGCACACTGGGGTAGATTTACAAAAAATGCGCGTTCGCGTACTTTTGTTGGCGCACCAGTCGCAAACAAAAGTACGCTGGATTTTAGTAGATACGCGCGTAGCCGCGCATATCTGCTAAAATCCAGGATCGGCGCGCGCAAAGCTGCCGATTTTGTGCAGCCGGCGTGCGCCGAGCCGCGCAGCCTGCCTCCATTCCCTCCGAGGCCGCTCCGAAATCGGAGCGGCCTCGGAGGGAACTCGCTTTCGCCCTCCCTTCACCTTCCCCTCCCTTCCTCTATCTAACCCACCCCCGGCCCTATCTAAACCCCCCCACCTTTGTCTGGGGATTTACGCCTCCCGGAGGGAGAAGTAAATCCCCGCACGCCAGCAGGCCGCTAGCGCGCCGAGACGCAACCTGGGGGTGGTTCCGGAGGGCGCGGCCACGCCCCTGGACCACCCCGGGCTGAAACCACGCCCCCGGGCCCACCCCCGAAACGCCGTGTCCCGCCCCCAAAACGCCACGATCGGCCCCGCCCCCGACACGCCCCCGACAATAAACCCTGGGACTTACGCGAGTCCCGGGGCTCTGCGCACGCTGGCAGGCCTATGGAAAATAGGCGCGCCGGCGCGCAAGGCCCTGCTCGCGTAAATCCGGCCGGATTTATGCGAGCAGGGCTTTTAAAATCCGCTCCCTTATTTCCAAAGGTGGCTTTTCTAGACCTTCTTGTGGAAATAGTTACTGCCTCAATAATCATCTTATTAAATATTTGTCTATTATTGTTAAATGCTGTATAGCTTCTAGTTCGAAGACAAAATGCTGGCCTGAGCTTTTTGAAGTTGAATGATGATAGAATCTGGGAGATGTTTATTATGGGGGGAAAAAGCTTTTGTGTATGAGAAGAGAAACAATAATTTTACAAAATATGGATTCTCTTCATCAAGTTTATTGAATTTAATTAGCTTATATTTCAGGACCTAAATATTCTGCAACTTTTAGTACATTAATCTGAGTCGCTTCTACTATGTTGTTTACAAGTTTTATGCAACTCCATAATTCAAGGATACAAGCTTAATGTTAAAAAAAAAACAACTTTGTAGTAAAGCTAGTAGGTTACTGTTAATTTGGTTCTGCTGAAATTATGTATTGCATGTAATATAAGAGGCTAGGTTTCAGACCACTCTGTGGGCTAAAAACAGTTACTCATTCTAACTTCTGTAACAACTCATGCTAAGCAAGATGGAGTACCACAAAATGCTGATGCTAGATGTGCTTCGTTTTTTTCTACCGGGTCGTTTTTCGGTTCGGATACTTCGTGGTACAATTCGGGTTTTCTCGTTTCGTTTTTTCGAAAAATGAAACGAGGAAACCCGAAACCGGGCCGAAAAACGAATCGGTAAACGAAGCTTAAAAAAACCCACCCCAAGGCTTGCCAATAATCCCTGGGGTTCAAGCAGGGGGTCCGGGAGCGATTTCGTTGTCGGCTGCCAGTAACCAAAATGGCGCCGATAGCCTTTGCCCATACTATGTCACAGAGGCTTTCGGCGCCATTGGTCAGCTCCTGTCACATGATAGGAGCACAAGATGGCGCCGATGGCCATGTGACAGGGGCTGACCAATAGCGCCGAAAGCCCCTGTGACATGGTAGTTCAGGCTATTCGGCACCATTTTGAGGAGCACGGCTGCAGTAGGGCACGGAGGGCAAATGGAACCCGGGACCCCGCTGGACCACCAGGGATCTTCGTAAGTCTTGGGGAGGGATCGGGATGGGGGGGGGTGTATAATAGTTAATTTAAATGTTTGGGGTGGTTTTTTTAATTTAAAAAAAAAATTGTGCCCCTCTCCGCAGGCAAACCCGAAAAACGAAATTTCCCCAAAATTCGGGGAAATTTCGTTTCGGGTTTCGGGACCTCCGAAACCGCAACAAATTAGGAAATTTCGTGCAATTTCATAATTCGGGCGAAAAACGATACACATATGTACTGAACTACAGCTGAGCTAGACCGGAACAGAGTGCACCAGAGACCACTGGAAGGGAACAGGAACTGAAGGTCCTCCGGACAGGATAGGCAGTGCTTAGTGGTCTAGCTTGTAGAAGGCCATGGGCAGCGTCAGAGCAGGCAGACCTGGTGGTCACAGGAGAAGCAGAGTTTCCGAGTGGAGCGCAAGGGTCAAAGCCAGGGTATCCATCCGAGGGTGGTCAGCCAAAGTAAGGGTCAGTTCCAGGTATCAGTCCAAGCGTGGTCAGTGGCAAGCAGAGGGCAGTTCCAGGTATCAGTCCGAACGTGGTCAATGGCGAACAGACGTCAGTTCCAGGTATAAGTCCAAGCGTGGTCAATGGTGAACAGAGGTCAGTTCCAGGCAGCAGTCCAAACGTGGTCAGAGGCAAGCTGAGGTCAGTACCATGAATCAGTCTGAGAAGGTACAACCTGGGAAGCGGAGCAAGAATCAGGAACAGATGCTGGCACACAGGAAGGACCATGGGAACACAGATGCAGGAACACTGGAACAAGCACAGGAACGCCGGAACACTGGAACAAGGACAGGATCAAGGAAGCAGGAACACAGGACAGCAACTAGCTTCTCACGAATGAGACGACCCATTTGCCAAGGCAAGGAACTGGAGCCTTTTATGCAGGGCTCAGGTGACGTCATCATCGCGCGCCGTGGATGAGTTTCCCGCGCTTGGCCCTTTAAAGGGGTGGGTGATCCACGCGCATGTGCCTAGGGGCAAACCCGATGTTGATGAGGATGCAGAGTTCCACCATGAGGAGCAGTGCGAAGTCTAAGGCCCTGAGGGGCCTGGAGTCATCGTGGGATGCCATGGGCGCCAGGGGCTGGCCATGGCTGCGAGGGAGAATGGACCAGGCCTTGCGGAGTGGAGCCCAAGGTGAGCAGGCCCAGCTGTGGCTCCAGTGTGGTCGGGACACGCAACAGTACCTCCCTATTTCGGCCTCCCCCTTACTGGTCTTGGCTTCTCTGGATGCTGATGATGAAAGGTGCAAAGGAGGTCTTTATCAAAGATATGGTGGGAGGGCTTCCATGAGTTCTCCTTCGGACCGAAGCCCTCCCATGCCAGGAGGTACTCCCAGCACCCTCTATGGCAACAAACATCTAATACCTCCCGCACTTGGAGGGTGGCTTCTGGTTCCGCAGCAAGCTGAGTGGGTTGCGGTGGTCTTCGTGAAGGCCAGGATAGGACCAGTGGCTTAAGTAAGGATACATGGAATGTAAGGTGAATCCCAAGGTTCGGAGGCAGTTTCAGCTGGTAGGTTACTGTTCCCACTCGGAGAAGAACAGGGAATGGCCCTATGTACCTAATGGCCAGTCATTACAAGGGCAGCCGGAGGCGGATATGCCACGTGCTGAGCCAGACCTTTTGTCCAGGAAGGAATACTGGGGCAGCCCAACGGTGAGCGTCCGTCACCTGCTTAGCACGCTCGGCTGCTTGACACAGGTGTACTTTGACTTGATCCCATAGGCGGCGGATAGTTTGTGCTGTGGCTTGTGCTTCAGGAGATAGCACACTGAGAGGAACTGGTAGAGGCAGACGCTGTTGCCAACCGAAAACTACTGCAAATGGAGATGTCCCAGTGGCGGATGCAATGTGGATATTGTGTGACAGTTCGGCCCAAGGGAGAAGGTCAACCCAGCTATCTTGCTGGTCATTACTGTAGGACCGAAGGAAGGCCTTCAGAGAGCGGTTGGTCCTCTTGGCCTGGCCGATGGCCTGTGGATGGTAGGCGGAGGTCAGGTTTAGGGTGATGTTCAATTTATTGCAGAGGGATCTCCAATACTTTGCAGCGAACCGAGGGCCATGATCCGAGACAATCTCCTGTGGCAATCCGTGGAGATGGAAGATGTAATTCACGAATAGTCATGCAAGGTCAAGAGCGGACAGTAGGCCAGGTAAAGGTGCAAAATGGGCCATTTTGGAGAAGCGATCTATTATGACCCAGATTACAGTGTGCCCCTTGGAAGGGGGCAATTCTACAATGAAGTCTGTAGAAAGACTAGTCCAGGGTTCAGTGGGTGCCGGGAGATGAGGACCTCTTCCTGGTGGTCTGGGTTTTCGTAGATGTGCAAGATGGAATTGACGTACCATGTCCTTATCTGTGATGTTGGCCAGAGTCTCCCATGAGTTTTCTGCTGGTCCATAGCCTTCCCAGGAGATGAGGTACTCCCATGTCTTGCCTCTCTTACAGACATCCAAGATGTCATCCACGGCATATTCAATATCGTCCTCAGTTCTGGTATCTTTTCTGTTCTGGTATCTGTTCTGGTATCTTTTAGGAGAACTCAGAGAGCATCAAGAATTTTAAACAGAGAGATATGGAAGGCGTTGTGTATTTTCATTGATGGAGGTAGTTTCAAACTGTACGTCAGATTTCCCAATCGCCAAAGGATAGTAAAGGGTCCAACATAGTGAGGTACAAAACGTGCAGAAGGTAGTTTAAGATGGAGAAACCTGGTACTCAACCAGACCTTGTCTCCAGGCTGAAACTGTGGTGCCTCTTGATGGTGAGCATCGTAGATCTTCTTTGCTTTTTGTCCTGCTCTGAGGAGTAGTTCCTTCGTTTGCTTCCAAAGTTGACATAACTCTGCTGCAGTAGTCTGTGTGGCAGGAGAAGCCATTGATAATGGAATTGGCAGAGGAGGAAGCGGTTGTCGTCCATAGATGAATTGGAAGGGATAAGACCCCGTAGAAGTAGCAGGATGTGAGTTGATAGCATATTCTGCCCAAGCAGTAGTTCAGTCCAGTCGCTCTGCCTAGAATTGACATAGGATCGCAGAAATTGTATCAGCATTCTGTTCATTCTTTCAGTCTGTCCATTAGACTGAAGGTGGTAAGTGGAGGTCAAGTCCAAGGCGATGTCAAATTTTTGACATAAAGCTCTCCAAAATTTAGCAGTGAATTGTACTCCTCTGTCAGATAGGATATGCTTAGGCATCTCATGAAGGCAGAAGATGTGTTTAATAAATAGTTTTGCTAACTCCGCAGTGGAGGGTAATCCTGGTAATGCTACAAAATGTGCCATTTTGGAGAAGCGGTCAACTGTGACCCAAATGGTGTTGTTTCCGTTGGATGGTGGCAACTCTACCACAAAATTGGTTGCTATATGTGTCTAAGGTTCATCCGGCGCTGGTAGAGGTTGTAGCAAACCCCCAAGGATGTCCAGCTGGTGGTTTTTGCTTGGCGCTAACTGCACAGGAACCCACATATGCTTGTACGTCCTTTTTCATGGTGGGCCACCAATAGTACCGCTGTAACATTGCCAAGGTATGACTCTGTCCCAGATAGCCAGCCAGGCAGGAATCGTGCACCCACTTCAACAGCTTCTTCCTTTCATTTCTGGCCACAATCATCTCCCAATGGGTACCACATGAGTGGCTGCAAGAACCACTCTCCCAGGGTCAATGATGTGACAGTGTTTGTCTGGCACATCTTGAGGGGAGAAGGATCGTGAAAAGGCATCAGCCCGAGTATTCTCTCTCCCGGACGATACTTCAAAAGGAAGTCAAATCTGTTAAAGAACAGGGACCATCTTGCTTGATGGTGACTGAGTCATTGAGCATGTCTGAGGTACTCCAAATTCTTGTGATCTGTGTACACTACTATTTGGTGTTGTGCACCTTCCAGACACCACTGCTCAAAGGCCAGCTTGATTGCGGTAACTCTTTGTCTCCGATTCCATAATTTCTTTCGGTAGGCGAGAACTGCCTTGAGAAAAAGAAGCAAGGATGGAGCACATTAGATTCACTATACTGGCTTAAAACTTCCCCCATGCCAACATCTGATGCATTGACCTTGACGATGAATGGGCGATGTGGGTCAGGATGTCAGAGGTATGGATTCTTTTGAAAAGCCTCTTTGAGCATCAGAAAGGCTGATATGGCTTCTGGAGACCAGTTGGCGGGATTGGCTCTCTTTTTGGTCAGAGCAGTTAGAGGAACTGTCAATGATGAGTAGTTTTTGATAAAGAAACGATAGTAATTGGTGAAGCCCAAGAAGTGGTGCAGTGCCTTCAGGCCTGTAGGTTGGGGCCAATCCCAGATACTTTCTAATTTCTTGGGGTCCTTCAGAAACCCGTTCTTAGAAACAATGTAGCCCAGGAAGGGTACAGACTCCTTGTGAAATTCGCATTTTTCAAGCTTTGCATATAGGTGATACTCACACAGGCATCTTAAGATTTTCTTGACATCCTCTTGATGAGTTTGCAGATCTTGAGAGAAGATCAATATACTTGCATATAACTGTGACATGTTAGAGAATTACAAAGAAAGAAATATTGTTCTAACTACAGTTAATGCTGAGATGTGTCAATCAGGTCAAGGCTTCTCTACACAAACTGCATATATGCCTGGTATACGGAAATATACATTATTTTTTTCTTTTTCAAATTACATTCTAAAAAAGTATACTGGCATTGCTTTTCAAAGCCATTTATGTACAGAAAATGCAGTTATTGTTGCACTGGAGGTGGATCCTTGGCCTGGCACAGGATTGGTCTGGCCCTCTGAGGGTTCCCAGAGGGCACCTGCCGCCAGGAGGCGGAGCACACAAGGAGACAGAGGCTGACAGGAACTTCACCAATATTGGTCCGGGGGCTCCGCAGGTTGAGCTCTTGGATTCCCAGACTGCCTGGGCTTAGGTGGGCCTCTGGGGTCTCCCGGAGAGATGACGGAGATGGGTGCCCACCAAGAGAAGATGTACACAGCTGTCAGTAAACAGGTGAGCTAGACCAGAACCGAGAGTACCGGAGATCACTGGAACAAGACAGGAACTGAAGGTCCTCTGGGAAGGCTAGGAAGCGCCTAGTGGTCCAGCTCGAAGAAGGCCGCGGGTAGTGTCAAAGTAGGCAGGCCTGGTGATCACGGGAGTAGTGAAGAGAGTGTCCAAATGGAGCACAAGGGTCAAAGCAGGGGTATCCATCCGAGAATGGTCAGCCAAAGCGAGGGTCAGCTCCAGGTATCAGTCCAAGCCTAGTCAAAGGCAAATAGAGGTCAGTTCCAAGGATCAGTCCGAGCATGGTCAAAGGCAGGCCGAGGTCTGCTACCCAGGTACTACCTGGGTAGCAAGACGAGGAACAGGACTCAGGAATGAAGGAACTCAGGAACAGATGCTGGAGCACAGGAAGGATCACGGGAACACAGGAGGAAGGCAGGAACACTGGAACAGGCACAGGAACACTGGAACAGGCACAGGAATAAGGAACGCAGGAACACTGGAACAAGCACAGGAACAAGGAACGCAGGAACACTGGAACAAGCACAGGAACGAGAACGGCAAACTAGCTCACACAGAGGTGATGACCCGATTGCCAAGGCAAGGGACTGAGGAGCAGGCCCTCGCTTAAATGCTAGAGCTAGGTGATGTCATCACTGCGCGCCGCAGAGCAGTTTCCCGCCACTGTACCTTTAAAGGCCCGGGCGGTCTGCGCGAGCGCACCTAGGGGTGAACCCGACGCTGAGGAGGACGCCGAGCCCCGTCGTGAGGAGAGCTGGGAGATAGAAGGCCCCAAAGGGCCTGGGGACAGCGCCGCACTGCGTCATGGACGCAGGGAAACTGGCTGTGGCAGCGGGAGAGGTTGGACCGGGCCCCGCTGGAACGTGAGCGAGGTGTGCAGGCCCGGGCGCGGGCCTAGCGCGCCCGGGATGCGCAACAGTTATATGCATGCAAATGGCTTTTCTAATTGATTTCATTTTCTAAAAATGATCCAGGCTCAATGCATATATATAAGTTTGTGCGAAGTTCTGTTGCTTGAATACTTTCATGAAAACTGGAGAGAAGCATTTTGCCATACAGAGTTGGGGCAGAATTTGAACTTACATGCATGCTTTTTTTTTAATTTTAAAAAGTATGCTTGTATGTTCACTTGCATAGATTTATTTGCCCTCTACAGAGGCAATGCAACTTTGTACGGGAGAGTTTATGCATCTATTACAGCACTTATAAGCAAATTTTCAAAGCAACTTCACTTAAAAAATGCGGGTTAAAACCTTCACATATAACAAACATACACACAGACTTTACCTCACCACACACAGTTATAAAATTACCCTCTTGCGCTGTTTTAATCATTGCCAGGTTTCAGCTATATTATCATCTTTTGATCTAATTGAAATGGCAAGATGCTGAACAGCATTCAGAACAGATTTCCTACCTTCCATAAGTAATTTGTGTGTATATGCATTCAAACCACAAACTACTGTTCCCACAACATATCACATCCTCATAGAAAATTAATCTGCAAATCCAATCTCATGTAATATATTGTCCACATAAGAGATGATTAGGCTGTTCAAGCAAGGCTGAATCACCATCAATACTTTTTATCAAGAGCAGCTTTTTTGTGGCAGAGTTTTCAAGATTCCAAGGCAAGAGTTAGATTCTATGGAAATGTTTTCAAAATTCTGTGACATTATGTGGCAGTGTTGCATAAGTTTGCAGATTCACACCTCTGACTATGCAAATAAAATATTGTTTTTAATGACAATTCATGTTGTTTTTAGACAATAATTAAACAAATACAAATTTTATTAAGTACAAAAATCAACAATTTATCAAGACATAAGATATAGTTTTAACAGTGAAATGTCACTTTAGTTTTAAATTGAAATAGTGTGACCATTCATTTTATATTTTATTGAGAAAGTCTTTATTATCTTCTGTATGCTCTCAGACGCAACATTTTGTCATACCATTAATTACACAGAAAATTAGGTGTACATGTTTATTTATATTTTGCTTTTTGGCACTTCAAAGTAGATTACTCTGTCTTTGGAGAGTTTATAACTTAAGCTTGTACCTGAGGAAATAGAGAGTGAAGTGATTTGCAAAAGACCACATGAAGTAGCAGTGAGGTTTAAACTCTTGTTTTTCGGGGTCCTAGCCCACTGCTCTAACCTCAAGGCTACTCCTCAACACACAATCGGGGTGGAAAACGAGCATCCAACCCGCTGAACCTAATAGCGCCCTCAACATGCAAATGCAAGTTGATGGCCCTATTAGGTATTCCCGCGCGATTCAGAAAACAAAATGTGCAGCCAAGCCGCACATTTTACTTTCAGAAATTAGCGCCTACCCAGGTAGGCGCTAATTTCTTCGAGCACCGGGAAAGTGCACAGAAAAGCAGTAAAAACTGCTTTTCTGTGCACCCTCCAACTTAATATCATGGCGATATTAAGTCGGAGGTCCTGAAGGGTAAAAAAAGTAAAAAAAAAAAAAGAAAAAAAATGTTGAAGTCGGCCGGCGGCTGTCGGGTTGAAAACCGGATGCTCAATTTTACCAGCGTCTAGTTTCCGAGCCCGTGGCTGTCAGCGAGCTTGAGAACCAACGCCGGCAAAATTAAGCATCGGCTGTCAAACCCGCTGACAGCCGCCGCTCCTTTTGCCCGTTTCTACTTTCGGACCTAATTTAAATACTGAATTGCGCGCACAGGCCACTCGCCTGTGCGCGCGTCGGGAGAGCGGGCGTTCGCCCTCTCTCCCGTGGACTTTACTGAATCGGCCCGATTGTGAAGGAATAATAAAAGCAAAAAGGCATTGAATTAACAGACATTTGACCTTAGTAGTGTCAGTCATCAAGAATTTTATGGATTGGAATTAATAACTTCTCTGCCAACGGTGGAACATAAATAGTTGCAGACTTCCAAAATACTTCCAAGTCTTTGTAGCTGGTATATAATTAGCCATATATGGAGGTGCAATAACATTTCTATAAAGGTGAAATTCATCTAAAGGAATGCAACTTTATCTAGGACTTATATCAAAATCACCTTTGGTCTGATTTAATAAAACTGACTACATTCTATGTCCTTTCCATCTTCACCTCTCCCTTCCTGTTCCCTCAGGGCATGAGGAGGGGGTGGGCAACAGGAGAAGGAATGGATTAGGTAGCAGAGTGTCTCTTCTTTTTGCTGTCTGATCTAGCCTGAGTCTCAACTGCAGCCCGCCTCCCCCCCCCCCCCCCCCCCCCCCTCCATTTTCTGTTCCCTGCAGGCTGTTTGCCAGAGAAGGGGCTGGAGCAGAAGTAGAAAAATAACTGAGACTGGACGGAAGCAATGGTATACCCTTCTTTAAATGTCATATTGCAGCAGGCTCTCATTAAAGGAAATGAGGTTTGTACATCCAGATTGGAGCAAATAGGGAAGAAATTTACATTTTATAAATTTTCCCAAGGATCCACTCATCTCTCCTAAAGATGTGGAAAAAAATTATTATTATTTATTATTTTTATATACCGACATTCAGTCTGAGTTATCACATCGGTTTACATGCAGGTACTTTAGGTATTTCCCTATCCCCAGAGGGCTTACAATCTAAGTTTTGTACCTGAGGCATTTTGCTGGAAGTTTTAAAACTTCCTGAGAGAATGGTACCACTAGCTACAAGGGGCTATTATCTTCCACCTGTTCGGTGCCCCAGCTGCGGGCCCACACAGCCGGGTCTCCTCACCTTAGGGGGCCGAGGACACAAGCCTGCCCCATCCTTCCCCGCTCCCTGTCGCCGGTTCCTTCCGCCGCGGCCTGCCTCCAATTGTGCCGCACCTGACGCTGACACTGTTGGATTCCTTAGTGTGCACGTGTGCGACTCCGCCCCCATTTAAAGGGCCAGCAGCAGGAGGTCCCCGTGGCCTGCAGAGATGATGTCAGGCAAGGCAGATATATATACCCTGCCTTGCCATTTTCCCATTGCCTTGGCAACAGATCCCGCTCTGCTCCGAGCTGCTGGTTGCTTCGCGTGTTCCTGCTCCTTCTTTGTGTGTTCCTGGTTCTGCTCTGTGCTCCTGATCCTGCTCTGTGTGTCCCTGGTCCTGCTCCATATTCCTTATCCTGCTCCATGCCCTCCTGTTCATGTTCCAGCTCCTTGTCCCCTCGACTTGCTCTTCTGGTTCTCGACTTGGCTCATCCCTGGATTCTTCATTGTCCTGCCGCCTGCCCTGACCACTTGCCTGCTCACCGTCTCTCCTGCTAGCTGCCGGCCCTGACCTCTGGTACATCCGACCTCGCTTCTGCCTTCTGCTTTCAAGATCATCTTTACCGGAGATCCGCTCCTAAATCCTGCCAGCCCCGGCACCCAAGAGCTCAACATGCGGGGAATGAGAGCTGGTATAGATGAAAGTCCAGTTGGGTCTCTATCACCTGTATCCACTTCCTGATGATGAGGACCTATAGGAGCTCCTCTCCTATAATTGGCACCAACCTCGTCTCGGTCCAGGGATCCACCACTCCATGCATCACCACCCTTTAGAAAAGATACCTCAAGTAATGGGAATATGTAAGTTCTTTCCCCAACTGAGACAGCTGGATTGAATCTCACCGCTATTACTGAATCCTCAGAGACTGACTTGGTTGCTCCTGCCACCCTTATAGTAACTTTTCTTATGGAGTCAGATCAAGACGGGATTCTAAGAATGTTCTTGTGACATCGTCAGGAAACTTTCCTAAATTTAAAAGTTACTGTATATCCTGCTCGATCTACCAAAACAAAGAGGAGGCAATTTCTGATATTAAGGCCCAAGGTATTAGAATTGGGTGCTTTTTCCTTGCTAAAATTTCCCTGTAAATGTCTTATTAAATATCAAAATGTTACATATATTTTCTTTTCCTCTGCACAGTTAACAGCTTTTTTGAGTGATAAATTGCCTTCTATATTAACAACCCTCTCCTGTTGTAGTTAGTTGAGCCTCTATCTGCACCATATAATATTCAGCCTCCTCACATATGCCAGTATCATTTGTTTGAATTCATTTTAAAATTTTTCCTGAATTTGTGTTCCTTGGATCTCCATAGTTTGAGGACTGGGGCTATATGAGACTAGTATTTCTTTTTTTTTTCTTTTGTTAAGTTATTATTTCTATTTACTATAATATGGAAATGTCTGTTATTTTTTCTGTAATTGTATCTAAGTTTACTAATTCACATGTATTCTTGGAATGTGTATTGAAATTCAATAAATAAATAATAAGTGTTTGAATTAAGAAACAGAGAAGCTTCAGGAATGTCCACTTGCATGCTGATCAAGCTGGTGATTCCCTCCTTGTCTTGCGAAATCTCTGATGCCTTCAACACAGTTAACCACCAACTTTTGATCCAGCATTTATGCAACATTGGCATTCAAATTACCACCCTAATCGGATTTGAATAATTTTTATCTAACACTCGTCACTTGGGCTAATAAACTTTCAAAGCCTCGCGCTCTCATGTGTGGAGTCCCATAAAGCATGTTCCCGAGGACATGCATCCTAAATGTGACTTGTTCAGGCTATTTTTTATGGATGACATTCATTCTGTGTCAAAATTAGAGCTGACCAATCACCATCCATTTTAAATCTCACTATATTGTCTTATGTCAATGGCACAATAACTCAACAATCAGAAGCTCAAATTAAACTGGAACTTCTCTGGATTAGCCACCAAGGTCATCCCTTAAAGTCACCACCTTATTTGTTTGATAAATCATTATATCTCAAAGAATCAATATGAAGCTTAGGGGTTTTACCTGATCAAAATCACAGTATGGATATGCACATCGCCAAAGCAGTAATACCTCAGATCTGCATCAGAATAACCAACTACAAATCTACCTAGATAAACACAATCTGGCTACAGTAATCATGCAGTAATCAACAGCAAAATAGACTACTGAAATTCCTTATTCAATGTCATGTCCCTATGCAATTCAAAATGCCTCCAGCTTCTACATAACACTGCAGCATGAATCCTAGTAAGAGCACAGGCATCTGAGCACATAAAACCTATTCTTTCTCAACTACACTGGCTACAAATAGAAGGATCAAATTTAAAACATTTTGTTTTGTCTTCAAGTGCATGAACAAACAGGCCCCAGAATATCTTTCACAAGAGATCTTCCCAACTTGCTCTACCTTCCATCCTGCCTCTGGCCTCTGCTAGACCGTCCTGCACCAAACTTTGGTGCTTGAGCAGTCCCAATATTATTTCCTGCACTCCTATAGATTGAGAGCTGAGAGCACCATGTGGCAAGACTTTCAGGAAGGGCAGTAAGGAAGTGATTCTGTCTCCTTGCTTCCATCTCCCTTTGCAGGCTATTGGATGGCTGTGAAATGTCTGAGTGATAGGCTGCAGTGGAGGTCTCAGGTAGAGCACTGCAATTCTATCTCCCAGTTACTGCTCCCACCCCCACTTTGCATTTCATTGGCTGGCTGCATAATATCTATCAATGGGCTGCAGGGGTACAGAGAGCAGTGTAGGACAGTCAGTTTTCCTGAAGTGCAGTGGAAATGGGGATGGCTGCTGGTAGAGGGTGAGGAAAAGTTAGAGGGTAAGAAGGGGCTGAGTGAACTGCTAGAAGATGGTTTAAAAGGGAATACTGGCAGGGAGAGATAATACTGCTATAAGGGTCTGAGAGAAAAGCTGAAGAAGGAATTCTGGTTGGGAGAGGAGTAGACAAGGAACTGTGAGGGGAAGAGAGACTGAAAGAAGACTTGTGGAAGAGGGAGAGGAGCAGACACAGACTGTGAGACCAGAGAGGGGACATGGGCTATGATAATGGGTCCATAGTTGAGAGAAGCGAAAAGGGAATACAAGCTGAGAGAAAGCACATGGGCTATGATAGGAAGAGGAGCAGGGTTGAGGGGTTAGGTGAAGGGATCTTAAGAGGGGAAAGAGAAGATGATGAGAAAGAAAGTTTGTGGACAGAGAAGAGGAGGCTGATGGGAAGGTTAATCAAGAGAAGGGTTGTAAGAAGAGAGGTTATCATGGTGCAGGGAAGAGGCAAGAAGAGGTGAAAAGCAAAATGGAAATGACAGGAGACTAGGAAGAGGTAGGAGAAGATACTGAGCTGTGGAGGGAAAGAAATATACACATGAAGGAAAAATAACAAATGATAAAGACATGAAAGGAACACCAGAAACTAAGCTTTAAAAGAAAAAAGGACTGTGGATACAGAAAGGAAAAAAAAAGCAAGCAGAAACAGAGGAGAGACTCAGACTACAGACACAAATTGGAAAATTGTTCAAAGTTTGATGAAGATTTCTGTGCTACCTGGGCATGGTCTTTTTAATTCAAGCCATGCAGTCATCAGGGTAAATCAGGGTTTTTACTGAAAGGATGGGGGACAAGTAAGAGGCTCTGATGCATTCAATATCACAGGCTCAAAATCTCTCTTAATAATCTGCTGCTCCAGTCTTGTGAAGGCTGCAGTCAGGAGGTATTTAGGAGAAAATTGTTCTCCTTGTTCACAAAAATAAATACAATATTCCCCTGTTACTTCCCAAATGACAGCATGCATTGCTGTGATTTCCAAATTGAGGACTGGAGCACCACATGCTGGGGAGATGCTGACTGCTGATCTGCCAGGGATCTGGACATGCAAGTGATAGAATATTTTATGTGGACTCTACAGGCATGGGACTGACTCTTGTCTGGGATCTGTGATTGCCAGGAGAAGTGCTGCAGGAGGTGGGGATCCAGGTGAAGTTCCAGAAAAACGTAAGTGCCTGGTCTTAGTGAGTGCAGAGCAGAGAAGTGGCCAAGCCTGTAGAGGAGGGGGAATCACAGCCTGAAAGGTGAGCTGAGCCTGCTAATGAGGGGAAGCTTAACATGCTGATGAGTGGGTGGGAATCAGTGAGGGGATGGCTGAACCAAGCCTTCAGAGGTGGGCAACTGGCTAAGGAGAGGCAAGAAGTAAATGCTGGGAAGTGGAGGGATAGGAAGAGGAACTGGGAGGGGAACACAGAAGAACGGGTCAGTGGGAAGTGGGAAGCAGAATAGGCAAAGGAGATATAGGGAGTGGAACTGGAACAAATATAAAATTCAAAGTATGCCCATGCAGGAAAGAGATAATTAAGAGGGCAGATGGAGTAAGGAGGGGAGGGGAAAAAGAGGAGAAAATAGGGAGAGGAGGAAGAGGAGATTAAGAGAATGAGAGAAATCTGGTTTGAGAAATAATGGAAGTGACAGGGGAGGGTGGGAGAAGACACTATGGTTTGGATGGACTGTTGGGGGAGAATTATGCAGGAGGGAAGAAAAGAAACTAGTAGGGATGAGCTAGGGTTGGGGAGAAGAATAACTAGGGGACTTTGAGTCTTCCCTAGTTTTTTTTTGGCTTGGCCACATGAGTCTTCCCCATGTCCACATTACCCTTTCCTCTCTGGACATTTAAATATAGGCTGGTCAGTCACGCACAGCCCACTGTGCTCAGTTTTTTTTTTTTCTTTTTTGCATGACACACTGTAATTTATGTTGAGTTCAGCAGCCCCAATTATTTTCAATAGTTGGATCTTATGCATACATCAAAATGGCACTGGGCGCACCAGAGGAAAGTGCCAAGGTGTCATCACTTTGACGCAAGCATTCAGGCAGTTAGCTGAGCAGGAGTGAATAAGCTTTTCTTCTGCCCTTTTACCAGTCATACCCAGGAAATGGGGTAGGTGGAGGCTGGGGTGGGAGCTCCCTGGCCCCGGAAGTGCTACATGGGGCGGACACTGGCCCCAGTCCCATCCTAGGCCTTGATGCAGGGGAGTACCTTAGTGGTGGGGGCTAGGCCTTGGTGCCAAACCCTGGCAGATTTTGGCTTGGGAAGGCCCAGCCAGGGCATCCAGTGGTCTGTTTATTTTTTTTCCTAATTGGTTGGTGTATTTTATTTATTTATTTTTTTGTTTAATGCTGTTTTTGGTTTGGCAAACAAACTGAACCAAAAAAAACAATTAAACACATAGAAACAATGTAAATTAAAATCCCAAAGTAAATAAATGAAGCAAACCAAAAATGTTGGTGCTGCACTTTTCTAGCTATCATAAAAAAGCCAATCTGCTTGAAAAGAAACATACCCAAGGACTGGGAATTAGAAGATTTATGAAATTAGCAGAACTTTGGAAGCCAGAGAGCCACACGTAGGAACTGGAAGCTAGCTGAAGAGCCAGAAGCAAGCAGGTAGCCTGAACCCAGAACTGATTCCTTTCTAAACATCCTCATTTGTTAGAAGAAAGTCCAGACAGCCAGCATGCTGGAAGCGGTTAAGAGAGAGAAGGGCGAAAACATTATTCATGCCACTGAAAAGACCAGTTGATGACAGGTAGTAAAACTGCATTTTGATTTTGTTTAATGGGCATCCTTGTGTATGGTGCCTGACTATTGAGATAATAATCCTTTAAAATAATAAAGACCTCCAAGATGTGAGATAAAAGAAATGTAATTGGAGAAGATATCTTGAAAATTAGAATGGGCAAGTTTCCTGCAACCAAATATTGGTTCCAAAAATCTTTCCAATTCCTCTTCAAGGAAAGCATATAACAGGGGTGGCCACCAGTGTCTCGCAAGCCACACACGGCTCTTTGAAGGACTCTTTGAAGGACTCTTTGTGGCTCTTGCAGCAGGCCCGAACCTGCCATTTAAATCATTCCCCAGTTTGGCACAGTGGCAGTGGCAGGCATTGGATTCTTACAGAGCTTGCACATCTGTACAGAAATCCTCCCCTTTCTCAGCAGCCTGCCTGCAGTGGAAGTTAGGGCTTACAACGTCAGCTCCACAGTCTGGCTGCTGTGAAGGGAGAGGATTTCTGCATGCAGAAGCGTAAGCTCCCTTGCTAGACTGACTATTTCTTCCACTGCTACCACCATTTATTTTGTTTTTTGCCACGACAGTTTCTCTTGATGTTGCAGCTGTCTTAGCCGCATCTTTCCTGCACTCCCATGGTTGTCTTAATCTTGCAGAGTAGTTAAATCTCAAACAGATTGTGATGAATTATAGGAGGACCTTGTGAAAATGTAAGATTGGGCTTCCAAATGGCAGATGAAATTTAACGCGAGACAAAGTGATGCATATAGGGGAAAATAACCCTTGCTGTAGTTACACAATGTTAGGTTCCATATTAGGAGTTACCACCCAGGAACGAGATCTAAGCATCATAATGGATAATACATTGAAATTGTCGGCTCAGTGTGCTGTGGCAATCAAATGTTAGGAATTTATTTATCTATTTATTTATTTAAAAACTTTTCTATACCGTCGTTTAGTAATGCACCATCATAACGGTTTACAATTTGGTAGAGATGTGAATCGTGTCCTCGATCGTCTTAACGATCGATTTCGGCTGGGAGGGGGAGGGAATCGTATTGTTGCCGTTTGGGTGTGTAAACTATCGTGAAAAATCGTTAAAATTGTGAGCCAACCCCCTAAAACCCACCCCCGACCCTTTAAATTAAATCCCCCACCCTCCCGAACCCCCCCCCAAATGCTTTAAATTACCTGGGGATCCAGCGGTGGTCCAGAACGGCGGCAGTCCGGAACGGCCCCCTCAATTGAATCCTGTTGTCTTCAGCCGGCGCCATTTTGCAAAATGGCCGCCGCAAAATGGCGGCGGCCATAGACAAAAACGATTTGACGCAGGAGGTCGTTACGGACCCCCGCTGGACTTTTGGCAAGTCTTGTGGGGGTCAGGAGGCCCCCCAAGCTGGCCAAAAGTTTCTGAGAGTCCAGCGGGGTTCAGGAAGCGATTTCTTGCCGCGAATCGTTTTCCGTACGGAAAATGGCGCCGGCAGGAGATCGACTGCAGGAGGTCGTTCAGCGGGGGTTCCAGACCGCCGCTGAACGACCTCCTGCAGTCGATCTCCTGCCGGCGCCATTTTCCGTACGGAAAACGATTCGCGGCAAGAAATCGCTTCCTGAACCCCGCTGGACTCCCAGAAACTTTTGGCCAGCTTGGGGGGGCCTCCTGAACCCACAAGACTTGCCAAAAGTCCAGCGGGGGTCCGGAACAACCTCCTGCGTCGAATCGTTTTTGTCTATGGCCGCCGCCATTTTGCGGCGGCCATTTTGCAAAATGGCGCCGCTGAAGACAACAGGATTCAATTGAGGGGGCCGTTCCGGACCGCCGCCGTTCTGGACCACCGCTGGATCCCAGGTAATTTAAAGCATTGGGGGGAGGGTTCGGGAGGGTGGGGGATTTAATTTAAAGGGTCGGGGGTGGGTTTTAGGGGGTTTTAGTGTGCCGGTTTTCCTGCCCTCCCCCTTCCCCCGATTTACGATTTTTTAATGATAAATTGGGGGAATTGGTATTGTATCGTGGCCCTAACGATTTTTGACGATTTAAAAATATATCGGACAATATTTTAAATAGTCAAAAAATGATTCACATCCCTACAATTTGGCATGAAATAAGTTTGCTTTGATTTCTAAAGTATTCAGAGGGTGCCAATAAATTTTCGGTTACATGTTTCAATAATATACTTTATATGGAATGTGGGTTGGGATTTCCATTTATATGATTAATAGGATAATCATATGTTTATACTGTCTTTCTCCTAATTTAATACTTAATTGTGAGAAAAATAATAAAGTAAGCAATTCTGCTTTTATTGGGTGGCTTTCAGCTTATTCAACAACCTCACTGTGAAAGGCTTTTTTAAAGAGCCATGTTTTTAAACTTTTTTTGAAGAGTTTTAAATCTTTCATTAGTCTTAACTCGATTGGTAATATGTTCCATAATATTGGCCCCGCTAAAGATAGTGTTCTCTCTCTGACTTGGGTTTGTTTTGCAGTTTTGACCGAGGGTATGGTTAGTAGAGCTTTATTGGCCGATCTGAGATTTCTCTGAGGGACATGTAATCATAGTGCAGTGTTTAGCCAATTGGCATTTTCATCATTGATTAGTTTGTGAACTGTGCATAGCGTTTTAAATTGCAATCTTTGTTCTATTGGCAGCCAGTGTAAATCGGCAAATTATTAGGAAGGGAATGGGAAATAAAATGGAGGATGTCATAATGCCTTTGTATCGCTCCATGGTGAGACCTTACCTTGAATACTGTGTGTAATTCTGGTCACTGGAGAAAGTATAGAGAAGGGTGACCAAATGATAAGGGGTATGGAATTGCTGCCCTACGAGGACAGGCTAAAGAAGTTAGGTCTGTTCAGTTTGGAGATGAGACAACTGACGGGAAATATGATAGAACTGTACAAAATTTTGAAAGGACTCAAACAAGTTTATGTAAATTGGTTATTTACTCTCTCAGATAACACTGGGGAACAATTTTTAACATAATTCCTGTTGAGTGATTTTTCAGCTGTTTTAGATTTAAATAGGCATGCTGATTTCAAAACTGCAGTTAGTTTTCTTCTATCAAGTTTTTTCTCTGCAGCCTATCTTACGCCTGGATTTATCAAAATGCACTATATCACATGCGATAGAAAAAGGGGCATATTTTATGCTAATAGGCTGTTTATCGCAAAGTGAGCTATCTTAGCGCTTCGCATAGGTATTGCCGCAAACTGTGATAGCTTTAAAGATGAACATTTCATTGGGACAATATCAGAACTCCAAAAGAATGCTTGGTTGTCATTCAAAAACCTTGTCAAGGACTTTCTTGGAAATACATGAGCATAGAATTACACCAAAATTGTCCAGAAACTCTTGGAAAGCTTCAAAATGCTTCATTGCAACATGAGCATCAAGGTGCACTTTCTGCATAGCCATCTTGCTGACTTCCCGAAAAACCTTGGTGCAGTCAGTGATGAGCAAGATGAACGATTCCACCAAGATTTGAAGGTCAGGGAGACACAGTATCAGTATAGATGGGATGTACATATGATGGCTGACTATTGTTGGAGCATCAGGCGAGATTGTCTACAGATTGAACACTGCTGGAAAAGCTATAAGCGTAAATTTTTACCTTATATGTATGTTTCATAGCAGAACTTTACTACTTGTACACAATTTGACTTACAGTAACAATATATAGCCTTTGTATGAATAAAATAACTCTAAACAAACAGTATATTCAGGTAATTTTTTCTTTTATTTCCTTTGTATGTACATTTTGTATGATTTTTGGGACAAAGGGAGGGTATCCTGTACCTTAAAAAGTTGACATGATAGAGAAAATCTGGGGTCATTTTTGGATTCAGATGTCAAAAGTTAGTCAAAAACAAGTGTCAGAACTAACTCAATGAAAATTGTGTTCCCCAGTGTAATAGAAGGACCAGGGGCACTCCATGATTTTTTCAAGTAGCTCATTTAAAACAAATTGAAGAAAATTCTTTTTCACTCAGGGCATAGTTAAGCTCTGGAATTCATTGCCAGAGGATGTGGTTATAGCAGTTAGTGTAACTGGGTTTTAAAAAGGTTTGGATAAGTTCTTAGAGGAAAATCCATAAACTGCTATTATGGTAATTAATAAGCAATAGTAGCTTGCGATTTATCTAATATTTAGGTTCTTACCAGGTACTTGTGACATAGATTGGTCACTGTTGGAAACAGGATACTGGGCTTGATGGACCCTTGGTCTGACCAAGTATGGCATATCTTATATTCTTGTTCTTATGTTGCTTTTTGCAGCGCTTCCGCACAAGAGAAGGAAGAACTGCCCATGCTGGGACTCCTCTGCTGTTCCTCTGCATCTATCTGACCCTGGAGTTCCTTAGATAGGTACAAGCAAATTCAGCCAGTTGGAGAGGAGGTTAAAGGGTGAAAAGAGGGAGATGGAAAAACATGGGATAAATGGGGAGGATGGGAGGATGGGAGGAGAGAGCAAGGGAGAGAAAGCAAGAAAGCAACACTGGGCAATGCACACAAAGGGAGGAAGAAAGAGAGAGTCCTGACTGGTGTAAGTAGACACTAAGGCAATTGAGCCTGACTGAGGGGCTACCCTGAACTGTCAACCCCTGAGCAGGGAAATTAACTGGATTTGGGAGGCCATCTTGCCTCAGTACCCACTGTGCAATCAAAAGAGGGATACAAAGGAATCAATCAGACTTGGGAGACACTGAAGGTACTACCACTGTGCAATTCCTGGCTGCATGCCTCTCGCTGCTTTCCTCTGCCTCAGCCCCTGTCCCACCCCCCCATGCTCAGCCACAGCAAAGAAAAATAATAATAATAATAAAAAATGCAGAATTGGGGCTTTTCAACTCACCTTTTCACAATTCTAAGTACACCTCCTCCTGTCTCATGTAGTCTCAACTGGTCACCCAGACCCTGCTCTTGGGTGGTCCTACCTGGATTCTCATGGGGACCGTCTCATGGGGTACTGACCACCAATGTAAGAAAAAACATTTTTTTAATGTATTCACTGCAGGCTGCTGCCACTTACACATTTTGGAGGAAGAGAAGAGTTGACGGTGCAAGTAAATCAATGAGCATGTGTAAAAGAGTGTGCAAGTCCCTGAGAGAGTGTGTGTGAGTCCATGAGAATGAGTGTGACTGTGAGAGAGAGTGCAGATGAGTAAGAGCATGTGTGTGAAATGAGAATTATGGTAATTGCTGAAGAAAATTAAGATAGGCCTAAGAAAGTAGAAAGATATGGTGATCTCTTAGATAGTATTAGAGAAATTAAAATGCTGATTCTACCTCAGCTTTTGTTTTTCTTCATTCAGGTCCCTATCTTGCTCCTTCACTTAGTTTTTCATGTCTTTGAAAATTTCTTTGGAAGGAGAGGAGAGTCAGTATGGGTTATAACACATTAGATCTCTTCTGAGTCAACAGGTGGAATTGGGACTGCAAGTGATTACATGAGCATGAGAGTCAGTGTGCATTTGTATATGTGAATATGTGAGAGAATTAACAAATGCATGTTAATGTATGTATATGAGAGAGAGAGGAGAAAGTTTGTATGCACTACCTTCCACTGATCCAAAAACTCAGGGTGACTGGAAATCCAAAATTCCCAGGTATGAAGACTGGGGAATTCTTAATCCTTATTTGTTTTAGTTATTTGCTTTTGTTTGTGTCTGGTGTTTTGAAATATTGGTGTTTGGGAAATATTTAAAAAAAAATGTGAGTTTTTAATTATTAGGTATTTATATTGGTCAGCTGTCTGAAAGTTGTAACCCTACCAAGAGTCACTAACCTGCTCCAAAGTTTCTAACACTTTCTGGATGGTTACTGCTATCCAGGGTTTATCCAAAGTTCAGATAGTTCTGTGCAAGATGCAGAACTCTTGCCATCTGCAAGCATCCTCTGTAAGAAGGGGTACTAAGGGGAATGAGGTAATGTTTGTTGTAGAGGCACAGATGCATGAGAAAGATAGAATAATATAAGGGGGAGGTGTATTCTTCCCACAGGGAGTGACTTTGGGGAAAAGCTATTTAAGATGCTGTGAGAGGCATCTTAGGGAGAGAGAAATAGAAAAGAGCCGAGGAGTATTCTGGAGTGTAAGGGCTCCTGGGCTTTAAGAATTCTGAAGTTCCTGAACTTACCCAAGATTTCTGATACTTGCCAGAGGGAGGAGACCCTAAGGGAAAAGGTGGAATTCCTGCTGGATAATCTCCAGTAAAAAGAATAGAGTTTGTTGCTGTTAGTGAAATGCTGCCCCAAAGGCCTGGGGTTGACATTTGACCATTCAGATATAATCTACAAAGAAAGAGTAGAAAAAGTGTTGCCTTTATTTTATTTTGCTGAACTGTATGAAATTATTTGAAGAATATTGTCTGAAATGCTACCTGATTTCCTTTGGAATTACATAAATTCTGTTTTGGAACCAATTCAAAGGGTAGACAGTGGACTTTGTGTATTGGTAAGTCTTCCCTTGGGCCTCCCAGAGACAGTCTGGTCCCCAATTGGTGATCCATGGTGGATTTTACTTGTTCTCGGGGTTGCAGTTCTGAAGGTGGCCTCAAGAAAAAGGGGCGTTACATATTCTTTTATTAGTATGGTTTTACTATTATGTATGCTGTTTTATATTTCTTGATTGTGTTTGTTTTATGAGGAATAGTGATGTTTCTTATTTCCATTTTGCACTGCATAACAGTCACACTGCTTGCAATTTCCTCTTCAGATTTTGACTGCACAATTTTATTTATATTTTATGAACTCTTTATTCTGTTTTATTTGATGAAGTGCGGTCTGTGCTTTGCATATGTGTGGTATTCTTCTAGCACCTGAGAGAAACAGACTTTCTAAGTGTGTGTATGTGTGTGTGTGTGCGTGTATCTTTATGCCTGAGAGAGAGTGTGTTTGTGTATGTTTTTGTGCCTGAGAGAAAGTGTGTGTGTATGTGTGTGTGTGTGTCTTTGTGCCTGAGAGAGAAAGACTGGTGGGGAATATATAGAGAAAGAAAGAGATGGCCTTTCCTTTCAGGCAAGTGGGTTATCCTATTTTCCTTCCTCCATCCCCTCCAGGCACCCACATTTGTGAAAGGAATGGTGGCTTTTTATGTTTGTGAATTCTGGTTTTGTGGCTCTCAGTGTGTGAAAGGTTGGCCCTCCCCCCCTGGTGTTTATAATACCTAGTAGATCAAGCTACACCCAGTACGGCAGATAAAAGAATGTACTGCCCATCCACATCTCCTGCTCAGCTTTATTTATTTTATTTATTTAAAGTTTTTGTATACCGACATTCATTAAGAAAACATCACATCGGTTTCCATGGAACAAACATTATAGTCCCTCTCTCAGAGATCATCTGTGCTTATCTCATGTTTTCTTTAATTCTGATTACTGTCCTTGTCTCCAGCACCTGCACAGATTGATTACCCCCTTTTACTCTCATCCCATAATCCCTCATTCCAAAGCCACCTTTATGTTGTAAGGAGCCTGCCTCCTGTGGATGTATACTTTGGAGGTACTTAAAAGCCTCTATTACATCCCCCCCCTTCCCCTCCTTTCTTCCAGGGCATACACATTTAGATCTTTAAGTCTGCTCTTATATGTAAATAAACGTGTGCTGTAATCAGAACTAACCCAAGTGTCAGCTTTAGTGAACAAATACTAACTAATGGCAAAGTGTTAATGCCATTTTTGTCTTTCAGTAGGAGGAAGAAAATTGTCTAATGGTGGTGCCCATTCAGTTGCATGCTGGTAGATCCCTGCACTTCTATACAATGAGTCATATGGTATGGAAATAGTCCCTGCACTGCACAAGTTCCTCGATGCTGTGAGACTACCCCACTTACAAGTAAATGGCGCACTGTCTTCTGATTTTTTTTTTTTATAGCATGATAAAATATAGAGCAAGTAAAGAAGATAATGGCACACTCGGTGATAAAAATAAAAGTGGGAACTGTTTAATCATTTCTCCACCACAATTCATTCTGCATGCTTTGTTCTGAAAGTGCCATACAAAAGTAATGAAGAAACAAGTGGAGTTTGCAGATGTGAAGTACTTTATATCACTGACAGCCTGGTGGCCCAATTTCAGACTGATTCCTAAAGCCCTTGCTATGATTGAGTGAATGCTCAGGTTTGGGAGCGAACAGATTGCACCCTTCCCTTTCCAACTCTAGATCACAGCAGGCTACCATGCAATCACTCACATACCTCTGCTCACCTGGGACATTCAGGATTAACAGTCCCTCCACGCTTCTCACTTTCTCTTTGCAATTTTAGTGAAATCGCTGTCAAAGAGCTGTGTTGTACGGTTTCATGCCAAACAACTGAGACTGCAAGTTTCCTCTCCCCTAGCACAAATGCACCTCAGATTACCGAGCTACCAACCTGCCACTGGTTCAGAAAAATCTGACAACTTTTGCCCAAAGTGGGATTTAATTATAAGAAATTATTTTCAAATTATAAGACATTTTTCCACCTGCATCAATGCGTTTTTACTTGACATTTCTACTATATTGTAATGGGAGACCAGATTTAAAGGATGTAGGACATCCTCACTGAGCATTTCAATTTACTAGCCATTGCTATCCTGCTGCTCTTTTCCTATGACTTGTGATGTACAGATTAAAATAGTCATTGTGCATTGAAATGTAGAAATAAGTTGTATGCATGAAGGCAATCCTGAATAAAAAACAGCACTGGTAAAAAAAAATAAGTTAGCAAAAAAAAAAAAAAGATTATTTACAAGTTTTAATTATGAAATGTTAGGAACAAAATAACTTTAGTTAACTTGAATGCACTCTTTAAATGTGTTTGGTAGAGCTGAGTAGCGGAAGGATTGTAACTATAAACTTCAGAATGCCACTAAGTCTAAGTGACATAACTAGAGAATAAAGCAAATGCAACCAAGTAAATGAAGATGGAAAATCTAGACAGCATTTGATGTCAATACTGAAAGCATGTAACTTTTTTATTTAAGTGCAAAAATAGTCTCTCAAGACATCCCTTCTTCAACTGCATGCATTTTGTGCACACAACATTTTGATTGCATAAGAAAAGGGGCATCAAAGGAGGGAGTGGGAAAAATCTGGTGCTGGTGAGTTCACATTTTCTGTGTTCTTCAGCTAAAATTATGCGCACAAGTCGGGATGGATGGAGAAATCACAGTCGTAATTGTATCCAGATTAATTTAGATCTATGTGGAACTTTATCCATGGATATTCAGCATGCAGGAGTAGCAAAATATCTTTTTGATTGGGAGACCAACCCATCCAAGCTACATCCCCCCCTCCCTCTGTCCCATAACCCCCATCAGTCTCTCTTTCTTACACCCTCTCTCATTGCCTTCTCTTACCCATTCACTCTCTCCTCATCTCTCAACCGCACCCCTCTCTCTCCCCCCTTTCCTCAGGATCTTGCTTTCCCAGCCGATCAGTGGCAGGAGTAAAAGAGTGGTGGTGCCTTGGCCATGTTTTTTTTACTCCTCTGCCACCTGGTGCAACAGCTCTTTGAACTGCGCAATTGTACGCAGAATTGGAGAGTGCAGAAATGTATCACAGCTCTCCACTTCCTGCAGTCGAATAGCTGTTGCCTGGTCCAACCCTCGCCCAGATCTCCTGAAGAGATTCTGCAGGAACCACCAGATTTTGCTGTGGCCATGCCCCCTGTCACTCTCCCTAGTCCGACACCTATGGATTTATGCACATAAGTTCTGCTGAATATCTGAGATGTATTCCATGTGTAGCTTTACCTGGATAAATTTCATGCTCGATGCATCATTGAATATTGACCTCATTTATTTATTTATGCATGCAATTATTTAATGTAATATGTACATAGTGAATCCAGTGTATTCCTTATAAAGGATTGTTACATTATCACAGGGGAACAGACAGAGCAGTATTGTGGGTTTTAGCTCCTACATGTGGGAGATTGAGATGACGAGCTCCTTGACTATGTAAACCCCTAAGAACATAAGAAAATGCCATACTGGGTCAGACCAAGGGTCCATCAAGCCCAGCATCCTGTTTCCAACAGTGGCCAATCCAGGCCATAAGAACCTGGCAAGTACCCAATAACTAAGTCTATTCCATGTAACCATTGCTAATGGCAGTGGCTATTCTCTAAGTGAACTTAATAGCAGGTAATGGACTTCTCCTCCAAGAACTTATCCAATCCTTTTTTAAACACAGCTATACTAACTGCACGAACCACATTCTCTGGCAACAAATTCCAGAGTTTAATTGTGCGTTGAGTAAAAAAGAACTTTCTCCGATTAGTTTTAAATGTGCCCCATGCTAACTTCATGGAGTGTCCCCTAGTCCTTCTACTATCCGAAAGAGTAAATAACCGATTCACATCTACCCGTTCTAGACCTCTCATGATTTTAAACACCTCTATCATATCCCCCCTCAGTCGTCTCTTCTCCAAGCTGAAAAGTCCTAACCTCTTTAGTCTTTCCTCATAGGGGAGTTGTTCCATTCCCCTTATCATTTTGGTAGCCCTTCTCTGTACCTTCTCCATTGCAATTATATCTTTTTTGAGATGTGGCGACCAGAATTGTACACAGTATTCAAGGTGCGGTCTCACCATGGAGCGATACAGAGGCATTATGACATTTTCCGTTTTATTCATCATTCCTTTTCTAATAATTCCCAACATTCTGTTTGCTTTTTTGACTGCCGCAGCACACTGAACCGACGATTTCAATGTGTTATCCACTATGACACCTAGATCTCTTTCTTGGTTTGTAGCACCTAATATGGAACCCAACATCGTGTAATTATAGCATGGGTTATTTTTCCCTATATGCATCACCTTGCACTTATCCACATTAAATTTCATCTGCCATTTGGATGCCCAATTTTCCAGTCTCACAAGGTCTTCCTGCAATTTATCACAATCTGCTTGTGATTTAACTACTCTGCACAATTTTGTGTCATCTGCAAATTTGATTATCTCACTCGTCGTATTTCTTTCCAGATCATTTATAAATATATTGAACAGTAAGGGTCCCAACACAGAACCCTGAGGTACTCCACTGTCCACTCCCTTCCACTGAGAAAATTGCCCATTTAATCCTACTCTCTGTTTCCTGTCTTTTAGCCAGTTTGCAATCCACGAAAGGACATCGCCACCTATCCCATGACTTTTTACTTTTCCTAGAAGCCTCTCATGAGGAACTTTGTCAAACGCCTTCTGAAAATCCAAGTATACTATATCTACCGGTTCACCTTTATCCACATGTTTATTAACTCCTTCAAAAAAGTGAAGCAGATTTGTGAGGCAAGACTTGCCCTGGGTAAAGCCATGCTGACTTTGTTCCATTAAACCATGTCTTTCTATATGTTCTGTGATTTTGATGTTTATAACACTTTCCACTATTTTTCCTGGCACTGAAGTCAGGCTAACCCCTGCCACCTTTCTAAGAACATGCCATACTGGGTCAGACCAAGAGTTCATCAAGCCCAGTATTTTGTCTCCAACAATGGACAATCCAAGTTACAAGTACTTGGCAAGTACCCAAATATTAAATAGATTCCATGCTACTAATGCCGGCAGCAAGCCGTGGCTATTCCCTTAGATTAATAGCATTTTATAGACTTCTCTCCAGGAACTTATCAAAAATCTTTTTTACACCCAGCTACACTAGTTGCCTTAAACACATCCTCTGGCAATGAATACCAGAGCTTGATTGTGCACTGAGTGAAAAATAATTTTCTCCAATTTGGTTTAAATGTGCTACTTGCTAACTTCATGGAGTGTCCCCTAGTCCTTGTATTATCCAAAAGAGTAAATAATCCTTTCACATTTACTCATTCAAGTCCTTACATGATTTTTTAGACCTCTATCATATCCCCCTCAGCCGTCTCTTCTCCAAGCTGAACAACCCGAACCTCTTTAGCCTTCCCTCATAGGGGAGCAGTTCCATCCTCTTTATCATTTTGGTTGCCCTTCTCTGTACCTTCTCCAGTGCAACTATATCTTTTTTGAGATGTGGCGACCAGAATTGCACACAGTATTCAAGGTGCTGCCTAATCAGTGAGCGATGCAGAGGCATTATAACATCCTCCGTTTTGTTTGCCATTCCATTCCTAATAATTCCTAACATTCTGTTTGCTTTTTTTGACCGCCACAGCACACTGAGCTGACAATTTCAATCAACCATTATGCCCGGATCTTATTCCTGGGTGATAACTCCTCAAATTGAGGTATTTTATTTGTTGACCCTCCTAGGGGTACCATGTCCATTTGTATAGGGAACGACCCTTGGGTCTCGAGCTATTAAAGTGATGATGACCGTGTGCCTTGCCCTATTTTTGCCATCATTGTTGGAAGCCTTTGTTTTGTGAAGAAAACTTTTTCCACCCTTCCTACATCTTGCTTTGGATTCCACTTTTGTTTAAGACCTTTCCTTTGATATTTGTATTGATTATCATAGGACTCTATTTTTTTTACCATCTGGATGAAGTGGTATCTTTCACTGAGAGAGAACCTACAGACCATCAGTGTCTAACTGGAGGAATACGTCTTCATTCATTCATTCCCAGAGAGAAGGAGTAAGTGAAATGGGAAGAAGACTAGTAGTACCACTTAGGTGAATCCATGACATCTTAATGAACACAGCAAATGGAAAAGAGGAGCCAAAGAGATACAAAACAAAGTGCAAGGCTCCAGCCGCCTCCCCCGTGTTAACCCCTTCACCTCTGATCCGAAGTGATCCGCCATCGTCTCTGGCAGTATCTTGTTCTAAGAACCTGGGATAGAAATTTCCTGTAAACTTGGACAGTCTTTATAGGCCCCCGAGCCAAGACTTCCTATGGTACAGGCTGATGAGGTCTTGGGATATATAAGGAAGTCTCTTGCAACCAGCCAGCACCTCAGCAACAGGTCTCCTGAGTATCCTGCTTCTCAGTGTGTGGTGCTAATTCATGTCCCTGCCTTGTACTTCTTGTTCCTGTGTTCCATTTCCTAGCTTGTCTGGTATCTGCCCCTTCCCTGGTCTCTTGTCTTGTTGTTTTCTGCCTCTGTTTCTTCTCCTGCCTGCCCTGCTTCTTCAGATTGACTTCTTGGACCTGACCTCAGCTTTGGACCTGGCTGGCTGCTGCTAGGCTGCTGCCTGCCCTGACCCTGGGTTGCCTCTTGGATTCTGCCTTCTGCTGCCAGCCCTGAACTTGCTTCATTCTTCATTCTCTGGATTTCCTTGTTTGCCACCTGCCTTGACTTTTGCTTGGACCTGGACATTCTCCCTTGCCTTGCCTTGCCCCTGGGACCTGCCTAAGTCCTGCCGGCCGGCCATGCCAAGAGCTTAACCTGTGGGAATGATGGTTGATACAGGTGAAGCTCCTGCTAGTCTCATCCAGTCCCTTCCATCCGCGGTCAGTGTGGGCCACACGGGTTTGCCTGTGCAGCTGAGTTAACCATTACCACTGCACAGGGGTCCACAACCGAAACACAAAAGAAGGAGCAGAATATGGAGTAACTACAATAAAGGTATGCAACATGGGACTTGGAACTAACACAATTAGATTTCGTTAAACTCCTATCCACCAGGTATTAGGAGAAAATGTAAAAACTACCCCGCGCATGTTATAAAATCGGATGTCCATGCATACGCGCCGGGTAGCACGCACACATGGATGCGCACGCGCTAGTCTTAAAATCTACCCCACAGGACCTGGAAGATTAATGTTTCCCCACCCCCATAAGAGAATTCTGGACATTCAGAGGGAATTAACACCAGGAGAGGGCTGTGAACAACTAAAACTGTGTTTGAGGTATGGTCTTTGGGGTCCAGTTAGAGGACACCAGTCCAGGAGTTACATGAATTCCACTTTTCTGCAAACACACCCAAAGTGAAGAACAAGACAATATGGGGGCCAATTTTAATTCCTGCGCACGCGGGGTACATTTGTGCGCACTACGTGGCGCGCACAAATGTACACCCAATTTTATAACATGCGTGCGCTGCCGCACGCATGTTATAAAATCCGGGGTCATCGCATGCAAGGGGGTGCACACATGTGCACCTTGCGCGTGCCAAGCCCAAGGGAAGCCCCGATGGCTTTCCCCGTTCCATCCAAGGATGCTCTGAAATCGGAGCGGCCTCGGAGGGAGCTTTTTTTTGGATCTCCCCCCCCCACACCTTTCCTTCCTTTCCTATCTAACCCCCCCCCCTCCCGGCCCTACCTAAATCCCCCCTACCTTGTTCAATGGAGTTACACCTGCGCGCCACCGAGCCTATGCAAAATAGGCTCGGCGCATGCAGGGGCAGATTTTCAAAGGTTACGCGTGTAACATACGCGTGTAACCTGAGGAAATCTGACCCTATATGTTTATAAAAGTATTAGAATATTTAAAATATTTGTAGATTTTCTAAAGCTTTATAAATCAGATCAGTTGTCTGGGATGGGAAAACAAAATGAAAGGCCTAATTCAGACTTGTCTCTGCAAAGAAGTGCAGTCTGCCGCAATCTGTGGGATTGAACTTCAAAAATATAGATGGAGAGGGGAAGGGGAAATGTGACCATTACAAACCCTGATTTTTTCAATCTATAGTTAAAATGGGAATCAATAGTGAGCACAGAATGGAAGCAGCTCATCATCCATCCTACAGATTTTAATTGTGCTTATTAGTTAAACTAAAAAGAGGTCATATGCAAACAGTTTATCTGGCACATATCAGGATTTAGCTGGACAAACTGTGGGATTTGAAATTCCTGCTGTGTGCAGCACCACCAATTTATCAAACTAAGATTGTACCTGGATAAAACCATAGCCAGATAATTCAGGGCTGTTCCAGAGCAAGGCCAACTTTTCTGGATAACTTAGCAGTATAATGCCAATATATTCAGCAATATCCGGCTAACAGGTTCATTCTTTAAAATGCAACGTGCCGTTATCGCTTGCATTAGGGCGTTATTGCATGCGGCAAAAAAGGCTAGGGCAGGCTTTGGGTGGGGTTAGGAAAATGTTTTTTTCTGGTACTGCTGCGGGTAATAATGTTTTAGATGTTATCGCTGGCAATAGCGCCGGAAATAACACTACCTTTTATGTTGGCGCTATGGGGGTGACAGTGTGTACCATGCTGCAACTGTGGTGGGTGAAATCTCACTGCCACGATGCAGCCGGGTACACACTATCGCCCCCCCCCCCCCCACCTCTTTTCTGACTTTCCAAAAAATTTGGCTCCCAAGATTCAGGGCAAAGTGACATCTTGAGGAATAGGAGCAATGTCCTGCTGGTGGTTAATTTAAAAATCTCACTGGTTCAGCCAAGGTTGCCCATGATGCAGGACAAAAGGGAGCTGCAGCTCAACACCATATTGAATTTTGGAGAGACACACATATCAGAACTGCCATATATACAAACCGATATGATTTGTAAATTATACAAGAATGTCGGTATATAAGAATTCAAAATAAATAAATATATACATATATGTAAATGGCAGTTTTGTGATGTTTGGTCTATGGTGTCGATGTGTATATTTCTCACACAGATTTCACACTGCATTAAAAGTTGGTTTAAAACAAATGTAAAATACACTTTACAGAGGTTGGAAGCATTCATAGAAGAAATGTACTTTATATAATATCTATGCATTATTACTGCTATTATAATGTACTTACATTGTCCTTGATGAACTGGTTGATTTGTTTTTCGCACTGAGACTAAAATAAAGAACAGGAACAAGGGCCATAATAGCTCAACTATTAAGCGAACCTGGAAAGGTAAATAATATTGCATTAGCGATGAAATGACACTGCACTAGGAATAAACTAATACTCCAAAGAATCATATGTATCAAAGAAAACCATTCAATAGATCACTGAAGAGGTACTGCATTAGTCCTTTTTTGCCACTTCAGTCTATCACATTCCTTTGCTTGGAGGATGTGCAATTTTAATTTATATTGGGAAAAGCATTTTATCTGGATTAATCAGTTGTCTTAAAATTCTTTCCCTCAATGTAGTTAAAAGTACATGTGTTCTAGAACAACACACATTTTAGTTGCATTCAGTGCAGGGCATTCATTTGGATATGTGTAGGTGGGGGACATAATATACGCTTACAGGAGGCATTTTCACATTTTCACTCGGTTTCCTAGAAAATATGCTTGGGAAACATTTTATTGAAGATCTTTCATTTTTCTTGAATTTTTATTCTGTTGCTTTTTAACAATTTTATTTCAATTTCATTTTCTATTTATGGAGTAAATTTTCAAAGAGGTTTTATGTGTAAAAAGAGCATAAATTCATATAAGTAGCATGCATGTGAGTATATACTAGGGATGTGCACTGATTCCTTTTTCGTGTCATTTTAATTTTGGGTTGTTATCTGTTTGATTTCATTTATAAATGGTTCAGAAGGTATTTATTTTGGGTTTCCCTAATTTTGGAGTTAGTGCATGCTAACAGGATTTAGTGCATGCTAACTGGATTTTAGTGCATGATAACTGGACATTAGCGCACACTAACTATAGTTAGTGTGCACTAACTAAAAATGTTACCAATGAGTTAAAAAGTTTCAATTGGGGAGCAGTTTGTTAGCTAGAGGTATGGTTCTGCTTTCCCATTGGCTGTCTCTTTAGTTACTTGTTTGTGTTGCCAAGGTTGCAAGGTGGTATTTGTATGGGGGATGTCTAGTGTCTTGTAACAAGTGTAAACACAAGTGATGTAATGATAACATCAAGTTCTAATCAGCAAAAGCATGTAATACAAATACATATTTACAATTTGCCAATCCCTTTGTATTTTAGGAAAGGGAACATGACAATTTGGAATATGCATACTTTGAATTCCCCCAGTGTGAGTCTGTGTTTTTGGGTGGGGGTGGGGGGTGGGGTTTGACTGGTGAGAGGGGAAGTGACTTGGGTGAATGTACAGGGTAACAGGTGAGAGAGAGTAGAGATGGGGTGGTGCCTAGAAAGAGAGATTTAACCTGGTGTGTGTGAGGGGTGACTTGTCACACCATACAGTTAACCCAGTCATCCCCCCCACACATACACAAACATATTAGGCTGCTTCTCTCCCACATCACCCCATATAGTCACCCCAGTCAATTCCCCTCTCATACCTGACACACAACAAGCTGCCACTCTCTCACCAGTCACCATCCCAAGCAGTCTCTCTCCCCATCTTCCTATACAGTCACCCCAGTCACCTCCGCTCTCACCAGTTACCTCCATACACACCAGGCTGCCACTTTCTCACCAGTCATCACCCCAAGCAGTCTCTCTCTCACCTATCACCCCATACATTCACCCCAGTCACTTCCCCTCTCACCAGTTACTGCCCCCTCACCCAAACACATAGACAGACACCAGGGGAATTAAAAGTATGCATATCCTAAAATGCCAGGGTTCCTTTCCTAAAATACAAATGGATTGGCAAATGTTAAAATATGCATTTGCATTACATGATTTTACTTATTCTGACTAGAACTTGATGGTATTATTATTATAATCACTTATTTGTTTACATTTGTTACCAAATACTGGCCATCCCCCATAAATACCATCTTGCAACCTCGGCAGCACAAACAAGTAACTAATGAGGCAGCCAATGGGAATGCAGAACCATACTTCTAGCTAATAAACTGCTCCCCAATTGACACTTTTTAACTTATTGGTAACATTAGTGCACACTAGAGATGTGATTCAGCCGAACCTTTCAGTTCAGCCTTCATTATCGGTGTGCCGCAGGAAATTTTGTTTTCCCGTGGTTCGGGCCAATTTTATTTGGCTGCTCCCCCCCCCCCCCCCCCCCCCCGGGAAACAAAACCCGAAACTCACCCCAACCCTTCAAATTTAATGAATTACAATGGGGGTTTAAAAAAAAACAAACCCAAACCCACCCCAACCCTTCAAATTTAATTAATTGTAAGCCCCCATCCTCCCGACCCCCCCAAAACTTTCTGAAATTCCCTGTGGTCCAGCAGGGGTCCCAGAAGCGATCGCCTGCTCTAAGACCGTCGGCTGCCAGTAATCAAAATGGCACCAATGGCCCTTTGTCCTTACCATGTGACAGGGGCTATTGGTGCCATTGGCTGGCCTCTGTCACATGGTAGGAGCAATGGATGGCCAGCGCCATAACAGCGAGTACTAGGTGGACCTCCCATAGAGATATAAATACCTATGTAGTGTGAGGGCATTATGGCTAGTCTCTTTCCCTCTCTCTCTCGTCTGAGGGTTAGGTCTCTGGGAGCAACAAACTACCAAAACCAGCATCTGCACAAAACATCACAATGGATGATACAGCTGTAACGCAAACTATCGCATGGCTTAACGCTACTGAAAACATTGTAGCTAAAATCGGTGTTAAAAGCCGTCCGTTAGGGCTTCGCAAAATGGTAAACCCAGCCCACTCCTCCTCTTTTTCAGATTTGCATCACACCATACAATATGGTGCTATCGCATATGTTAAGGGCTTTTCACCTGCGATAAGCCCTTAATGCATGTGAAAACACCTTAGCGCATTTTGATAAACAAGGGGGTATGTTTGGTTGGGCCAAAGAACTGTTTTAAAATTAGCCAGTTTACTTTAAGATAGCTGGCCATATTTAATAATGCAGTTGCACTATCCAGTATACCTCCAAAGTTTATGTGGCTAACTTTTCTATCTGAACAGTGACTGAATATTGAATTCTTCTCTTTTAACAATGATAAAATGTGTCTTTCCTTTCTGAGCATACTACTAAAATACTAAGTCAGTATCTTATCTCCTGCTTAGAATATTGCACTTTGCAGGACTTCTGCTGAATCATCTTTCCTTTAAGTTGCTATGGGGGTTATTTTCCAACTCACGTTAATGCAAAAGGAGGGAGGGAGGGAGAGAGAGAGAGAGAGAGAGAGAGAGAGAAAGAGAGAGAGACTGACTGACTGACTATAAGGACCTTCTTAGGTGTTTATGCTACTATAGCCCACCAAGAAAATCAAGGTGAGGTTTAGGTCATAGTGTAGGGGTTAGAGGCCACTTTGACATGCAGAGTGAGACATATAAACAGATCAGTTCACTCTTATGAAGATTTGATGTCCTTCGGAGTGAGGAAACTGGCCCAAAGATGAGATTTGTACAATGTTTTTTCAACCTAGCTTGATGTTACTCAGGTTGAGAGTCCATCAAGCTAGGTTGAGAGAACATTGATTTCCCTTATACAATCAGAACTACAGCTCCATGATTGCAACAGGGCAAAACAAGGATTGGATCATTTCATTTGGTTAATCTGGGATGAGTTGAATAACCATAGTATTTTTGGGTGTGCAGTTATATTGTTTGGTTGTGACAAACTGAACAAAAAAACAATTTATTTGCCAGATTTTCCTTTTTGGATTCAAAGGAATGCACATTCCTAATTGTGTATTAAATATTTAATACAAGTGTTAATGCATGTTATAACACAATAATGTGCATTACAATGTGTTTAACAATTTTTAACACTTGTGTTAGTAAAAACACAGTAGTAAATAGACCATTATGTCCCTTAAAACAGACTCATATTGCATCTTGAGTGACCCTCATTATCTTTACTTCAACAATTTTATTGTTTGGGGAGAATCGATTTTTCATTTTCTCTCTGCAAAAGTGTCCATTGTAAACCACTTGTTTCTTAAATTTTCATTTATATTTCTCCTCTTACAATCAATGCCATGTTAAAAGCAGTTTTTCAGGCCAATATCAATACTATTTAATGTTTCATAATTTCTATTTGTTTTCCTTTTTAAACAATCACCACCACTTTATAGAATGGCAGGGAAGATAAAACTCTGAGTTACATCTTTTCATTTTCTGTACTAAGCTTAAATAATGCAATCTAATTTCCATCAGTAGATCAGTAAATTGACTAGTTGTGATTCAGACATCATACTTGGGCTTAACCCCATTTAAAATGAAGTTTAGGACAGCTTAATATTAGGTGTAGTACATGCATGCCTGCTTTGTTAAGTAGCGTCTCAAGGAAATGTTTATTGTGGATGGTCAAATTAACAGTGTAGAAGGACATATGCTCAGAAGATAATTGGGAGAATGCTAAAGTATCACAAAAGGCTATGCCACTGAATATCCCTGTATAAGCTGCAACTTAGCTGGATAAGTTATGTGCGTAAGTTAAACCTGCCAATGAGAAGGTTTAACTTAGCCGGATATAAGTTATCTGGCTAAGGCTAAATACCGCTACTTAGCCGGATAACTTATACGGATAAGGCCAAATAAAGGATAAGTTATCCGGCTAAGTAGTACTGCCCAGATCCACCCACTGCCCGCCCACTTACAAGCTGACTAGGAGGTAGCTGGATAAGTGATTTATCTGGCTTTCATAAGAAAATAAGAACATGCCATACTGGGTCAGACTAAGAGTCCATCAAACCCAGCATCCTGTTTCCAACAGTGGCCAATTCACTGTTGGCAAGTACCCAAAAACTAAGTCTATTCCATGCTACTGTTGCTAGTAATAGCAGTGGCTATTTTCTAAGTTAACTTAATTAATAGCAGGTAATGGACTTCTCCTCCAAGAACTTATCCAATCCTTTTTTAAACACAGCTACACTAACTGCACTAACCACATCCTCTGGCAACAAATTCCAGAGTTTAATTGTGCGTGGAGTGAAAAAGAACTTTCTCCGATTAGTTTAAATGTGCCACATGCTAACTTCATGTGTGCCCCCTAGTCTTTCTATTATCCGAAAGAGTAAATAACCAATTCACATCTACCCGTTCTAGACCTCTCATGATTTAAACACCTCTATCATATCCCCCCTCAGCCGTCTCTTCTCCAAGCTGAAAAGTCCTAACCTCTTTAGTCTTTCCTCATAGGGGAGCTGTTCCATTCCCTGTATCATTTTGATTGCCCTTCTCCATCACAATTATATCTTTGAGATGCAGCGACCAGAATTGCACACAGTATTCGGGGTGCGGTCTCACCATGGAGCGATACAGAGGCATTATGCATTTTCCATTTTATTCACCATTCCTTCTAATAATTCCCAACATTCTGTGTGCTTTCTTGACTGCCCCAGCACACTGAACCGATGATTTCAATGTGTTATGCACTATGACACCCAGATCTCTTTTTTGGGTGGTAGCTCTTAATATGGAACCCAACATTGTGTAACTATAGCATGGGTTATTTTTCCTATATGCATCACCTTGCACTTATCCACATTAAATTTCATCTGCCATTTGGATGCCCAATTTTCCAGTCTTAGAAGGTCTTCCTGCAATTCATCACAATCTGCTTGTGATTTAACTACTCTGAACAATTTTGTATCATCTGCAAATTTGATTACCTCACTCGTCATATTTCAATATTGGACCCACAATAATTAATGCATAATAATATCCAATTCATTCTTAGCCTTCTTATTCATATCACCAATAGTGCAAAATCATATTGTTTTCATCTTTTTAACATTTTCAAAACAAAGCCTTTACTTATGCTTTACTGATTCTCACCTTCTTGCTTATGTTCTCTGTCTCACCTATACTACTACAAGTCTCTCTTGTCTTCCTTGCTAGCACTACAATTGACATGTATGATTAATTCTGATTCCTACTGCCCACTTTGTCTTCCATTTTCTTCATTATGCAAAATGAGGACAGTTTACATGAGTAAAAGCCAATTTACCTTGGTAGACTGTCGGTTTTGAAATTTACCATCTTTCCCCTCAAGTGCAGCTAATTTATGCATACTGTTTCACAATGTGAATACTTTTAACTACATTTTGATGAAGCATATCCAGGGACCTCTTTTGGGAAGGATTGGAAACTAACATTTGTGGATTGTAATTTCAAATCAAGATGCGCTATTCTCCAAAGATATTTTACTTGCACAAAAGTAGGTGCAAATGTCTGTGCGTACTTGTACCCATGGCACATTTCAAAGAAAAAAAATACACCTTTACCTTTAAAAATTAGGTAAAAGATTTGTGGCTACAGAAAGAACTCATGAATTTTGCACCTAATCAAGTTGTTTGAAAATTGTCCCCATATTTCCTCTCTTCCATTCCCTCTAGATGTATCTGATGAATCTGAAATAAAATTTCAAATTTTTTATCTTCATTCTCACTGGTTCATATTTGAAAACTGATTTATCCATATATTGTAGCATGGTCCATCTGTTTAATCCTTCAAGCATTTATTTGTGCTAATTTTCAGCTCTGACTGATGGGGTAAAAGTATGTATGTAGCTGATTGGTGCCATTTTTTAATTGGTGACCCTAAGACCAGAGCCCTAGGGGCAATCTGAGCTCCACTGGACTATTGTGAACTTATTGTAAGTACTGAGAGGGGGAGAGGTCAAAGACATTTAGGGGGTTGGGTGCGCTGGAGGGACGGGGTTGACTAGAGAAAATTGATAAACTAAAGAGCAACAAATCACCTGGACCAGATGGTATACACATCCCAGAGTGCTGAAAGAACTGATAAATGACATTGTGAACCTGCTATTGGAAATTAGTAAATTATAAGTAACATCATCTATGTTGACTGGAGGGTTGCCAATATAACATCAATTTTTAAAAAGGGATCAAGAGATGATCCAGGAAATTACAGACCAGTGAGTCTGATGTCTGTGCCAGACAAACTGGTAGAAACTATCATAAAGAACAAAATTGCTGAACAAATAGATAAGCATAGTTTAATGGGATAAAGCCGGCATGGATTTAGCCAAGGGAAGTCTTGCCTCACAAATTTGCTACATATTTGTGAGGACATAAACAAACGTGGATAAAGGTGAGCCAGTTGATATAACGTATATGGATTTCCATAAAGCATTTAACAAAGTCCCTCATGAGAGACCTTTTAGGAAATTAAAAAGTTAGCAGTGGAGATCCAAGATGGTGCACTAGCGTTTCAGCTCTGACGATCCTTTTTACCATTTTGTGTTATTCTTCAGAATGTCTCATTCTGTCCATAAGCAGAGGGCGAGAGAGAATGTTGTTTCGGCTGCTCTCTCTTCCCCCCCGCTTGGTCCAATGGATGCTCATGTCTGACGGGGAGCTTTAGCTCTGATAGTTAGCTCATTGGAGGGGAGTCAGGGGAAGTTGAGCCCGATCCCCTCCCTGAGCTGTCAGCAAATCTGTCCCTGGAGGAGCGGACAGCCCCTGTCAACCCAGCTGAGGCATGCTCACAGCTCCTGCAACAAGATTGAGAGTTGACCAAAGAGACAGCCAGCATCCAGTCTTGTTCTCAGCCTCTGGGGCTGGAGGAAAGTGTCTTAGAGCCATGGAAGACCTTTGATTGTGCAGGGGAAGCTGCTGGTAGTACTGCTTCACAAAGACCTGGAGAGGGCAGAGCTGATCTTCCACAACTCCATCTTGTTGAGCTGGTGAGGCCTTCACTGTTTAACCTTGAGGTCATCTGGGAAGCATTTCAAACTTTAAACTGTAATATTATTGCCCAGATACATCCTATTCTTAAGAATGGTAAAGATTTGGATCTTTGATTAATAAATGTGGAAAGAGAGTCCAGAGAGTTCAAGGAACTTTTTGATTCCCTTAAAGTTAAATTTGAGAGTTCTTCAGCCTTACAATAGGCATTAAGTAAGGAAAATCAGATTCTTCAATATAAGTTAGAAAACATGGAAAACCAGATAAAGGGAAGAAATATTCGGTGTATTAATTTCCCAAAAGTTCCCCATGTCCCACCAAAGGATTTGTGGAAAAGGTATATACTGGAGATACTTAAGATCCCTGAACAAGCTCTTCTCTTAACATCAAGGGTATAATATATTCCTTTTTCAAGAAAGGTCCCTCTGATAAAGACAACATGCAAGTTATTTCACCTATGGAGACGCCTAAACTGGATATTACTACAATATTGGAAACATCTGAAGAAAATGTGGCTACATCAGCTACTTTGTTTCCTTTTTGTTTGAGTCTGATAGAGATTGGATTCTTAAGAAAAACTTTAATATCGAATGGAATCCTTTATGAAATTTAAAGTACAAATTTTTCCAGATCTTGCCAGGTCAACACAGAAGAGGAGACATCAATTTCTGTTAATGAAGCTTAAAGTTTTAGAGCTTGGTGCATTTTTCCTGCTTAGATTTACATATAAATGTTTGGTTAAGATTTCTGCGGTTTCTTATGGGTTTTTTTTTTATCAACCTCAATTAACAACTTTTTTGTCTAATAAATTAGGAAGTCAGCTTAATTCCTCACCAGTTTCTGTATGTTGAGCATATATTCCAGTAACTTGCCCTCTCATATTTTGTTAAGCTACCCTTATTTGAGCTAGCTTTTCTTTGTTATTGGATTGGATATAAACTTTCCTTGGGTAGTGTATGTTGATCTCTTTATATTGTGGAATTGAGTTGCATGTGACATTTATAATATTTTTCCTTATATTATTTTTTTTCTGCAATGTAATATTCCTTTGTTGAATGCATTACCTTTCAAGTGTATTCTTGACATTGTTATTTTGAAAATGTATAAATAAAAAATGAAACAAAAAAAGTTATCGGAAAGGAGGCAGTGTCCTGTTGTGGATTGCCAACTGGTTAAAAGATAGAAAACAGAGAGTAGGGCTAAATGGTAAATTTTTCCAATACAAAAAGGTGAATAGAGGGGTGCTTTTTAATATATTTAAAATGACCTGGAAATGGGAATAAAAAGTGAGGTGATCAAATTTGCGGATGATCCAAAATTATTCAAAGCTGTTAAAACACAACAGGATTGTGAGAAATTGCAAGAGACATTGCAAAACTGGAAGACAGGGTATAGAAATGGCAAATGAAATTTAATGTGGACAAGTGCAAAGTGATGCACTTGGGGAAGAGTAACCCAAATTATAGCTACACAATGCAAGGTTCCACATTTGGAGTCACCACTCAATTAAAGGATCTAGGTGTCACCATTGAAAATATATTGACATCTTCTGCTCAGTGTGCAGCAGCAGCCAAGAAAGCAAATAGAATGCTAGGGATTATTAGGAATGAAATGGAGAATAAAACAGAGAATATCATAATGCCTCTGTATCGCTCTAGGGTGCTCCCTCATCTTGAGTACTGTCTGCAGTTAGGGTCAAGATATCTCAAGAAAAATATTGTTACACTTGGCCCCTCAGGAGGCCCATTGCGCGGCCTTCTCACCTTAAGAACATAAGAACATAAGAAATTGCCATGCTGGGTCAGACCAAGGGTCCATCAAGCCCAGCATCCTGTTTCCAACAGAGGCCAAAACCAGGCCACAAGAACCTGGTAATTACCCAAACACTAAGAAGATCCCATGTTACTGATGAAATTAATATCAGTGGCTATTCCCTAAGTAAAATTGATTAATAGCCATTAATGAACTTCTCCTCCAAGAACTTATCCAAACCTTTTTTGAACCCAGCTACACTAACTGCACTAACCACATCCTCTGGCAACAAATTCCAGAGCTTTATTGTGCGTTGAGTGAAAAAGAATTTTCTCTGATTAGTCTTAAATGTGCTACTTGCTAACTTCATGGAATGCCCCCTAGTCCTTCTATTATTCGAAAGTGAAAATAACCGAGTCACATCTACTTGTTCAAGACCTCTCATGATCTTAAAGACCTCTATCATATCCCCCCTTAGCCGTCTCTTCTCCAAGCTGAACAGCCCTAATCTCTTCAGCCTATCCTCATAGGGAAGCTGTTCCATCCCCTTTATCATTTTGGTTGCCCTTCTCTGTACCTTCTCCATCGCAACTATATCTTTTTTGAGATGCGGCGACCAGAATTGTACACAGTATTCAAGGTGTGGTCTCACCATGGAGCGATAGAGGCATTATGACATTTTCCGTTCTATTAACCATTCCCTTCCTAATAATTCCTAACATTCTATTTGCTTTTTTGACTGCTGCAGCACACTGAGCTGAAGATTTTAAAGTATTATCCACTATGATGCCTAGATCTTTTTCCTGGGTGGTAGCTCCTAATATGGAACCTAACATCGTGTAACTACAGCAACGGTTATTTTTCCCTATATGCAACACCTTGCACTTGTCCACATTAAATTTCATCTGCCATTTGGATGCCCAATCTTCAAGTCTTGCAAGCTCCTCCTGCAATGTATCACAGACTGCTTGTGATTTAACTACTCTGAATAATTTTGTACCATCCGCAAATTTGATAACCTCACTCGTCGTATTCCTTTCCAGATCATTTATATATATATTGAAAAGCACCGGTCCAAGTACAGATCCCTGAGGCACTCCACTGTTTACCCTTTTCCACTGAGAAAATTGACCATTTAATCCTACTCTCTGTTTCCTGTCTTTTAACCAGCTTGTAATCCACGAAAGGACATCGCCTCCTATCCCATGACTTTTTAGTTTACGTAGAAGCCTCTCATGAGGGACTTTGTCAAATGCATTCTGAAAATCCAAATACACTACATCTACCAGTTCACCTTTATCCACATGTATATTTACCCCTTCAAAAAAATGAAGCAGATTTGTTAGGCAAGACTTCCCTTGGGTAAATCCATGTTGACTATGTTCCATTAAATCATGTCTTTCTATATGCTTTACAATTTTGTTCTTGAGAATAGTTTCCACTATTTTTCCCGGCACTGAAGTCAGGCTCACTGGTCTATAGTTACCTGGATCGCCCCTGGAGCCTTTTTTAAATATTGGGGTTACATTGGCCACCCTCCAGTCTTCAGGTACAATGGATGATTTTAATGATAGGTTACAAATTTTAACTAATAGATCAGAAATTTCATTTTTGAGTTCCTTCAGAACCCTAGGATGCATACCATCTGGTCCAGGTGATTTGCTACTCTTTAGTTTGTCAATCTGGCCTACTACATCTTCCAGGTTCACAGTGATTTCGTTCAGTTCGTCTGACTCATCACCCCTGAAAACCATCTCTGGAACTGGTATCTCCCCAACATCCTCATTTGTAAACACGGAGGCAAAGAATTCATTTAGTCTTTCTGCAATGGCCTTATCTTCCCTAAGAGCCCCTTTAACCCCTTTGTCATCTAATGGTCCAACCGACTCCCTCACAGGTTTCTAATAAATTGGATATATATAAAAAAGTTTTTATTATGAGTTTTGGCCTCTATGGCCAATTTCATTTCAAATTCTCTCTTCGCCTGTCTTATCAATGTTTTACACTTAGCTTGACAATGCTTATGTTTTATCCTATTTTCTTCAGATGGATCCTTCTTCCAGTTTTTGAAGGATTTTTTTTGGCTAAAATAGCCTCTTCACCTCACCTTTTAACCATGATGGTAATCGTTTTTCCTTCCTTCCACCTTTCTTAATGCGCGGAATACATATGGACTGCGCCTCTAGGATTGTATTTTTAAACAATGTCCATGCCTTCTCAGATGGGCCTCAGAGCTCAGTTCTCTATAGCTGGCGGCAGTTGGGCCCCTGCCAGGGTCCCTGGTCCTGCCATGCTGCCCGGGACCTCCAGCCAGGATTCCTCCTCTAACTAGGCCTCTCTGCTTGCTCTGCAAAGAGATGCTGCCAACGGTGCCACGTCCCCTTCTAGGTGCGCAACACTGATGCTTTTAAAGGGCCCGCGGTGGGAACCTGGACGCCGACCCGGATGCTGACATCATCACTTTCAGCATACTTAAGCTTGGGCAGCACTCCTAAGTATTGCCTTTGCAACAGGTCTCCTTGGTTCCCTGTTGATTGAGTGCTTGTTGCCTCTAGAGATTTGTCTCATCCTTGCATTCCTGATTCCTCGTTGTTCCTGGTTCCTTTCTCTTCATTCCCTGCCCTGCTCCTTGCTTCGGATTGACTTCACGGACTTTGACTTTGCTTTGCCTGACTCTGCCTTGTGATTATCTCCAAGCCTGCCCTCCGCTATGTCTGACCTCGCCTGCCTTCTCCACGCCTGACCTCTGCTACGTCTGATCATGCCTGCCTACTCTGTGCCTTGACCACTGCTACGCCTGACCACGCCTGCCTTCTCTGTGCCTTGATCATTGCTATGCCTGACCATGCCTGCCTTCTCGGTGCCCTGACCATTGCTACGGATGACCTTGCTATAGACTCTTTTGTCCAGAGTTCTACAATTGCTCGCTGCAGCTTCTATTGGCTGCCAGCTTCCATCCGAGCTTGACAGTGATGCTTCTGCCTCTATCCTCTGGACATGGACTTTCTAGGCTTCAGCCTTTCCTTGCTCAAGCATCTCCAGTCGTTCTTATTCCCTGGTACTTGGGTTCCAGTTCTGCAACTCATCTTGGATAGACTTACGTCACCTGCTGGCTGCTGTCTCTGGACTGAACCATCTACCTTCATTATCCTCCTGCTGGCCCCGGCCCCCAAAGGCTCAACCAGAGGGGAACATGGGCTGGTATAGGTGAAGCTCCACTACCTCTAGCTTCAGCCCACTCCACCTGCTGATGGTGGGGACCTGTGGGCCCTTGCCCTCGGGTTTCATCAACCCCAGCGCAACAGATATAGCAGAATTGATAAAGGGGATGGAAAAATTCCCCTATGAAGAAAGGCTAAATAAGTTAGGACTCTTCAGCTTGGAGAAAAGACAGTTGAGGGGAGATATGATAGAAGTCTATAAAAAGAGTGAAATGGAACGACTGAACATTAATAAGTTGTTTACTCCTTCAAAAAGTACAAAGACCAGGGGACACAAAATGAAATTACTAGGTAATACATTTAAAAATAATAAGAGAAAATATATTTTTACTCAATGCATAATTAAGCTCTGGAATTTTTTGCCAGAGGATGTGTTGAAGGCTATTATTGTAGCTACATTTAAAAAAGGTTTGGACAAGTTCCTGAAGGAAAAGTCCATTAACCATTATTAAGGTAGAATTGCAAAAATCAACTGCTTATTCTTGGGATAAGCAGCTTGGAATCTATCTACCCCTTGGGATTCTGCCAGATACTTGTGACCTGGCTTGGCCAAGACTGGAAACAGGATAATGGGCTTGATGGACCTTTGGTCTGTCCCAGTATGGCAAGTCTTATGTTTTTATGACTCAAAGGGGCAAAGTTTAGAAATGGGGACAGGGCTGGGCCAGGGACTTTATTTTATTTTTACTCTTTCAACTTTTGACACTTCAAGGGATGGCAAAGGATATGGGTCATTGGGTCTCAGCAGATTCCCAGGGATTTTTTACTCTACAGGTATGCGAGTGGGCAGTATGCAAGCCACTCAGACTCTTTAAAAGATGGCAGTCAAAGGTTATGGAGTCTTGCCATGTTATTTTTCATGGAGATATTTTACCACCCTGGAAAATCCCACAGGATTTATTATGTTGCCATATCAAGTACCACAGCTTTGTGAATTCTGCATTATTTCTTGAAAAAATATGTCCTCTTAGTAAGTAGACCCCTCACTTTGTACTGAAGTAATGGAGAGTGATGTGACTTGTCCAAGGTTAGAAGGATCATCTCTAGGAGGCATAGGATTTGAACTCTGTCTCCCTTGGTTCTCAGCTCACTGTACCTCCACAACTATAGTGTTCTAATTAAAAGCAATACCATTCTCCAATGTCTAAAAGTAGATATATGTCAACTGGAAGGCAAGAAGAAAACTTACTGATCGGTAGTTTGCTTGAATTCAGAAGGTATCACATTACTTGCTACAGCTACTATAGGTGACATTTTAGGATTAAATGAGTTATGCATGGACAGTTCTGAGACCATAGACAGCAGCTCTAAAACAATTTATTTCAACCGTTACATCAACAATGACATTTTTGAATTATGCAATCTTTTGCATACCAAGTCTTTACAATATTTTAACACAGAGTCCTTATCTAGAATACAAGTCCAGTTCTGCTTTATAAACAAGCACCTGGGAGTCTATGAATTTTCTTGCTATGAAGGGAGATTTGACTGCTAGAACAAATAAAGTAGATTTATTTTGGGAGATGAGATATAAATGTTATGTTTTCTAATAGAGAACCATTGTGAATCATAATTAAGACTGTTTAAAAATATAAACAGGAAACAATTATTGTCTAATAGATAATCGAGTTAGTTTTCAAAACAGTTACACATGTAAAATTGGCATATCCTTGTACATATGTTATTTTAAACACATTAAAAGTATAAAATAACAGAATTTTTATTTTGCACACACATTTACATGCACAAATTAGGGGCAATCTAGGGGCGTTCTGAGGTGGGACCAAGAGTTACGCATATAAGTTCCTATTTTATAAGAGACTTCCACAAGTTATGCTTGGGGATTTCTTTGTGCAATTTCATGACAGCTAACTAACTTGCACACTTGATATCAGACTCATCTGTTATCTACTATTGCGGGGTGGATGGTCTGCGTGAACTGAGGGGAGTTCAGAGTGAAGAACAAGGAAAGTCTCAATGACCTGGAGAAGGATGGGTGAACTGGTGGAGGTATCAGCAAACTGGTGAATTCCAATATATGTACATGTTTTTGAATATACTGGCTTCCCTGTATAAATCAGGGTTTTATGTGAACAACTTTTTTTTTGGCACATAAAATTTACATGCATATGTTTATAAAATACTATATGTAGTTAAAGTATGTGCTTTTAATGCATTGCAGGTATTTGCACATAACCACATGTTGCGCTCGGGGGTGGACCCTTGTCCTGGAGCAGTAGAGAATTGCTCCCTGGTAGGGACCAGGAAGTAACTGCCCCCAGGGGACGGAGCACTGGAGGAGACAGAGGCTTGGATGAGCTTCACCACTGGAAGCCAGAGGTCCCCCCAGGAGAAGGCCATAGGGACCCGGACCACTTGGACTTAGGTAGGCATCACAGGGTCTCCTGGAAGGATGGAACTCCGGCGTGCCCACAGGCAGAAGGGAAGCATGGTCAGGTTCGAGACTGGAGTTTAGATGGAACGAGGAGGACCAGAAGAGCCTGGTTGATGACAAGGATAGGAACAGAGCCAGAATCTAGAGACATAGTCAGGTGGGCAAAGGTCAGAGTCCAGGAATCAGTCTAAGAAGTAGTTAGCAAAGCAGAGGTCAGGTTCTGGAGGTCAGACGAGGTCACAGGCAGGCCGAGGTCAGAAGGCAGACAGCAGGCAGGCAGGTCAAGGAACAGACTGGAGTCAGAAGGCAGGCAGCAGGCAGGCAGGTTGAGGAATGGACTGGGGTCAGAAGGCAGGCAGCAGACGAGCAGGTCGAGGAACAGACTGGAGTCAGAAGGTAGGCAGGTCAAGGAACAAGCCAAGGTCAGTACCAGTGAGACAGTCCGGAGGTATTACCTGGGGAGACAAACAGGAACAGAAGGATGCTGGAGAACTAGGAAGCAGGAACAAGGCTGGAACAGAAATGGAACAGAAGGATCCTAGAACGAGACTTGGAACAGACTGGAACAAGATTCAAACGCAGTGACAATCTAGCACAAACGCCGACCTGATTGCCAAGGCAAGGAAGTACAAGCAGGAACTTCCTTATATTGGGGAATCAATCAGGGTGCGCTGCGGAGCTAAGACCCACCCTTGGCCCTACAAGAGGCTGGGCGGTCTGCAAGCGCACGAGTAGGGGCGTGGCAAACACAGCCAAGGACACCAAGCTCCGGGTGAGGCCTGGTGCACAGTGGAAGGCCCGGTGACCGCTGCCGCAGGACGCCGAGGCCTGGAAGCGCTTACAGCTGCCATTAGGGAGGCCGACCCGGGACCTGCCATGGAACCATGGAGGTGAGCAGGCCCGTGTGCGGGCCGGGCGCGGATGGGGTACATAACACCAAATACATGTGTGTGTATTAGAGGGTAGACATACACATAATTTATAATCTGCATATACCTGATATGCACAGGTCATAATATACTTTATAGTAGGTCTCTCTGGGCCATATATGCGCTTATATGGGACCATGCAGTATTCTTTAAAAATTACCCTCAAAGGTTTTAATCTTACTAATGCTGAACCTATGAGTTAGTTATATAAATTATACCTGTAGTTCCCCTCAGTCATCATTAGTAAGATTAAAACCTTTGAGGATCGGGGAAGTGTAGGCATTCTCAATGTAGTACGTAGGTGCAACCCGAGGAGCGGGGAAGTGCGCAAGTCCTGGGGAAGCTGGAGAGCGCTATCCCAAGGAGAGGGAAAATCTAGCAGTCACTGTAATTTGTAAGCATGATCCTGAGGAAGCATGGACAGTCTTGTTCAGGCTGCGGGTGCAACCCCGAGGAGCGGGGAAGTCCCACTGTAAAACTCACGGATAGCTGAGGTATCCCAGATGTTGTTCCAAAGAATGGGAGGCCTTGCAGTTTAGAACCCAGGAGATGCAGAGCCAGCCCAAGGAGCATGGTAGGCAGGAGAACGAGTCCCCAATGCGTACACTGGCCCCCAAGGAGCGAGTACCAGACAGGGTCCAAGTCCAAGGCACAAACATAGTCTCAGGAACACATAGGCAGTAGTCGAATACGAACGAAACTTGTTGCCAAGTTGGCTAGCTGAGGACGAAGGTGGAGTTTAAGTACACTGGTCTGATGATATCATCAACCGAGGATGCCCCCGAGGTTCCCATCGATGAGGCTTCAAAGGAGGGTCCTGTGGCACGTGTGCGTGCCTAGGAAGGCCCAAAGTCAAGGAAGATGGCGGTGGCATCCAGGCCGCCATGAGGAATCCTGGCCTGAACCACGAGCAGCCCCGGGGAGGGTAGGAGAGCAGTGCAGGAAGTAAGTACATGCAGTCGCACCCGGCCCGAGTGCAGGAACAATCTCCTGCACTCGGGAGGTGGCTGCCAGTAATCAAAATGGCGCCGATAGCCTTTGCCCTTACTATGTCACAGGGGCTATCGGCGCCATTTTGAATACCGGCAGCCGATGGCGTGAGTGCAGGAGATGGCTCCCATACCCCCGCTGGACCACCAGGGAGTTTTGGCAAGTCTTGGGGGGGCCAGGAGGGTGGGGGTTTTGTTTAAATTCGCTCCTTTAGACGGCCGAATAATTTGGTGAAGATTCATTGTATTCATGGGAATCGCAATACATTTCACTTCCCCACGAATACAACGAATACAACAAACAAAAAGGGAGGAGAAATTGCCTAGTGGTTAGAGCAGTGGACTATGAACCAAGAGACCAGGGTTCAAGTCCTGCTGTTGCTCCTTGTGACCTTGGGCAAGTCACTTTACCCTCCATTGCCTCAGGTACAAAAAATATAGATTGTAAGCCCTCTGGGGATAGAGAAATACCTACATTACCTGAATGTAAACTGGTGTGATATCTCAATTGAGATCAAATGTCTGTATATAATAAACAAATATGGCCCTATTTGTTGCGGGTTGCAAAAAAATGCACACCCCTAGTAATAGCTAATAGCCTCATCTACATGGAATTTACAGTGTCTAGGGCATCTAAAATGTGCATCCAACCGTGCATTTAGAGGTGTGCTGACCTGAGCACCCGATATTGCATCGGCCTGCAAATAGTTTGAGAACATTTTCTATTTTTATTGAAGAGCAGGATCGCAGCATAACAACACAGTGTTCCACAGTCACCAACAGTTTGAACTGATGGACTTAATCCCAGAAAAACTACACACCTTCTACCCGCTGAGGGTCCATTAGAAACTAAGAGGGAGCTGGTTGAGAGAGAGAACTTACAGAAACTGCTGCTTGTTATCTTTATTTTTATTACAGATGTATAAAATCGCATATAAATGTTCTAGGTGATGTACAAGAAAACAGTCATAAAAGGTATACAACTTACAGCAGAGAGACACAGCTGACTGAAATGCTGCTGATCAAGTGACCAAAGTTCATTCACAACCATGGTTACTGCCGAGCAAAGGGACCTGTCTGAGAGAGACTGTTGCTGGTTACCACAGGTCAATCATCCAGCGATGCCAAGGGTAGTCCCTCTCAATAAGTGAGATTTACCACCCCAAAACCATGACCTGGATACAGTTATACTGAGCTGCAGTCTATTCAGGAAGGACTGGGTTGGACAGAAGTGTGGCATTATAAATAAAAAACAATATTAAAACAGAATTGCAGGGCTTATGAAGTAAGGAGGAGGCAGTGTGGGTTAATCTGGAAAGAGGGAATGGAACATACATTTATTTTGGTATAACATACAGATCTCCATCAAAGACAGAGGATCTAGATTGAGATTTAAGGGAGGATATTCACAAAATCCCTATGAAAGGCAAATTTCTGTTAGGGTATTTCAATCTGCTGGTTGTTTCAGATATCACAGCTGCAGCGTCTCCTAGAAGCAGGGAGAATTTATCTGTCAATTGGTAATGGAACCCACATGGGAGGGGACAATATTGGACCTGGTGCTTTCTAATGGGGCCAGTATCTCTGATGTTGTACTTTTATTTTTATTTTTTTTAAAGACCTGCTTTGCTAAGTGGATTATTTGATGATCATCTGGGATTCAGTGATCACCAGTTGGCTCAGTATTAGAGCCCAAGAGATGAAGGTTCATTCAAAGGCAAGGGTCCTAGACTTCAGGAAAACAATTTTTTTTTAAATGGGAGAGTATCTCAAGGAGCTGGCTGGGAAAATCTAGGGGTAGTAGAAGAGCAGTGGGCAAAATTTAAAGGGGATCTGGAATGAACAACTTATCTTTTTGTTAGGAAAGTAAATAAAGAAAAGAGGAAAAAGGCCACTATAGATTTCTAAAGAAGTAACTGAAAAGGTATAGTAGAAAAGGTTAGCCATGATAAACTACTCGAGATCACAGAATGTGGAAGACAGGCAGCATTACCCAGAAAAGCTTAGAGAAGCTAAGAAAGTAGTCAGGAATACAAACATTCAAATGGAAGATGAGAGGACAATATTTTTTTAAAGATATATTCCTGAAAGCCTCCTCCCCCCCCCCCCCCCCCCGTACATCAGGGGTCACCTTCCCAGCCTCGGGGAGTAGGGTAATTACTAACCCAAGGTAGGGAAATCAATCTCCAGGACTGTGACTTGGGGGCAGGATAATCTGCAGGGCTAGCACCAGGCTGAGAACACCCCACATAAACAAAGAACTCTCCAGACTCAAGTTGTGCTCCAAATAATAAATAGTTTACTGCAGAATCTTCAGGATCAAACATAATGATAGTGATGGTTCAGATAGATGCAGAAATCAAACAGAATTACAGTTCCAGAAATATGAACTCTTCTCCTTATAGCTCCTTTCCTCAAATAACAGTTTGTTCTGGAAGGGCGGTCAGGGCGAAGCTCCTGGGCCACACGATATAATGGGGGGTCCAGTCTCAGCCTTGGGGAACTCCGTGGGGGAGGGGATTTATAGGATCAGGCTTGCTGTGTGGGGGTAGTGGGGGCAGCGTTTGAATAGGCTGGTGTAGAGCACTTATTGATGGCACCCTAGGGAGCAAGGGAAAAGGGGCAGAGTTGGGTCGATTAGGTGGGCAGAAGACTGCGATGACTATCTTGTTATTGGCTGCGAACGGCTGTGTAGCTTCATGATGGCATGTCAGGTGGGAAAGTTGGGAGAGTTTACTTTGCAGGGCATCGTGGCTGTTGATTCAGAGGTAGCGGGGACTGTCAGTAACCATGGTTCAGGTAAGGAGTGTGAGTAAGATTCGACAATAGTGGATGCAGGGTCGACTTCCATGGCAAGAGAGTTGGAAAGCTCTTCTGGGCCAGTCGGGTCCGCTGCTGTTCCTGGTAACGTCGCTTGCAGAATTTCTGATGCTGAGTTGGGTAAGCAGGGGAGCGGTCGGGGGTGTGTGTGGGGAGAGGGGGAGTCACTGTTGCTGCAGTGGTGGGTGCTAGAGGTGTGCATGGGAGATCTCAGAGTCGGGGTCAATTTGTGTTGCAGCGTAATGAAGCTGCAATTTGCAGAAGCGGGCAAATGAGGGTGAGATGATTTGGCTGTGGGTGGATGGGCAAGCGGTTGGTGTGCCTGGGAGGGCTGTCAGTTTGAGTGGCAGGCTGGTTGGTTCTGGGGCTAGGGAGGTGTGTGAGCAGATGGAAGTGGGTCAGGCAGCCTTGCCTAAGTCAGATTCTGAGAGGATAGGTGGCAGTGGTGTGCTTTGGTCGGTGGGGGTTGTTCCCTAGCTGGTAAATATTTCTCAGATGGCAACATGGGGGAAGATGCTGGGTTGGTTGGTAGTACTGGTGGGGAAAATGTTTCTTGGGATGCTTGTGGGTCATTCCATTTTGGGGTAATAGGTTCAGCTGATCAGGAAGGTGGTGGGTGGGGTTCCTTCAGGGGTGTTGGGCAGCAGTTCTCAAGTAGTCCAGTTGGGGGGATGCCTTCCTGGATAAGCAATGGATTTGCTGGTGTGCCGCCCCCTGCAGGTATGGGACCTTGGGATTACTGTCTAAAATGGTACGGGCCATCCAGTGCTCCTATCATGTGACAGGGGCTGGCCAATGGCACGGATACCCTGTCACTTGGTAAGGGCAAAGGGCCATCAGCACCATTTTTATTAGTGGTAGCCAACGGCCCAAGAGCGGGAGATCGCTCCCAGGACCCCCACTGGACCACCAGGTAATTTTAAAAAGTTTTTTTTGGGGGGGGGGTCGGGAGGGTGGGGGAAGCTAAGGGATCTGCTTTAAAGGGTCAGGGTGGGTTTTTTGTTTATCGGCTCGAGTGCAGCCGATAAAAAAACAGATTCCGGTCCCGATTCACATCTCTAATCCAGACTGCCCCCATTAGTTCAAAAGCAATAGTCATGGAGGACCACAGTCCTGGTTCTTGCTGCTTCACTTCTACAGCCTTTGACGTTTGCTGCGGTAAAATCCATCAAAGGCTAAATACTGGATGAGACTAATAATCACAAGAATCCTAAGGGAATGGAGTTTCAAGAAAATGTCCAAAGAGGGCCTGAAACCATTAAAGTTAACTGGATGGGTAAAGGTTGTGTAAAGCTTTGGATGGCCAGTACAAAATCCAAGAGTTGGCAAGTATATAGGGGAAGGACATTTCAAAAGAACAAACAAGACAGCTTGGAGCAGCAGTGGCACTGACAATTAAAAACAAAAATGGTAGGAGTAAAGCAATGCAGGCAGAAGATCAACTGAAACCACTTTCCCCCCAAGATGTATATGAGGACTTAGGCCTTTCAACATTGGCCTCCTCTTATGTAAACAAAAAGTAAGGCTCTGCTTCTAAATATCCTTTCTAGCAATACATTAGGACTTAGTTTTGTAGTTGGCCATACTTCTTCTTGTAGATCAGGCATGTCAGATGATCAATCTGCACCCATGCTTGCTTTATGATGGGGATGATGGCTCCTCTGAAGTTTCTCTGTCTATTTTCATGTAATCAGCATGTCTCTATCAGTTATAGGTGGTGTTATCCCTATCAATCATGGATCATGTTGCAAGTACTTTGGAGCAAGGCACTGTATATTCCCACCCAATAAGTGTTTTGACTTCACAAAAGATTTGTCTCCCATTGTTTTATTAAAATATTGTGAACATCTGTTGAGCAGACCTTTCCTTCTCCCAACAGGAGGCTTCAATGAATAGAAACATAGAAACATAGAGATGTCGGCAGAAGAAGACCAAACGGCCCATCCAGTCTGCCCAGAAAGCTTCCACACTTATTTTTTTCTCATTCTTATCTGTTATTCTTGGCCCTTCTTAGTAGGGATGTGAATCAGGCTTCGGACAATTGAAAATATGGTCAATATTTTCAAAATAGTCAGAAATCGGGGGCTCCCCCGAAACGATAGGAAAACCCCACGATATTGATCGTGGGGGTTCTCTTATTTTGGGGGAGGGCGGGAAAAACAGCACACAAAAATAACCCCTAAACCCACCCCGACCCTTTAAAACTAATCCTTTTGCTTCCCCCAACCTCCCGACCCCCCAAAAAACATTTTACAAGTACCTGGTGGTCCAGTGGGGGTCCTGGGAGCGATCTCCCGCTCCCGGGCTGTCGGCTGCCACTAATCAAAATTGTGCCGATGGCCCTTTGCCCTTACCATGTGACAGGGTATCCGTGCCATTGGCCGGCCCCTGTCACATGGTAGGAGCACTGGATGGCCCGCGCCATTTTTAAAGATGGTGCCTGCCATCCAAAGGGGGTTGATAGTTCTAATTTATTAGTTAGAGCACTTGGCATGACCAAGTCTTCAGTCCTGTTAGCTATTTGTAAATCATTAGTTTTATGTTACGGTCCTGGTCGTGATGGCCGCGACCCGGTCCTTACCTCCTTGGTCCCGGTCCGTCTCTGAGAGCCTACGTACGGCCTGTTTTGCGGCGTCCCCACGGGGGGGACACCGTCTCCTTAGGCACGCGAGCGCGCAGGAGCCGCGCTTATGAAGGCCTTTTCCCGCCACTGAAGACCCCTGACGTCAGACACTGCAGCCTATGTAAGGCCATCGCGGAGCCCAGAACTTTGCCTTGCAACGGGGTTCCTTGCAGTTCCTGGAGTGTGCTATTGCGTTAGAAGCTCCGTTCCTGCCTAAGACTTGCTACACTTCTGTGTCCAAGACCTGTCTTTGTTTCTGCTTGGTTCCAGTACCTGTCCTGCTTCAGTACTTGCCTGGTTCCAGTAACCTGTCCTGCTTCAGTTCCTGCCTGATTCCGGATCCCTGCCCGCCTGCTTCAGCTCCAGCTTCCGTGATCTAAGTCCCAGTGGCCGGGCTCCTACGGGCTCCTCCCGGGGGAGCTCCGGCTTCCAGGGTGAATCCCCTAAGTCCCAAGCGGCTGGGCTCCTACGGGCTCCTCCAGGGGCGAGTACCAGCTTCCTGTGTGAAGCTCACCGTCCATCGCCTGCCTGGTATCGGCCTCCCGGCCTGCCCCCAAGCTGAGACTATAGTCCATCTCTCCCCAGTCTCCCGCAGGCCGGCCCAAGGGTCCACTAAAACAGCTAATTCACAACATTTTATACATTTTGTGTTATCAAGATCACATATTGCAGTTGGAGGGGGTACCAGAGCTTTAGAGTTGGGATGAGGGGCATGTATATTTGGGTACTGTCATCTATAATAAGGTATTGCTTGAATGGCTGGAGTCATCTGTCATCTGGAAGAAAGGCCCCAGCAGGGCTGCAATCCGGTGAGTCCTAATTTGGCCATGTTACAGGTCCAGAGAGCTGAAAGTTATGTTTGCAAGGAGGCCTGGACCTACATCCTTTGCAGGAGGGGCACTGGCTTAGGCTGGGCTGGACATGCAATCCTCCCCTTGCCTTCTTAAACTCACAGCTACTTGTATGTTAAACTCCTCCACTTCTCTGTTAGGGTTCACTCTGAATAAAGCTGCAGACTTATTTATTTTCATTTCAATAATTGTCTGGATTGTTACTTGTATATTTGAGTACTATGTATGCAGGGTTGGATGTGTCATGGTTACCCCGGTTACATCCCTAGACTGTTTTGTCAAATATACATTCCCTATAATTCCATACAAATTTTACCCTCAAAAGTCCAAGGGTACTTTACAGCCATGTAAATTTTCAAAGGGAAAGTGCACACGTGCTTTCCTTTTGAAAATTAATTACAAGGTCTGCAGATATAAAGCACCTAGGTGGATAATTTGAAAATTGCCCCAATAAAGTTTAGTTTTACGATCCTGCCATTTACAATAATAGTAATTTGAACAATGAAATGGTAATTAAAAATATTATGGTGTTTTATATTCTGTGTCAGCACTGTTTTATGAAGCTCTAACTTGTTGAATTTTAACAGAGTGAGTATACTGGCATTTCAAATAGTATGACCTATGGTTCTATAATTCAACCTGCAGGCTTTAAATATTACCAAAGTTATTCATCAGTTGGATCTTTTCCCACCTGGAAAGGCCTATCGACCAAAAAGAAGATCATGATGCTGTACATGTTAATCTTTTTTTTCTTTCTGTGAACTGAATGAATTATAAGCATCACAGTAAATAAAAAGATTTTTTTAAATTAATAAAATATGTTAAAGCTTTTAAGGCGTATATACTAACCAGCATTAAAACAAGCATGGAAAGAAGTGTTACCTTCATAATATAATGCCTGCAGTACATCAAACTTCAAAGCCTGATATAACATAGCAATGTTATGTTGGCAACCAAAAGGTCAATGCAGCCATGTGAATGCTGCCTCATTTAGTAGCTCTGCTCCTTTACCTAACGCCAGAATTAAATAGGAGCCCCTGTGGCCTACCCTCAGGTATGTTGCAAGGGGTTGGCAAGAAGGGTGACCTACCTAGGCATCAAGATGGAAGGGACTGCCACATCATTTGATTAATTTTTTTATTTACACATATTTATACTATGTGCCTTCCCACATTAGGTTCAAGGCGGATCACAATCAACAGGCTTAATAAAATTACACACAACTTGTTATAAAATACATATAAAACATTCATCCAAATTTAAACGTCATCCCAATAAAATAAATAAAATCAGTTATGCCCTTTACCACTGAATATTGTCACCCCTGTCTCTAATTGATATAAAACTGGTAGTCTCATGAAATGTCCACTAGTCTTAGTAAATAACTATTTCCTATTTGCCTGTTAGAGGTTTATAAAGAGTAGAGTCTATCATATCCCCTCTCAGTCATCTCTTTTCCATGCTGAAGTTCTCTCTACCATTTTTAGCCTTTATTCATAAAAGGAACCTTTCCATACCCTTTATCATTTTATTGCCCTTCTCTGTACTTTTTCTATTTCTACTATAGTATATCTGTCTTGAGATGCGGTGACCAGAACTGCACACAATACTCAAGGTGTGGTCGTACCATAGATCTATATTGAGGTATGATATTCCAAGCTTTTTTCTCTATTCCTTTCTGAATAATTCCTAACATTCTATTTGATTTCTTTGACTGCCAACATACACTGAGTTAAGAATATTAATATATTGTCCACAATGACTCTAAGATCCATTTCCTGGGTGGTGACTCCTAATATGGAACCTACCATTGTGTGCATTTGTCCACATTGAATCCCACCTTCCATTTATATGCTCAGTTCCACAGTTCAACATGATCCTTCAGTCTGCTTGTATTTTAACTACTTTGAATATTTTTGTGACATCTATAAATCTGATTATTTCACTCATTGCTCTCTTTTCCAGATTGTTAATGGATAAGATAAACAACACTGGTCTGAGTACAGATTCTTAAGATACTCCATTATTTACTTCTTTTCATTGAGAAAACTGTCCATTTAGATGTATTCTTTATTTCTCATCTTTTAACAAATGTCCAGTCCACAATAAGACATTGCCTTCTATTTCACTAGTTTTTAGATTTCTGAGGAGTCTCTCATAAGGAACATTATCAAACATCTTCTGTTCAGGTTTTTTTTTTATCCAAGTACTTATTCACATCTTCAAAGAATTCTAAAGATATAACCTCCCTTTGATAAATCAATGCTGGCTCCTCCCCATTAAGCCATGTTTTTCTATATAACTGATAAATTTGATTTTTACACCATTTTATCCTTCTCCATTGTCAGGCTCACCCGTCTGTACTTACTATGGTCACATTGGAGTATTTTTTGAAAACAGATGTTATATTTACTACTCTCCAGTCCTCAGGTATAGAGGATATTTGAATAATAGCTCACAAATTACCAGTAGCAGATCCATATTTTCATATTTTGAGTTTTTTACATTGCTGGCATGAATACCATCAGGTACTAGTGATATGCTATTATTTAGTTTATCAATTTGCTCTATAACCTCTTAGAGATTCACACTGATTTCATTCAGTTCCTTTGAAATATCATTTACAAAGAATGTTTCTAGTATGGGCATCTCCCCGATATCCTTCTCATTAAAGACCAAAGCAAAGACTTCATTTAGTTTTTCTGCAATGGCCTTATCCTCCCTGAGTTCCCCTTTCACTCCTATCATCTAATGACACAAATGACTCCCTGTTATGCGTGCCATCCACGGAAAACCCGCAGCACGGCCCCCTCACCTCTCTGCAGTAACTCCAGCTCCTGTTTCCTCCTCTCTGGTAGCGGTGGGCCACCAGCTCCGTCCACAGGCCTCCCTTGGTGCCTCCGGCTCAACTGCAGTCCCTGGCATTCCCGGCCCAGCCACAGTGCCCATTGCTTCACGTTGGGCCTCTCCGCGTGGCCCGCGGAGAGATGCTGCTGCTCGGCGCTGCGCCCCTCCCTAGGCGTGTGCGCATGCATCACCAATGCTTATGTAGGGCCTGTGGTGGGAACCTAGCCGTGGCCCTGGATGATGACGTCAGTGGAGCTTCAATATTTAAGCGTAGGCTCCGCTCCCTAGGTTTGCCATTACAACAGGTCTCCTCACTGGTCGAGTACTCGTTGCCTCCTTAGACATTTGTCTCACTCCTGTATTCCTGTTTCTCATTTGTTCCTGGTTCCTGTCGCCTTGTTCCTACATTCCTGCCTTGAACCTTACCTTGGATTGCCTACACTGGCTTTGACTCTGCTTTGCCTGACCATGCCATTGACTCACTCCAAGCCCGGACCTCTGCTTCGCCTGACCACGCCATTGACTCTCTCCAAGCACGGGCCTCTGCTTTGCCTGAACTCGCCATTGACTCTCTTCAAGCCCGGACATCTGCTTCGCCTGACCATACAATTGACTTTCTCCAAGCCCAGACCTCTGCTTCGCCTGACAATGCTGTTGCCTCTCTCCAGACCCCGACCTCTGCATTGCCTGATTACGCCACTGCTTCTCCCCAGACACAGACCTCTGCATTGCCTGACCACACAATTGACTCTCTCCAAGCCCAGACCTCTGCTTCGCCTGACAACGCTGTTGCCTCTCTCCAGACCCTGACCTCTGCATTGCCTGATTACACCACTGCTTCTCCCCAGACACAGACTTCTGCATTGCCTGACTACGCCGTTGCCTCTCTCCAGACCCAGACCTCTGCATTGCCTGACTATGTTATTGCCTCTCTCCAGACCCAGACCTCAGTATCATTTGACTATGCTTGACTATCTCCATGATCAGACCTCAGCATTGCTTGCCATTGCTTCCAGATTGCCGTCAGCCCTGACTCAGGCCTGTCTATTGATGCCTCTTCAGCTTACTTCCTGGACTTTGTCAAATCAGGTTTCGGCCTGCTCTTGCTTTGGTGTCCCCTGTCTGCCTTCATTCCTTTGGTGCCCGAGTCGCCAGCACACTACCTTGTCCGGGGTAAGAGTGTACCATCTCTCTTCTGCTGTCTCTGGGCTGAACTCAATCTCCTCATCGTCTACATACAGAGGCCCACCTAAGTCCAGCTGGCCCCAGGACCCAAAGGCTCATCCCACGGGGAACAAGGGCTGGTATTGGTGAAGCTCCAACCAGCCTCTGTTCATCAGCCCACTCTGCCTGCCGATGGTGGGGACCCATAGGTCCCTACCTATGGGTTGTGACAACCCCACCTCGGCCCAAGGGTCCACACCTCTGGTGCAACAGGTTGCAATGGCTATGGACTTGGCAGAGCCACGTACCCTCCAGGACATTCCTGGCCTGGCATCCAAAGTACAAGAACAGCAGCAGGTTCTTGAGGCACTGGCCTCCTCCATTGATCATCTCCACACCCGGCTTGATGCTCTTACCAGCAATTATGTTCCTGTACTGGCTCCTCCTCATCCACAGCCATCATCTTCTATGCCTCAAACTTTGTTGGCCCTACCAGCGCCCCTGCGCTTCAATGGTGACTCCAAGCTCTGCAGAGGGTTCATCAACCAATGCTATATGCAGTTCACTCTGCAGTCCTCCATCTTCCAGGATGAATTAACCAAGGTCACGTCTTGAAGGGAAAGTGCTGGCCTGGGCTTCTCCCCTAATGCTTTTTCGATAGCAGGCCCATCTATTTGGAATAGCATCCCATCAAATCTCAGACTGGAGCCTTGCCTTTTAACTTTCAGAAAAAGACTTAAAACCTGGCTATTTCACCAAGCCTTTCCTGATCCTCCAGACAATTACTAGTTGCCCTTCACTCCTACCCGGTCTGGCAATCATTTGCACGAAATGGACTCTGAGACTTTCAGGTCAAAGCACAGTTTAAGCTGTTAACTCGTACGTTCTATGGTAACACTACTTATTTATTACCGGCCTTTCTTCCTTCCAGCTTGTTGTAAGCTTCCAAGTTCTCTCTCCCTGTTGATTGTAACTTTGACTTATTCCTACCATTGTTATCTGTCATTTCACTTGAATTGTTACTCCAGTTATTCCCTTGTTATATTGTAAACGATCCGATATGGTTATTTACTATGAAGGTCGGTATAAAAAACTGTTAAATAAATAAATAAATAAATAAATAAATAATGGAACGATCACACTGTTATGGTTTCCAGGTGTTTGAGTGGATTCTTGGGTACTGTGGGAGACAACTATGCCCACAGGGAGGAGCCCCGTGGGGAGCCACAGTACTGGGCTAGACTCAGGATGCACAAACACAGAGTTTTGTCTTTTATTGTACAGCTGATGTGTACCACCAGAGGTGGCAGTAGTGAGGTGATAGAGAGGTAGCAGTCCAGGGACCCTCTGCAGAGGGAACCCATCTCACCAAGATGGTATAGGGAGATCCAGGTGTAGATTTCCCAACATGGCAGAGGTGTAGATGACACATACTGAGAATTAGATTATTCACTAGATGGTAGCTATAAGGTTGATGATTCCACCAGGCAGAAATAGATGGTAACAGGCACTGATGAGGGAGAGCAGGCCCTCGAGGAGCGAGTACCTGATCCCAGTAAGGCACCTGAAAGAAAGCAAAGGGCCCCCGAGGAGGGGGTACACAGTTTAGAGAATACCCCAAAGGACAGAGAGAAGGCGTCCAGAGGCAGCACGGAAGCAGCAGAATAGCTTAGACCAGACGAGTCCAATCCTTGCTAACTCAACGAGCTAGCAAACAAGTGTAGGCTAAATACCCGGATGGCATAATGACACTCGAGGGGGACGCCCTCGAGGTTCCCGCCATGACATGGATAAAGACGTGGATGCCATGCGCGCACGCACCCTAGGAGGCCCTTAGGAGAAACATGGCATGAGGCTTTGCCATAGCCGTCCCAGGGATGCCGGAGGATGCGGCTTGCAGACGCAGTGGTAGCCATCTTTCCAAGGCTAGCGGGGAGAGCGGAGAAAAAGTTGAGGCACAAGGGTCGAAGCCGACTGAGACCGACGGATGCAACACAGACTCCTCCAAGGGAGTTGTCTCAGTTCGTGGTGATGTTTCAACGGACCTTTGATTATGCTGGATGGCATGCCGTGGCAAGCACTAGTTTGTTACATCTTCGTCAAGGTCAAAGAAATCTCTTTGACTATATCATTGAGTTTCACACTTTGGCTTCTGAATTTGCCTGGCAGCAAGTCTGCCTAAGAGCTATCTACCTGGATGGACTTTCCTCACAGCTGAAGGATGAACTGGCTGCATGGGAGCTCCCTTCCTCCCTTGAGGACCTTATAGACTTGATGGGACAAATTGATCATTGTCTCCAAGAGCGTCACCGGGAGAGTCGGATGCAAGAAATCCTCTTGGGTTTAATCCTGTTCTCCACTGACCATCAGCCCTGCTTTAGGTAGGATCTCTATTGCGGACAAGATGGAAGACACCATGCAGCTGGGCCATGGGCGGCTGACCCTGGAAGAGCGCCTCCGGTGGAGACAAACTGGTCTGTGTCTGTATTGCAGAGCACCTGGCCACCATCTACAGACTTGCCCCGTCTATCCGGGAAACTTCCCAGCCTAAGTTCAGTAGGGGTCCTGAACTTAGGTGCAACATCTCTGGCCCCTCAACTGTCTGTACCGGTCACCCTGATTTGGGACTCCCGGTCCTTCCCAGTTCTTGCTCTGGTGGATTCATGAGCAGGAGGTAATTTCATCTTAAGGATCTAGTTCAACTCTTGGGTATAAAAACACATCCTCTGGAGACCTCCTTGTGCATAGCTTCCATTTATAGGGAACCTTTACCCGGTCAAATATTTCTCACCACTGAGCCAGTTCAACTACGCACTGGCACTCTCCACACGGAAGAAATTGAACTACTAGTATTGGAGAAATCCATTATCCGGTGGTCTTAGGACTGGACTACCCTGGCTCCAACATCAATCTCCCCAATTTGATTGGGGTTCACTGCAACTGGTAGAGTGGGGTTCCACCTGCCACCAGTCCTGTCTACACAAAGTGGTACAGTCACCTGTGGTTCCTTTGGCTGCCACTTCTTCAGGTATACCCGTTCCTTATGCGGATTTTGAAGACGTATTTTCCAAGCAAAAAGCAGACTTTCTCCCACCTCTCCAGAGGTTTGATTGTCCCATAGTCCTCCTACCTGGGACCACGCCTCCCCAAGGGCATACCTATCCTCTGTCTCTCCCAGAGAAAATAGCCATGATGGAGTTGATTCAAGAAAACAATGTAAAGGGATTCATCCACTCCTCTACCTCTCCTGCCGGGGCAGGTTTCTTTTTTATGACCAAGAAGGATGGGTCTCTCAGGCCATGTATTGACTACCACGGCCTGAATTCCATTACCCATAAAGACAAATACCCTCTGCTGCTGAGCTCAGAACTATTCGATCGCCTGTTTGGAGTATCCATATTTTCCAAGTTGAACTTACGCGGGGCATATAACTTGGTACAGATCCATCCCGATGACTTTTGGAAGACTGTGTTTAACACCAGAGATGGGCATTACAAATACCTGATGATGCCCTTCGGCCTCTGTAACGTGCCCACAGTTTTCTAACGAATGTTGAACAGAATTTTCAGAGATTTGCTGTATACCAAGGTACTTGGACGACATCCTTGACTTTTCTAAAGGCCTGGCCACACACCACACTGATGTTCGCACCGTCCTCCAATGCCTTCATGAGAATCACTTATTTGCGAAGTTGGATAAGTGTCTATTTGAGAAATCCAGTCTGCCTTTCCTCTGGTACATTATTTCCCTACGAGGATTCTCTATGGACCCTGCTAAGTTGAAAGGAATCCAGGACTGGCCACAACCTGTGGGCCTCAAGGCTCTCCAGTGGTTCTTAGGTTTCTCAAATTATTATAGCCATTTTATTCCACACTTTTCAACCTTGGCTGCGCCTCTGACTGCATTGACTCGCAAGGGCCAAGACACTCGAAATTGGACACCGGAAGCCATCACAGCCTTCCGCCACCTTAAAGAAGCTTTCCAGGTGGGCTCTTGCCTCCATCACCCTGACCTGAACCGCCCCTTTCAAGTAGAAGTGTACACCTCCGAGATTGGAGCCGGGGCGGTCCTGAGCCAATGCACTGCTTCTGGATCCACAGTCCCATGTTCATTTTACTCTTGCAAGTTCTCGTCTGCGGAACAAAATTATAGTAGCAGAGATCGCAAGTTACTTGTTATCAAACTAGTCCTTGAAGAGTGGCACCTGTGGTTAGAGGGCGCTCAACACAAATACATCGTATTCACTGACGACAAGAACCTGGAACATCTGAGCCATGCCCAACATCTTAACCCCCATCAGGCCCGATGGGCATTATTCTTCTCCATGTTCAACTTTGAGTTTCATTACCATCCAGCTGAGAAAAACCTCTGGGAAGATGCCCTATCCCGCTTTTTCGAGCCTGAAGATACTCTGGAAGGACCCAGCTATATCATAGATCCAGCTTGCATCTGCTTATCCGCTACTCACCCAGTCCCTACTGTGAAGACTGTTGTGCCCCAATGACTCTGAGAAGAGTCCTACGGTGGGCACATGATTCAAAGTTTGCTGGTCTCCCAGGGTAAGCACAAACCTTGGTGCTGCTCCAGCGTTTCTTCTGGTGGCCCACTATGGTTTCTGACGCCAAAGCATACGTCAAATCCTGTAACACTTGTGCACAACAAAAACCCTGGGTCGGTCAACTACTTCCAGCTGCTGAGGAACCATGGACCCACCCGTCTACGGATTTCATCGTGGACTTGCATCCATCTAAGGGCCATACCGTTGTATGGGTAACCATAGATTGATTTTAAAAAATGGCCCATTTTGTCCCTCTACCGGGCCTATTATCTGCTCCTGAATTGGCACGCCTATTCTTTCGTCACATCTTTAGACCACATGGTCTACCCAAGGACATTGTCTCTGATAGAGGTCCACAATTAGTTGCTAGATATTGGTGCGCTCTTTGCAGAAAATTCGGCATTAACATCAGTCTAACAACCGCTTACCACCCTCAAGCCAACGGACAAGCTGAGTGAATGAATCGCTCCTTAAAGGCCTTTCTCCGTGCCTATATCAATGACCACCAAGACAATTTGTCTGAACTTCTTCCTTGGGCAGAGTTTTCTCACAACTCCCATATCACCACAGCTACAGGCACATCACCATTCTCCATTGTCTATGGGAAGCAACCACGACCACCATTACCCATACCATTATTTGTACCTTCTCCTGCGGCGCAGGCTACTACGGATGCCCTCAAGGCTTTATGAGAACAGATAAACCTTTGCTTACGTCAAGCCGCTTCCTGGGCCGAGAGATCTGCTGACAGTCACTGACGCTCAGCCCCTGAATTTCTTCCTGGCCAGAAAGTCTGGTTAAGCACTCGGCATATCTGATTCAAAATACCTTCTCAAATATTTGCTCCAAGGTACACTGGACCTTTTTCTGTCACCTGACGCATTGGACCAGTTACATACCAGCTTTGGCTGCCTCCTACACTGGGAATACACAATACGTTTCACATATCACTTTTCAAACCAGTGGTTTTGTCCTGGCCTTCCCGAAAGGCTCCTGAACCACCTCCATTGGTGGCTGAGACTGATACGACCTACAAAGTACATGAAGACCTTGACGTCCACCGTAGGGGCCGCCAGTGGGAATACCTCCTTCCCTGGGAGGGTTACGGTCCCGAAAAAAACTCATGGGAACCATGCAACTGCAGTCCCTGGCGTTCCCGGTCCAGCCACCTCGCCCATTGCTTCACGTCATTCTCTCTTTGGCAAGTCTTTCCTCAAGTTCTTTATTGGCTTGCTTTATTAATATTTTACTTCTAATTTGGTAGTGATTATATGCCTTCATATTTTTTTTTCTATGTCCTGCTTTCCATTTTTGAAAAGACATCATGGTTTTGATGGCCTCATATACAGCATCCTTTAGTCATTGTCATAGACCCTGCCCATGGGTCCCCCTGCAAGCAGGCCCTGCTCACCTTTGTTCCCTTTTTCTTTGTGGCGTGATGCCGCCGATGTCGGCCCCTCCCCCCGCATGGCTGGAGCCACGGACTGGACTTCCCCTGCAGCCCAGAGGCCGCCCATCAAGTCTCCTCTTCACCGTGGCCGGAGCAGCGGACTTCTCCATCGTCCTTCGTGGCGGGAAGCCGCTGCCGACACCGTTTCCATTTTCGCGGCAGCAGACCGCATCCCCGGACTCAAGTGGTAGCTGGGGCTGCCCCCGGGGCCTCCTGCGGCGGCTGGAGCCACTGCCGTCATCGGGGCCTGCTTCTCAGGCCAGCCCTGCTGTTCCGGCGTCGATGTCTGAGTGGATCGCTGTCTGCAGTCCTGCACAGCTTCCTGCTTCCTCCGAGGTGCACGGCCGCGCCTCTCTTCAATATTTAAAGGGCAAGACACAGGAAGTGTGCTGGCCCCACCTAAGATTGGACTTCCTGCTCCAGGCCTATAAAAGGGCTGCCTTCACAGTACGCCTTGCACTCTGGAGGCTCCTGCCTGCCAGATGCTCCATCGGGTCTTCTTCGTGGAGCTCCTCTTTGTTTTGTCTCTTCATGTCAAGTCATGTTCGTGCCTGAGGTCCCCGTCCAGGTGTCCTGGTGCCTCGTCTTGATCTTCTGCTTCCTGATGTCCCAGGTTCCTACAGGTTGACTGGTGTCTTGTGCTCCTGAGCAGTCATGTCCTGCCAGCCTTTGTGGAGCTCTGGATGACTTATGGCTCCTTCATCGAAGTTCTGCCTCGGCTGGATTCTTCCCTGCAGTCATCCCATTCTCAGCATGGTCTGTGACCAGCTTCCTCAGGCTATGTAGGGCACGCAGTGGGACAGGGTGGTCCGTGACCAGTCCCGTGGGTGGACTGTGTAGGGCGCCCTGAGAGACACAGTGCCAATGTCCTTCCGCCCAATCTCTCGTCTTGTCTGGACTTCGTCAAGTTCCTCGTCTCTTCCTGGATGCCGTTGCATCAGTCTTAGTGTCATGTCAACGTCTTATTCCTGATGTCGTTGCATCGACCCTGGTCCGGGATGCCGTCACATCGACCTTTGGTCCGAGATGTCCTTGCATCAGCCTTGGTGTCATGTCCTCAACTACCTTGGTGTCATGTCTTGTGCCAGCCCTCATCTCTGATGCTGTCCGCATCAGCCTTGGTGTCATGTCTTCGTCTGCGATGCCATTGCATCGACCTTGGTGTCATGTCTTCGTGTCAAGGCCCGTCTGCCCTCGACCTCAGGCCAGGCCTGCTGCTCCATGCCCATCCAAGCGGCAGGTCCGAAAGGGCTCAAAATGGTCAGAGGACTATTCACATTCCAACATCATCATGTTGTTGGCCTTGGGAGCTTGCAGGCCTGGCAGAGGGTAAGATCATCAGCCATGCTGGAACACGCCATCAACCCTCGGTTCGCCCTGGATCCGTCTGGGGTCAGGCTGAGGCCCAAGAGCACACTAAGCACCCGTCACGTAACAGAATGCAAGGCCTTTCGAGGCCCGTTACGTAACAGTCATGCTGACAGATTCTTGTTCTTCTTTTGACATTTTCTAGTTTCTAATGGTGTTTCTAAAGTCTGTATGCCTCATTCAGTCTTTTAACTCATGTAATTAATCCTTTTAGGTTCCATGTACAAATCTACAAGGTGAAAACAACACTCATGCTAACTTCTGAGACAACTCATGTTGACCAAGATAGAATATTACAAAAAAAAAAAAAAAATAAAGCAGATGAACATATTTCTAAAACACCTAATTTTCTACAATTTCTGGATGCATGTAGATTTACAAGTCCACTCATGTTTTTCTTCTGCTTTACCAAAACAGGATACATGTTAACAGGGAAAAACACAACTTCTATGAAGAGACTAGAGTCACATTTGTAATATGACTCATGATTGACATGGATGATACCACCCATGTTATTCAAGACACATTGCTGAAAAGTTTTAGAAATGAAACAAGATAAAAGAACTGCATAGTTGTCAACACCAACATCCTTATCATTCAAGTTTTAGCTGCATATTTCTCATCTCCTGGCCCATCTTATGTACAAGAAGCAGTTTTGGTCAAACTGACAGTAATTTCTATTGTATTACTTTTGCAAAAATAAACTAGCAGAACCTTACTCTCTGTTTACAAATTCTATCTGCAATCCCAAATATATGCAATTATTTGGATGTCTGTATAAATCTACTCTAAAATCTGATTGGTATTCCATTTGAAATAGAGGCTCATCAACCAAGGAATTATTTAATCAGAGTAGAAGCAAAATAGGATACACATGTGACTCTGCTGAGAAGCACACACCTACATGAAATTGATGTTCACATAATTCTTGGAGTTTAATTTTATTTTAACCTTGCCATAAACTTGCTTTTTTTCTTGCTGGGAGTTTCTGCATATTCTATGTTCTCTTGGCTTGAAATCTTTTTTCCTAGCTAGACAGAATTTAAGAATATTTTGCTTCTCTTTATTTTAAATTCCTGTATTTATTAAAAGGAGAAAAAAGGGGTTTGTATCTTCAAGAGTTGGTTTTGCCTCCGATTCTGTCCCTACTCTGCACACACCTAGGATTTTTTCTTCTTAAACTGTTTTTGAAAGGACTGATTTAAGTGAAAAATATAAGACCCAAATAGCAATCTATCTACTTGTATTTTAGTCACTTATTAGCAGAATGTCTTTTATACTATGTAACAATGTTGGTGCTTATGTCCTAAGACCTAGCATTTAGAGACTTCAGGGTTGACCAATTTGGGTTCAGCTGTCTACAAATAGAAAAGAGCTGACTCATTTGAAAGAGAAATTGCAGCATCCAGAATATCTCTCCCCAACTCCTATAGAGGATTCAGAATCCCAGGAATAAATAGATTACAGTGGGCTCTGGTAGAACAAGACCTGTCACCCAGAGAAATCCAAGCTCTCCATTTGTACAGCATTCAGGATATTCACTCCCACTCCCACTCTGACAAAGGAGTCAGGCATCCAAAAATAAATGAATTACAGTGGACTCTGGTGAATTAAGGTCTATGATGAAGAACCACCAACTTACCCTGATGATACCCTTATATAATGCCTTTTCTGCATTGGAAAATGAAGATGTGATATGTAACATGAAAGAAATTACCCAGTGCAGCCAGAAACCACTTAACATTATCAAATATTAGGGATGGGCATTTGGGAGAAATGAAATAGGAAATGAGATTAAATTTCCTATTTTGTTTTGGATCATTTTGAAAATGGATCAGAGATAAATTCCAACATACAAAGGCCCAGGCCTGAGAAATTTCCCGACCACACTCCGCCCCACACTTACCAAATCCAAAGTCGTGTCTTGGCCTGGTCTCAAGGCTGTGGCCTTGGCCCGGACTCAGGCCCAATGCCTTGACAGGGCCTGGAGGTCAGGTTCTGACACCTGGGCCTAGGCCATGGACCAGGCCCAGGTCCAACACCTCAGCCTAGATGGGGGATGAGTCTCAACACCAGGGCCCCAGTTTGGACCCAGGATCGATGCCAGGGTCTGTCTCATATCCAAGCTTAATGATGTGGCCCAGCCTGAAGGCCAGGTCACAATGCCTAGACCACAACCCAAAGTCAAGCCCAGGCTCAAAGCCCAGGTTTTGGAGCTGCTCTTCAGCATCTTCTTTATTTGGCTCTTCTTCACCAACTGATGCCATCTGCTGGGGTCATTGGCCAAACTTAATCAGGTGCATCCTCCCCAATGGACGGTGCCATTTTTTATGTATGGCAAATAATTCAAATGCCATATATCAAAATGGTGCCCTCCACTGGAAAGGATGCACCGGAGTTCATTAACTCAAGTGCAACAACCCCAGAGGATGATGTTAACTGATGAGGAACAGCCAAAGAAAGAAGAAGCCGAAGAGGGGCTCTGAGGCCTAGGCTCTGGCATTAGTCCTGGGTCTGGGCAAAAGCCCAAGCATTGGGACCTAGCCTCTGGGCTGAGCACCAGCATTGGGCCTGGGTCCAGGCCAAGGCCCCAGCATTGGGACCTGGTCTCCAGGCCAGGCCATGGCTCTGGGCTATGCCCTGGCCTAGGTTGAGGCCCAGGTTTTGGATCCTGTCCTCCAAGCCTGGGTCATACGTAGAGCCTAGGCCGAGGTTGCTGCAACCTACTACAGCCTAGACCTATGTAGTAAAGAAAGTGGTTTTGGATACATTGGATGATGGGGCTGTGTATGGAATAGTAAAAGACTATATGGCAAGGATGGCCCACATTTGTTCATGGAAGGAAATATGATCCTAAACAAGATGTTCAGGTATACATTACCTGCCATTTAAACAAGAGGATGAGTATGGCAGGAGGTGACCAATGAAATTGACATGTCATTGTCAAGCAATACATGAAGGGAGGGAGGAGAAAATAACAAAATCAATTAGCTTAGTATTCCACACCTAAGAAAAAGAACAGAAAATATGACTAGGAAGAGTAGCAAGCTAAATGAAATAAAACTGAAAAGCTATGATCACAAATGCTCATATTCTGGGCAATCAAATCCCAAATTTGCAGGCTCTAATGGTGAAGGCAAACTGGACATGGTTGCTATCACAGTGATATGGTTCAGTGAGACTCATGATTGGGTATGGCCATACTAGATTATAACCTGTTATGGAAGGACAGAGTGGACAGAAAATGGGGAGAAATAGCTCTTTATGTCAAAACAGATATCCAAGTAATGGAAATGCAATGGGAATGGGGTATAAAAGAAGCACTATGGGCTGTCTTAAAAAAAAAAATGGCACTTCCATTTTTACTGACATAATATATAGACCTCCAACTCAAACAGAAGAGCTGGACAGAGATGTGGTCAAAGTTATTAAAAAGATGGGTAAGAAAGCAGAAGTGTTGCTCATTAGAAATTTCAGTCTGTTGGATGTTGATTGTAGCATGCCTACTGCAGAATCCACAAGAAGTAGAGAGAGATTGGTTGCCCTTCAAGGGACTATGCTCAAACAAAAGGTGATGGAACCCATACAAGAGGGAGTGATACTTGACCTAGAGATCACAAAAAGAGATACTGTCTCTAATGTTCGAGTAGATGCACAGCTAACAGTGATCATAAGAACATAAGAACATAAGAAATCGCCATGTTGGGTCAGACCAAGGGTCCATCAAGCCCAGCATCCTGTTTCCAACAGAGGCCAAAACCAGGCCACAAGAACCTGGCAATTACCCAAACACTAAGAAGATCCCATGCTACTGATGCAATTAATAGCAGTGGCTATTCCCCTAAGTAAAATTGATTAATAGCCATCAGATGGTCTCATTCAATATAGCAGCTGGGATAGAGAGAAGTCACATGAAAATCCACATTTTGAATTTCAAAAATACGGAGTTTGGTAAAATGTGGGATGTATCTTGAGAGGATATGATAGAGGACATTAAGATCATGAGAGTTCTTGAACACGTAGATGTGAATCTGTTATTTACACTTTCGAATAATAGAAGGACTAGGGGCATTCCATGAAGTTAGCAAGTAGCACATTTAAGACTAATCGGAGAAAATTATTTTTCACTCAATGCACAATAAAGCTCTAGAATTTGTTGCCAGAGGATGTGTTTGTGCAGTTAGTGTAGCTGGGATCAAAAAAGGTTTGGATAAGTTCTTGGAGGAGAAGTCCATTAATGGCTATTAATCAATTTTACTTAGGGAATAGCTACTGCTATTAATTGCATCAGTAGCATGGGATCTTCTTAGTGTTTGGGTAATTGCCAGGTTCTTGCGGCCTGGTTTGGCCTCTGTTGGAAACAGGATGCTGGGCTTGATGGACCCTTGGTCTGACCCAGCATGGCAATTTCTTATCTTCTTATGTTCTTAAGGAACAAAAGACTAGAAGAATATGGGTGAGGTGTAACAGGTGGGCCAAGTTAAAGGTTTTCAATAAAGGCCACAAATGTATTTCAGAAAAGTAAACAAAAGTAAGAGAAAAAAAGAAACTTATTGATTCTGAAAGTAGGTGGCTAAAAAAATAAAGGCAAAAAGAACATTGTTCAAGGGTACAAATGGGTAGATTTGTAAGGTGAGAGTGCGCATCCATGTGTGCGCACTTCCCGGCATGCATACATGGAAACACCGATTTTATAACATGTGGGTGCTGGCACGCGCATGTTATAAAATCAGCAGGCCACGTGCAGTTGCAGCATGTGTAAGGGGGATACAATTGTGCAAAATCGCACAATGATGCATTACGAGCTTCCCCAGTTCCTCCAAGTCCACTTTAATTAAGGAGCGGACTGGGAGGGAGCTTCCCTACCCCCACCTCTCTTCCCCTTCCCTCTCCTCACAACTAAATCAAAATTTTTTTTTTACCTTTGTTGATCAACTTACTTCAGCTCCCGAGCTGAAGTAAGTTGCAAGCACCGGCAACCAGCCGGCACACAAGGGTCCAGGACAGCAAACATTGGTGCTGTTCCAGCCCGTGCCCCCCCCCCACCCAAAACATACCCTCCAGCCCGCCCCTTCCAAGAGGCCTTGCACTTGAGTGCGTACCGGCCTTTACGCGCGTAGCCAAGCCACTTGGAAGATTTGCCCGGTGCGTGTAAGGCCCAGCCACACGTGTAAATGCTGGAATTTATGCTCACCAGGCATTTAAAATCTGCCTTAAATATTCCAAATAAAAAAAGAACACAGGGAAGAATATCTGGTGAAGCCGGAAGAGATGAAGAAAACATCAGGAAAACAAAAGGCCAAGTGGAAAAAATAATTGCAAAAGAGGTCAAGTGAAGTGAAAAACATTTTTCTGATATTTCAAAGAAAGGTGGAAGGCCAGAGGTGGCATTATAAGAATGAAAGAACACAAGGGACATTGTGTGGATAAGGATGAGTAAAAAGTAAAAATATTTTCAGTTCAGTGTTCACTAAAGAAGACCCTGGAGTAGAACCGATGCTAGTTGACAAGAGCATTGATGAGAGTGGGATTAGATGCAACTCCATTTACAGAAGAGAATATATATATATATTTTTTTTTTTCACAGTGGAAAAAAGTAAATAGTGGACAGCCTCAGGGATTTGTACTTGGACCAGTGCTTTTTAATATATTTATAAACGATCTGGAAAGGGGTATGACAAGTTAGTTGATCAAATTTGTGGATGACACTAAATTATGCAGAGTAGTTCAATCTCAAGTGGATTGTGATGAATTGCAGGAGGATCTTGCAAGACTGGATGATTGGGCTTCCAAATGGCAGATGAAATTTAATGTGGACAAGTGCAAAGTGATGCATGTAGGAAAAAATAACCCGTGTTGTAGTTACAAAATGTTAGGTTCTATCTTAGGAGGAAAGAGATCTAGGCATCATAGTGGATAATACATTGAAATTGTCGGCTCAGTGTGCTGTAGCGATCAAAAAAGCAAACAGGAATTATTAGGAAGGGAATGACAAATAAAATGGAGGATGTCATAATGCCTCTGTATTGCTCCATGGTGAGACCGCACCTTGAATACTGTGTGCAATTCTGGTCAGCACATCTCAAAAAGGATATAGCTTAGCTGCACTGGAGAAAGTGCAGAGAAGGGCGACCAAAATGATAAGGGGCATGGAACGTCTGCCCTATGAGAAAAGGCTAAAGAAGGGCTGTTCAGTTTGGAGAAGAGACGACAGAGGGTGGATATGATAGAAGTCTACAAAATCATGAAAGGACTTGAACAAGTTAATGTAAATCTGTTATTTACTCTCTCAGATAATAGAAGGTCTAGGGGACACTTCATGAAGTTATCAAGTAGCTCATTTAAAACAAATTGAAGAAAATTATTTTCACTCAGCACCTAGTTAAGCTCTGGAATTCATTGCCAGAGGATGTGGTTACAACAGATAGTGTAACTGGGCTTATAAAAGGTTTGGATAAGTTCCTAGAGGAAAAATCCATAAACTGCTATTACAGTAACTAATATGCAAAAGTAGCTTGTGATTTATCTAATATCTAGGTACTTGCCAGGTACTTGTGAATTGGATTGGCCACTGTTGAAAATAGGATACTGGGATGGATGGAACCTTGGTTTGACCCATTATGGCATATCTTATGTTCTTATGGGAAAAACTAGGAAAGCTGAAAGTGGACATGGCCATGGGGCCAGTTGAGGTACATCACAAGTTACTAAGGGAACTCAGAGGTATGCTGACAGGACCAGTTCAACAGATCTCTGGAAATGGGAGAGTTGCCACAAGACTGGTGAAGATTGATAGTGGTCCCAGAAAGGAGCAGTAGTTGGCAGCAGAGAGGAGGCTGGAAACTAAGGCCAATTGGCCTTATCTCGATAATGGTAGAATTAATGGAGACTCTGTTGAAGGAAAGGATTTTGAACTATTTGCAATCTAATGAGTTGCAGGACTGGAGGCAATATGGCTTTTCCTAAAGAAATTCCTGTCAAACAAATCTAATTGATTTTTTTTTTGACTAGGTGACAACAAGAGAATTAGATCAAGGAAGAGCAAAACTTTTGATATGGTCCCACATAGGAGGCTCATGAATAAAATTAGAAGCTTGGGAGTGGGAGACAAATTTGTCAAATGGATTACAAATTGGTTGTTGACCAGAAACAGTGTATAATGGTAAATGGAGCTTACTCCAAAAAGAGAACAGTGTTAACTGGAATGCCTCAAGGATCAATTTTGGGACTGATTCTGTTCAATATCTTTGTGAGTAATATTGCAGAGAGGATGGAAGGAAAAATGTATCTTTTTACAGATGATACTAAGATCTGCAACAGAGTGGACACACCTGAAAGAACAGAGTGAATGAAAAGTGTTTTAAGAAAACTTGATGAAGGTTTGGCACCTGGGAGTCAATGCCAAGAAGCACATTTAGGGTATATTAATCCAAAAGACCTGTAAGAGATGGGTGTGAAACACTACAATGCATGGACTGGGAGAGGGACCTTGGGGTTATTCATGTCATAGTTGTTGGTGCTCTTTGCCCCTGTTTTGGATTGGGGTGTTCTTGCCACTGTCCTAAGACTAAGGTGGTACTCTTTTGGATAAAGGGGAGGGGTTGTGAAAGGGATCGAGTCATTGCAGCCTTCTCACCTCTCTGCACAAGCTTCAGGCTCCAGCTCCTCATCGCTGGTGGCGGTGGGCTGCCAGTCCCAACCTTGGACTTCCACCAGCACCTCTCCGCTTCCTGGGACCTCCAGCCAGGATGCCTCCATCCTGCCGCTGGCAGAGTTGCACCCCTCCCTAGGCACGCCTGCGCGCACCAGTGAAACCTTTGAAGGGCCTGCGGCGGGAACCTGCCTGAGGATACGGATGTTGACGTCAGTTCCCTCAGCATATAAAATCTCAGGCAGTGTTCCTCAGCGTTGCCTTTGCAACAGGTCTCCTCTGTTTCCTGATTCAGGTCCTGAGTGCTTGTTGCTTCTTCGTGTCTCCTGATCGTGTTCCTGTGTCTTCAGTTCCTGGTTCCTGTGTTCATCTTGTCTTTGTCTTCTGGATCGACTATCTGATTCTGACCTTTTTTATGCCTGAACTCGCCTGCCTTCTCCAAGCCTGACTTCTGCTACATCTGACCTCACCTGCCTTCTCCAAGCCTGACCTCTACTATGCCTGACCTCGCCTGCCTTCTCCAAGCCTGACCTCTGCTACACCTGACCTCGTCTGACTTCTCCAAGCCTAACCTCTGCTATGCCTGATCTCACCTACCTTCTCCAAGCCTGACCTCTGCTATGCCTGACCACGCCTGCCTTCTCCATGCCTTGACCATTGCTACATCTGACCATGCCTGCCTTCTCCATGCCTTGACCATTGCTACGTCTGACCACACCTGCCTTCTCCGTGCCTTGACCATTACTATGTCTGACCATGCCTGCCTTCTCCGGGCCTTGACCAGTGCTACGTCTGACAACACCTGCCTTCTGTGTGCCTTGTCCATTGCTACCAATAACTTTGCCTCAGACTTTCTTGAGTCCAGAATTTCATGATGCTTGCTACACCTCCCAGTGCTGCCAGCTTCCATACAAGCTTGACAGTGACGCCTCTGTCCCTATCCTCTGGACACAGACTATTAAGGCTTCCACCTTCCTTTGCTCATCACCTTCAGTTCCTTCTTGTCCCTTGGCGCATGAGTTTCTGTTCCACATCCCGTCCGGGATAGGATCATGCCACCTGATGACTGCTGTCTCTGGGCTGAACCTTCTCCTACCTGTACTTAAACTTGAGGCCCATCTAAGTCCTGCTGGTCCCGGCACCCGAAGGTTCAACCCGAGGGGAATGTGGGCTGGTATAGTGAAGCTCCAGTGGCCTCCAGCTTCAGCCCACTCTGCCTGCTGATGGTGGGGACCCGTAGGCCATCACCTATGGGTTGCATCAACCCCACCTCAGGCCAAGGATCCACCTCCTACGCAACAGATATTCACGTTACCATCCTGATGCTCCCTCAGGAAAATAACTACGCCTCCTTCCAACACGCTAAAATAACTGGGCTGATTTTTCTAAGTCAGCTGCATTATTTTATTAACATAAGATTGCCTATGCATAAGCTGCTTTGCATAGGCATCCTTTGTAACATACATAGAGTGACACTTCCCAAGAAAGGTGGAGCAGAGGTGATATGATACAGGTTTTCAGATACTTGAAAGGTTTTAATGATCCAAAGACAACGACAAACCTTTTCCGTAGGAAAAAAATCAGCAGAACCAGGGGTCACGATTTGAAGCTCCAGGGAGGAAGATTCAGAACCAATGTCAGGAAGTATTTCTTCACGGAGAGGGTGGTGGATGCCTGGAATGCCCTTCCGGAGGAAGTGGTGAAGACCAGAACTGTGAAGGACTTCAAAGGGGCGTGGGATAAACACTGTGGATCCATAAAATCAAGAGGCCGTCAATAAAGAGTGGGTGGCTCGCCAGAATGACGGCTACTGCCTGGAGATAATACCCTTATTCAATAAACATACACATGGTTACTGTGACTCCAACATCGCTCTAAGCTACAACAGCAAGAGGAAATGTGGAAAAAAGGATTCGCACTCACAAAGCGGGGAGTAGCTGGCTTGTTATGGCGGTTACTACCCCAAACCAAATAAGCCTGATACTTCACTTTCAACCCATATCCAGCATAGCTCTCTGCTTCAACGGCAGGGGAGAAGAAAAACTGATACTTCACACGTATCCAGCATAGCTCCCTGCTTCAATGGCAGGGGAGAAGAAAAACTGATACTTCACGCATAACCAGCATAGCTCTCTGCTTCAATGGCAGGGGAGAAGAAAAACTGATACTTCACGCATATCCAGCATAGCTCCCTGCTTCAACGGCAGGGGAGAAGAAAAACTGATACTTCACGCATATCCAGCATAGCTCCCTGCTTCAACAGCAGGGGAGAAGAAAAACAACCAATAAGGGCTGAATAACATAGTCTTGGTAAAACAAATAAGCATGGGTGTAGCTTGCTTATTGCGGCAGTTACTTCCCCTACTCCCCCTAACTAATCAAGCTTGATATTTCACTTGGATGCAGCTCCATCACTGCTCTCTACATTAATGGTGGGGGTGGAAGGGACATAGAACCAAAGAGCTAAGAGAAACAGATAAGTATGAGAAAAAATGTGTGAAGCTTGCTGGGCAGACTGGATGGGCCGTTTGGTCTTCTTCTGCCGTCATTTCTATGTTTCTATATGTTTCTATAAGATGTATGACCAACAATTGAGGGATTTTCAGAGATCAATGGCAACATTTATGTCAGATTTGAAACAATTGATGTATGAGAAATTCATATGCAATGAAAAGGATTACCATTAGGGACCAAGTTATAGCTGGATGACTCCCAACCAATTGACAGACTCAAATTGTTGATTTGTCAAGTTCATCTTCTGACTCTACTGGTGAAGAAGGTCCTCAATCAACTCAGTCATGGCAGGAAAGTCTGATTTTCTGCACAACCACTTCAGAGAGATTGGGGGTCCATTCTAATATAGACTAACTTGAATAATAATTGGTAACAAGATAATTTGCTAATTTGTTAAGTCTTTAGGTGTTCTCTATCAAATCAAATTAGCAAAATAAGGACTATCCAATATAACAATTGTGGAGCCTTTATCTTGAGGCAAATCATCTGGAAACTTAGGGCTTGCCCTATATGTTCAGAACTCTCTGCCCTGAAAAAGAAGTTGGCTTACATTAAGGCTGAACTGGCTGCAATAAAGTATCAGAAACCTTAACAAAGTCTCATCCACTTTACAGAATGCAAGAATCATTTCTCCATTACCAGAGAAAATTCAAAAGCCCAGAAAAAAAGTGATTTACAGTGGACTCAGCTAGAATAACACACCTGTGACCAAAAAACACCCATTCTTCACAACTGTGCAACCCATATGCCACCCCCTCCCCACTTACACCGAGCATAAAGGAACCCAAGAACAAATGGATTACAGTGGTCTCTGGTAGAATAAGACCTGTGAGGCAGAGACAAATGCTCTCTCAAATGACACAAGTACAAAATGCCTTCTCTGTCTTAAATAATGAAGACGCTCTAGTGATGGAGATTGAAGTAGTATGTGAAAGGAATGAAGAAACACAATGCACACAGAAATTCAATTATACAACCAAAAAAACATAAGAAAAAGCTCATTGTGCTGGGTGAGTCAATCATCAGAGGCACTAATATGGAAACTCTTTTTGAGTAAAACACTATATTTAAAAGCTTTCCAGGATCATCAGCTGTTAGAAATGCTATTCAGATAGTCAATGCAATCAAAGATGAAAGCAAGGACTCTCAAGCTGATATTATCATCCATCTGAGATCCAATGACCTTGCTGGAAACAAATATCCAAGTGGTACAGAGAGATTTCCAGACTCTGGCAAAGCATATTTGTCACATGGCAAAGTCTATTGCCTTTTCAGAAGGGTTACCTGTTCATGGAAAGGGGAATGAGAGGCTAAGCCTGTCAGTTTTTAGTATCATTAGTTTTATGTGTCTTTATTGTAAACCGTTCTGATGGTACCCACCTTACCGACGGTATAGAAAAAGAAAAAAGATTTAAATAAAGCCAGATAGATAACTTCAATGCATGGCTAAAAACTTGGTGTAAGGAACAAAGTTTTGGATATATTGGAAGCTAGGACCATATATGGAACAGTAAAAGGCTCTATGTCAAAGATGGCTTACATCTGTCTGTGGCAGCAAAAAAGGATCGTAAAAGATAAATTCAAATCCTATGCATTAAGGCATTTAAACTAGATGATTGGGATGGCAGAAGGAAATTGGAAAGTCACCCCCCAAATCTCAAGAAAATGGATCAAGGGGATAACAAAAGTCAGCTAAATAAGGCACAAAAAAGTTCAAAAAGAGCATCTATTTTTACTGGAGTGGTTTACAGGCCTCTGACTTAGACTGAAGAACTAGACAGAGATCTGGTCGAAGACTTCCAAAAGGTGGGAAAGAAGGGAGAAGTGGTGATTGTTGTAGATTTTAATCTGCTGGACGTAGACTGGAGAATCCCTTCTGTGCAATCTAACAGAACTAGAGAGATAGTGGATGCCCTGCAAGGGGCTCTGTTCAAACAAATGGTAAAAAAAATCCATGTGAGAGGGAGTTATACTTGACTTATTGCTCAATAATAGGGATACTATCTCTAATGTCCGGGTGGGTGCCCATCTCAGCACTAGTGATCATCAAATGGTATGGTTTGATATTGCAAATAGGATATGGAGAAGTCACATGAATACCAGAGTTTTGAATTTCAAAAATACGGATTTTGTTGAAATGAGGAAGTACCTGGAGGTAAACCTAGAAGACAGAAAAAATGAGAGAGGTGTAACAACAGTGGTCTAAACTAAAAGGAGCAATTACAAAGGCAACAAATCTATATGTTAGAAAAGTAAACAAAAGTAAGAGAAATAAGAATCCGATCTGGTTTTCAAAGGTGGTGACTGGTAAAATAAAAGCAAAAAGAACAGCATTCAAGAAATATAAAGGATCCGAAAAAGAGGACTCAGGGAAGAATATCTAGTGAAACTGAGGGAGATGAAGAAAGAAATCAAGAAAGCAAATAGGCAGAAGAAAGGATTGCCAAAGAAGTAAAGCGAGGTGACAAAATATTGTTCAGATATATCTCAATAAATAAGAAAAGTCTGAAGTAGTATAGTGAAATTGAATGGTGAAAAGGATCAATGTGTGGGGAGAGACAAAGAACAGGCAGAAATATTAAACAAATACTTCAGTTCACTGTTTACTAAATAAGACCCTGGAGAAGGACCATCACTAGTTAACAAGACAGTGGATGGAGGTACAGTAGATGAAACTCTGCTTACAGAAGAGAATGCATGGGAAGAGCTAGTAAAACTGAAACTGGACAAAATCATGGGGCCTGATGCTCACCCAGGATACTGAGGGAAATCAGTGATGTGCTAGCGGATCTGCTGCATGACCTGTTCAATAGATCCCTGGAAATGGGAGTGGTGCCGAGTGATTGGAGAAGAGCGGTGTTGGTCCCGCTTAACTACAGGCTGGTTAGCCTCACCTCAGTGGTGGGAAAAGAGGACCCGAGGCAGGGGAAGATCCTGTCAGACAAATCTGATATTTTTTTTTTTTTTTTATTGGATGACTAAAGTATTGGATCTAGGAAGAGCATTCAATGTCATCTACTTGGATTTCAGAAAAGTTTTTGATATGGTCCCACATAGACTTGTGAATAAAATGAGAAGCTTGGGAGTGAGTGCCAAGGTGGTGGCATGGATTACAAACTGGTTGACAGATAGAAGACAGCGTGTGATGGTAAATGGAACCTACTCTGAAAGGAGAATGGTGTTAAGTGGAATGCCTCAAGGATCGGTGATGGGACCGGTCCTGTTCAATATCTTTGTGAGCAACGTTGCGGAAGGGATAGAAGGTAAAGTTTGTCTTTTTGTGGTTGATACTAAGATCTGCAACAGTGGACACACTGGAAGGAATAAAGAGAATGAGACATGATTTAAGGAAGCTTGAACAGTAGTTGAAGATATGGCAGCTGAGATTCAATGCCAAGAATTGAAGAGTAATGCATTTGGAGTGTGGTAATCCAAAGGCATTGTATGTGATGGGAGGTTAAGGGCCATTGTGCACAGAGCAAGAGAGGGACCTTGGGGTGATAGTGTCTAGCGATCTAAAGACTGTGAAGCAATGTGACAAGGCGATAGCTAAACCAGAAGAATTCTGGGCTGCATAAAGAGAGGAATAACCAGTAAGAAAGAGGAGGTGACAATCCAATAAAATATTAATTAAAAAAAAGAAAAAAAGAAAGAAGAGGTGATACTCCCCTTGTACAGGCCCATGGTAAGGCCTCACCTGGAATATTGTGTTCAGTTCTGAAGACCATACCTCAAAAGGGACAGAAATAGGATGGAGGCAGTCCAGAGAGCGACACAAAATGGTGGTGGTGGTAGTGGGGGGTCTCAATCAGAGGACTTTTGAGGAGATGTTGAATGACATAAATATTAGAGATGTGAATCGGAACCAGAATCGGTTCGGATTTCAGTTCCGATTCACATCTCTATAGATGTGAATCGGAACCAGAATCGGTTCGGATTTCAGTTCCAATTCACATCTCTAATAAATATGTATACCATGGAGGAGAGGAGGTGCAGGGGAGATATGATACAGGCCTTCAGATACCTGAAAGGTTTTAATGATGCACAATTGACAAACCTTCTCTGTTGGAAAGAAATCAGAAGAACTAGGGATCATGAAATGAAACTCCAGGAAGATGACTCAGAAGCAACATCAGGAAATATTTCTTCACGGAGAGGGTGGTGGATGCCTGGAATGCCTTTCTGGAGGAGGTGGTGAAGACAAAAACTGTGAAAGATTCCAAAGGGCATGGGATAAACACTGTGGACCCCTAAAAGCTAAAGGATGGAAATGAGGAAAGGAGTGTATGGGGATAACTTGCTGGTGTGGCGGTTAGTACCCTTAACCAATAATCCTTCATACTGTTGATGCATCTCCATTATTGCTCTATGGTTTAACAGTAGGTGGAAAAGAGGAAAAGGGGAATTAGTTTCAGACAGCAATCAACAAGGACACTGAATTTTATGGTCTGGGAAAACAAATATGCATGGGGGGAACTTGCTGATGCAGCTGTTCTTACCCTTAACAAATAAGCCTTATACTTGTGATACAACTCCAACATTGCTCTCTGCGAGACATAACGGGAAATTGGACTCCGACAGCAACCAACAAGAGCCCTGACTTTGACAGTTTTGGAAACTAAGTATGTGGGGTGACTTGTATGGCATAGCAGATGCTACCGTTATGGGGGTGCCCTGTATGGCATGGCTGATGCTTCCATAAGCTTTCTTGGAAGACTAGATGGACCATTTGGTCCTTTTCTTCTGTCATTTCTATGTTTCTATGTTCTATGTAATAACCAACTATTGTCAACAGGTTCACCCGTTCACAAGGTCACAACAACTGGGTCATCTTTAACAATAAACCCAAACAAACCCTCCTCCTCCCTCATAATGATTCTTTCTGGACTAAGAAATGTTTAACCTCTGTTTAATATGCACCTTGTTATACCTTTCCACAATTGTTAAGAGAGTTACAATTTATATTTTGTAAACCGTTATGATGGCTTCACCGAATGACGGTATATAAAACTCAATAAATAAACAAATACATAAAGAAATACATAAAGAAAGAATCAACTTGTCTTTCATAAATTTGACCACATAATTCAGTTTTCTCAATATAGGACTTTTTTGTCCCAACAGTTAAATTTAATTGCTTTTAGGTTGAGGCTCATTTTCAAAGTTTCATACGATCTTTGCAATTTAATTTTTTTTTTCTAGACAGTTTACATCAAATAGTTAGATATCACTGGTAGGTTCAAAATCTATGTGGTGTACTTCTAGTCCTATAGACTGTGTTATCCTGGCATTTAGAGATCTAGTGCTATAGAACATTCAGATGATTGAATCTGTCCTTGCAGGATTACACATAACTTGACCTATGATGAACATATTGCATTACATCAATTATTTAATGATTCATCAGTAGAGATAAAAGCTGCAGATAAAGTTGGTGAAATTGTAGTGATGAATAAATCTGAATATAAGAAAGAAAGTTTGAGACAGTTGTCCAATGAAACATTTTATTTTTCTTTAACCAAAGATCCTACATCTGCATTAAAACAGTAGATTGATGGACTATTAGAGGAAGCTTTTTATCAGTCATGGATTATAATTAAAGAGGTTCAGTTTCTGACAGTGGCACATCAGTGACCCATGGTAATATATACTTGGCCAAAGATTCACAAGATTCTACAAAAACCACTGGGATGTCCAATTATCTCTGCTCATGGGTCTCTATTAGAGCCTTTGACTATCTTTATTGATAAATTTTTGGCTCCATTAGTACCTCTTTTACTGACTTACATGAAGGATTCAGCTGACACCAAACAAATCTTGGAAAATATGTCAATATCTAGTTCCCTTTCTTGGCCACTATTGATGTGGTGCATTTATATATTAACATCCCACAAGATGTTGTCCTATTGATCATCAAAGAAGAATTACAAAATCAATTTTTGGAGGGTTGTATTCCAGCTCATTTCATCTATGATTTAGCTCTAAAGGAGAATGTTTTCATGTTTAATGGGCATTTTGTCCAAGCAGATCAAGGCCACTATGGCACCAGATGTGACCAATTTGTAAATGGAGTGTTTTGAGTCAAATTGTTTGTCAACATATTATTTTGCTCCACACATTAAATATTGGTATTGTTTTATAGATTACATTTTGATTTTGTGGGAGGGAGAGCAAAAAGCTTTTTCAGATTTCATGTTATAACTGAATCAGCATGATATTAATGTGTAATCCACTTTTTGTTTCAGTAAGCAAGATTTACTCTTTTTATATCTATTTATTTCTATAGGCAACAACAAATTTAAATGTATCATTCATAGGAAACCAACTGATAGAAACACATTGTTGCAATTCTCTAGCTGTCACCCACAGCAGCTATAAGAGATTAAACACCATTGGTCAATTCCTGAAGTTGAGGCACTTGAGTGAATACAAATTTAAGGCTCAAGAAATGCAGAAGAGATTTTTACAGTGGGATTATCCGAAAGGGTGCATTAGAAAGTCATATAAGAGTACATAGGATGGATCATAAACTCATGCAACCCTTGTTGAAGCAAAATGAAAAAAGAATGGTTTCTATTCTCCCATATTGACCCCAATATATTGGGTGTAGCACAGTATCTATAAGAATTGGAACATATTAAAATTGCATGAAGTTTTTTAATTGAACCTCTATTTGTGTTACTCTGGGGACAGATTATCAAAGAAAGTTGAGTGCAATCAAGTTTTTGAGACACCACATGAAATATCCCAGATAATTAGAGTCCGACATTACCCATGCAGGGTGTGTGTTCAGTGTGCCAACAATATTTTAGGTAATATTTTACTATTTCCATGGGAGCTTTCTTTAAAATCTTACACTGCATGCCTTATGGAAGAGAACATAAGAACATAAGAAATTGCCATGCTGGGTCAGACCAAGGGTCCATCAAGCCCAGCATCCTGTTTCCAACAGAGGCCAAACCAGGCCACAAGAACCTGGCAAATACCCAAACACCAAGAAGATCCCATGCTACTGATGCAATTAATAGCAGTGGCTATTCCCTAAGTAAAATTGATTAATAGCCATTAATGGACTTCTCCTCCAAGAACTTATCCAAACCTTTTTTGAACCCAGCTACACTAACAGCACTAACCACATCCTCTGGCAACAAATTCCAGAGCTTTATTGTGTGTTGAGTGAAAACGAATTTTCTCTGATTAGTCCTAAATGTGCTACTTGCTAACTTCATGGAATGCCCCCAAGTCCTTCTATTATTCGAATGTGAAAATAACCAAGTCACATCTACTCGTTCAAGACCTCTCATGATCTTAAAGACCTCTATCATATCCCCCTTCAGCCGTCTCTTCTCCAAGCTGAACAGCCCTAACCTCTTCAGCCTTTCTTCATAGGGAAGCTGTTCCATCCCCTCTCTCATTCTGCTTGCCCTTCTCTGTACCTTCTCCATCGCAACTATATATTTTTTGAGATGCGGCGACCAGAATTGTACACAGTATTCAAGGTGTAGTCTCACCATGGAGCGATATAGAGGCATTATGACATTTTCCGTTCTATTAACCATTCCCTTCCTAATAATTCCTAACATTCTATTTGCTTTTTTGACTGCTGCAGCACACTGAGCTGCTGATTTTAAAGTATTATCCACTATGATGCCTAGATCTTTTTCCTGGGTGGTAGCTCCTAATAATGAACCTAACATCATGTAACTACAGCAACGGTTATTTTTCCCTATATGCAACACCTTGCACTTGTCCACATTAAATTTCATCTGCCATTTGGATGCCCAATCTTCAAGTCTTGCAAGCTCCTCCTGCAATGTATCACAGACTGCTTGTGATTTAACTACTCTGAATAATTTTGTACCATCCGCAAATTTGATAACCTCACTCGTCGTATTCCTTTCCAGATCATTTATATATATATTGAAAAGCACCGGTCCAAGTACAGATCCCTGAGGCACTCCACTTTTCCACTGAGTGCCTCAGGGATCTCCACTTTTCCACTGAGAAAATTGACCATATATGTGATTTGGTGCCCCTGTTAAAGTGGGACTTATGTGTAAGGATGATAGAACATCGTAGTGCCATTACATGGGCACATATTGAAGCTCCTATTGTACAACATTGCATGACTATGTCCCACTCTTTTGAAGCTTTGACATTTGCTGCATTTAAGTGTGTTTCTCTATGGCCAAAGGGTGGTGACTTTGATTTAGTATTGTTGAGACGGGAACAAAAATGGATCCATTTTTTTGATACCATACAACCCCGTAGTCTAAAGAAATTGATTGGTCTTTGGTTTTTTTACCCTAATCTACTAAGGAAACACTATTTGGTTTGGCATCCGACTAAGTATTTTGCCAATTTGTCTCAACCAATGGGTGTTTCAGAATTGTAATTTGAGATGGGTAAGCTTGCATATAATTTTTGTTGTGTGCGATTTGGGATAGTTGTAATTGTTTTAATCACTTTTTATTTTCAACATAGTTTTGCTGGAAACCAACCCCTGATGAAGGCAATGTATTATTGCCGAAAAATGGTCCATGTCAGTTTGTTGCTTTGTACCACATAGTGATATCACTGAGATGAGTTTCTACATTATAAATGTTCATATTTAGCTCTAAAAGAACACTTTATTAATAATATAAAGGAATAATGACACATGATAAGACCCACATGCTGGCTGGATGATACTGTTTGTACATAAGAACATTAGAACATACTGGGTCAGACCAAGCATCTATCAAGCCCAGTTTCCTGTTTCCAACAGTGGCCAACCACAGTCACAAGCAGGCAAGAAATAGTGGATTACTGTAATAAGTACTTCATTGTTGTAATACCAATTTCCTAACAACAAAACTAATTTTCAAAAATGTATTTAAATTTTATGTTAACCACATATAATTTTTGCATTGGTTCTTTCACCTTTTTTGCATTGTTTTTGTGTAAGCTGCTTTGCATGCTTAGGTAATTTTATGCATGCAAATGCATCAAAAGCAGCTTATTTCTGTAGGGGGAGGAAATCTGGTATCTCGCACAATAGTGCAATATTGTGTGATAAACAGCATTTAACATGTGGCAAAATTTGGCTCCTATGGATCCCATTTTATCTCTCACTAGATCAATCAACTAAAATTAATGTTTTCCCTCTGCACAATCCTTGCCAACCCCATTATGGGTGCCAGCTCTGTGGATGCTATGGGTGCTTGAGCCATATTGTCTCCTGCACTCTTGTGGGTAAGGAGCTTGAGAATTCCATGCTGCAGGACTGGAACAGGAGGGCTGGCAGGAAGTGCTTCCTTTTCCCTACTTTTGCTTCCACTTTCCCCTGCAACCTATTTTCTGGCTGTGGAATGTCTGACCAATGGGATGCAGGAGGATAAGAGCGCAGCAGCAATGTATGACAGACATGTTTTCGGAAGTGAGGTAGAGATTGGAAGGGCTGCTGATAGAAGGACTAGGAAAGGGAAAGAGAGACAGAGGGACTGAAATACGCAGTAAAGAGGAGAGGTAATGCAGGCTGGGAGATGGGAAGACTGATAGTAAAAGGAGATACTGACTGGGGAGAAAGAATACTGCTCTGAGGATCTGGAGGAGGAAATAAAAGAAGGAATACTGACTGGGAGAAGAGGAGGTGAAGAATTGTGGAGAAGAGTTACTGAGAGAGGAGCTTTGGAAGAGGAGTAGATACAGGCTACAAGGGTGAAAAGATCTGGAAGAGTAGAAGAGAGGGCTGAGAGAGGGGATATGGGATGTCAGAAGAGGAAAGGGGATACAAGCTGGAATAGAGAGCATGGGTTATGAGAAGAAAAGGAGGCGGGTGAGAGATTGTTTGAAGGGAACAAGAGGAAGAGAGAGGTGAAGATGACTAGGAAAGAAGCTGTGCGGACAGGGATGGGAACTGATAGAGGAGGTAAACCAAGAGAATGGTTGTGAGAAGAGAGAGGATTATGGTGGCTGGAAGAGGCATGAAGGGGTGGGGAGAGAGATGGAAGTGGCAGGATGGGGTGAGACTAGAAAGAAGTGGGAGAGGATAATGAAGTGTGGAGAGACAGCCAATTGATAGAAAGTGATATGTAAGAAAAATAAAATAAATGATAAAGAAATTATAGGAAGACCAGAAAAGGAATGAAAATCAGAAAGTAATCTAAGAACACACAGTGATAGGGGACAGATTCAAACTACAGACACAAAGTTTTGAAAATTGTTTATTCAAAGTTTGGTGAAGCTGGGTTAGCTGGGATGGGTCAAGGGTGAGGGGTAGATCTTCTCTTCCCTGTTATTCCAGCTCTGCAGGCATCGGGATAAATAAGGTATTTTACTGGAAGAGGGAGGAAGTTGTGTAGTGAGAGATGCCAGGGGCTGAAAGTGTCTTTCAAAACGTGCTCCTCTTTGGTAGCATCAGCATTGAGAGGAGCTGCAATCAAGGCTGGAATGGAAGGCAAAACCATTCCCCTTGCTCACACAAAAAAGAAATTCCCCTGTTATAGCCCACAGGAGAGAACAGTTATCTCTGGGGTTTCCAAGTCGAGGGCAGGAAGAACCACATGCAGCTGTACACTTGATGCTGGGGAGATGCTGACTGCTGAGCTGCCAGGGCTCCAGGCATATAGTCTCTACAGGCATGAGACTGGATCTGATCTGGAATCTCTGAGTGCCAGGAGAGGATGGGGAGGCAGAATCAGTTCTAGAGCAAAAGATGTGCTTGAGCTCATGGAGAGTAGAGCAAGGAAAAGACCCAAGCCTGTGGAAGAGGGAGAATCACAAATTGAGAGGTGAACTGAGCCTGCCAACAAAGGGAAGCATAAGGTGCAGAAGAGGGTAAGGGTGGGAAGCAGTGAAAAGATGGGTGAACCAAGCCTGTAGAGTAGGGTAGCTGGTGATCAGACAAGAGACAGAATCTGCTGGGGAGTGGGTTGATGGGAAGAGTAACTGGGAGGGGAATAGAAAAGTGTAGGTCAAGAGGAAATGGGGAGTATAGTAGGCTTAGGAGATACAGTGACTGGTGCAGACAGAGGGATATTATACCCCACCTACAAATATAAAAGTAAAAGTATGCCTATGTAGGAGGGGAAGAATTAAATAAGTGCAAAGAGAGGAGGGGGGAGAACAGGATAAGATGGGGTGAGGAGGAAGAAGAGATTATTTTGATTGATTTTACCATTAATGATCTCAAGCTTATAATACAATTTTAAGTAGGTTACAAATAGTATTAGATCAACAGAATATTGTTTGAGAATCTATATATTTAAAGACAGATTCATAGTTAGGTTGCTTTGTTGTTGCTGAATAAATATGACTACTTCTGTGGTAACTAGGTTAGATCAGAGAAAAAGGGGATTGAGAAAGTGGTAGGAAAAGCAAGGATGGCGGGTAAAGACTGTAGTATGGAAGGAGGGGAGGAGACTGGAAAGGATGAGCTGGGATTGGGGAGAAGAATGGCTGAAAGGCCTTTGATTGCTTCCACAGCTTTTGTTTTGGCCACATGAGTCTTCTCCATGTCCACATTACCTGCTCATCCCTGGACATTTACATACAGGCTGGTCAGTCAAACTCATGTTTGACTGTGTATTGTTTTTGCTGGGGGCACTGTCATTTGTGGTGACTTCAGCATCCCCAATCATTTTGAAAATGTGGCTCCTATGGATCACGTTATCTCTCTGTCTCACTAGATCAACCATCAGCCCACATCACAGGGAGTAGTGTCTGGTCTAGGCAGGAATACTAGGACACAGAAAGACAGATGGAAGGACAAGCATACACATAAGGTATTCTTTGTGAATGAACACCTAAAAAACTTTAAATTTAGATTTAAAAATTGTAAATATGAATATGGATATATGTGATGATACCTGTTTTGCCAATTCTAATCAATAGATTATCAGAAAAATATTTAAAATATTTAAAACAAGATTGATCCATCATATTTGCATTTAAACCTATGAAACCAGATATGATAGCTGCCAGCAATTCTCTTTGCAAATTAGGTCTAATTTAGCTGTGAAACACCTTTGCATGTGCAGCTAGATGTTGAACTTTTGAATTTTAATTTGTCAGTCTAATCAGTGTAATTTTCTCACTTAAAATTACTTTATTGAAAATGTTATGAAGTGTGATTTATATGAAAATGCAAAAACGCTGTTGTTACAGGAACAAGCACTTCATATACAATTATGAACAGGACCCGTAAAATGTGAAATTACCTTCTGCCTTTTTCTGAGTGTAAAATTCTTCCAGAGAAGGAGCCCCAGATGAACTGAGCAGCCCATTAAGATTCTTAGGATTTTCTAATGTTATCCTGATAAAGGAGAGTTATGACCACATTTGATCAATAAATCCTAGAAAATGGAGAAAGAAAGAAAAAAAAATAAAGAAATATAAATAGCAGTGACACAAAGGAAGTTTGTCAGCTTTTGTGAGCTATGACTATATTGCTCAAATAACCAGAAAATATATAACAGGAAATATCACAATAGATTTGATATTTAGTGCTCAGGCAGGAGTAACTGCAACAATTAAGGAGAGACAGCTACAGGAGTACGTGATTCAATACAGAACAAAGACATAGAGCAGTATGTCAGGTAATTTAAATCTGCTTGCAATAAGACAGAATAGCTAATTAAACCAATTGAATTATTTGATTTATATTTGAATGGGGTACTGCTTCTGTATGGCATTGTCTATGCAGCTGGAGCAGAGAGACAGGGGCAGATTGTGGCAAATAATTGGTCTGGAAAAGAGGTCCTGAGGATGGAGGAGGGAGAACAGTCTCTCATCCTCTCCGTCATGACTTCTCCCTTCCTGCCAGCCTCCCTCTCTGTCCCCTTGCACCCCACCTTACTGCTGGGCCTGCAGCTCCCGTCTACATATCTAAGAGCCCCTGCTGGATGCTACAGCACCTAATGCTACTAATTACAAAAAGCTGCAGTGCCATGTCCCATCTATAAGAACCCCCTAAAAGGCAAAACAATTCATGGACTGGTGATGATTCCAATGCCACTGGCCCATAAACCCCTGCTCCTTTAAAGGGAGGACTCAGATATGGCACAGAACTGCTGCTACCACTACATTGTTTTGCTTTCCTCCCCATACCAGTCAGCACAGCTTCTAGATGACTGATCCACTGGCAGGTGCTTGGTAACCTGATAAGCAAATCTGCCCTGGCAGCACATGATGCAATGTGCTCTACTTTTATTACTATCCTACCTAGATTGATATTCTATTAGTTTATTTTTTTATTATTATTGTTCCATAATGCTTTTATGATACTGTACTTATTATGTACTACACCTTGCCTAGGTTGATCTTCTATTAGTTTATTTAAATGTACATCACTTTGATTTACAACTGTGAGATACAATTATGAAAATAAAAGACAGGTACAAACTTAGGGCCTGATTTAATAAGGCTTTTCTCCCCTTCTGTGACTATGGAAAAAATGCTTAGTAAATGAGGCCCTTAGATAGTGAGCACTCTGGAGACGGGAAAATACCCATAGGGGTAGATCTTAAAAAAATACACGATCGCGTACTTCGCGTATTTGCGCACCAGGCGCAAACAAAAGTATGCTGTATTTTATAAGATACGCGCATAGCCGCGCGTATCTTATAAAATCCGGGGTCGGCACGCGCAAGGGGGTGCCGACCCCGGATTTGTGCAACCTGCGCGTGCCGAGCCCAGCGCGGGCTGCCTGTTCCCTCCGAGGCCGCTCCGATTTCAGAGCGGCCTCGGAGGGAACTTTCCTTCGCCCTCCCCCCCCCACCTTCCCCTACCTAACCCCCCCCCCCCGGCCCTATCTAAACCACCCCCCCTACCTTTATCGGCAAAGTTACGCCTGCTGAAAGCAGGCGTAATTTTGCGCACGCCAGCCGGCAGCCCCGCTCCGTGTTCCAGTCCCGGGGGCTGGTCTGGAGGCCTCTACCACGCCCCCGGGCCAGCGCCACGCCCCCGGGCCCGCCCCTGAAACGCCGCGTCATTTTGGGAATGCCCCATCCCAGCCCCCTCCCCGCCCCTTTTCCAAAGCCCCGGGACTTACGCACGTCCCGGGGCTTTACACTCGCCGGCGGCCTATGCAAAATAGGCGTGCCGGTGCGCGAGAGCCCTGCGCACGTAAATCCGGAAGGATTTACGTGCGCAGGCCTTTTAAAATCCGCCCCATAGTGTCTAAATGTAATCTGCTTTGAAGTGCTCAAAAAGCCGAATATAAATCATATTATTAATTAATAAATAATTAATAAATTGCGATAACTGCTTTCTGTCACAATGAACATAGACAGTAAATCATCATCCACTGATTATGGTATATAAAACATGAGGGAACCTTGAGACTAACTAGGCCTGACAACAAATAAGTAAATAATAAATAATATCACTCTAATTCTTGTACTTCATTCCTGTTTGAATACATTTCAGTGCTGACCAAAGCGGGTAAGAAAGATTCTGTTTTTTTTGTGGATACAATGATGGGAAAGACAGGATAAAGATAACTGCAATATAACAATTACTGCTGTACATCTACCATTTTTCTTTTTTGTGGCAATATTAATTACAATTCTTCTGCTATTAGGTTCACGTAGTTTGATAACTGATATTTATTTTTCTTTTCTTTTGTGAATGAATTCATTTCAATTTTGTACATATAAATTAAATTGGTGCTATTGGCATTAATTGTGCTGCTACATTCAGAGAACAAAAGGTAGGTAACCCAGTTGGTAATGTAGATAAGGTGAAATTGGGGTGCACACTTCATGCATGACAGGGGTGCACACTTCATACATGACAGTAGTAAGTTTGTTTCATCTTCTGTCATAGTAAAATAATGTGTCTGCTCTACATGAAGCTTTCAAAATGACATATGTTACAGCAAGTAGGATTGTTTATTATATGCAAGTGGCCAGGCAGTAACATAAATGTGCATATAAAGAGTTTCTAAGCACTCAAAACAATGTTATTTAAAAAGAATATTTATATGCATCTGTTGTGGGTGAAGAGAGAAAGGACCGCTATAGATGCTAATAAACACGAGGACTGATGTACTAACCTGCAAATAGCTTTGCAATCTTAATAAGTGTGCAAAAAAAAAAATCAAATATGTGCAATGATGTTTACAAATTTTAACAGGCACTATTTAACAATTTTTGCAAGCATAATTCTAGATATCTAAAAGCATTCAGCAAAATTATACAAAATTGCTAATAAGCAGAATGATGCAAATAAACTCATTATCAATTTGTGCATTGCAAAGTTTTGAATGGAAAATTTCATAAGTTGGTGATTTACCTCAAAACTTAACTACCTGGGAAAAGTATCCACAAGGAAATACATGTGTATGTTTAAGAATCATTGCCAGAGAATGTAGTTTCAAAAGTTAGTGTAACCGGGTTTAAAAAAGATTGGGATAAGTTCCTAGAGGAAAAACCCATAAGCAATAGTAGCTTAAGATCTATTTAATGTTGGGTACTTGCCAGTTACTTATGACTTGGTTTGGCCACTATTACAAAGAGGATGCTGGGCTTGATGGACCCTTGATCTGATCCAGTATGGTATATCTTATGTTCTTATGCAAATATATGCACATTTTCCTCTGCAAACCCATCCACACCCCATTTATTTCTGCAGATAAATATTCCCAACTACATAAACTAGGTGGCTATACATACCAGTTCCAAGAGATGTAATCTTAACCCCCACAGATATAGTTGGGTAACTCTTTGCTTATACAGCTAGAACCCTTTGAAAACTCTCCTAGTTATCTAAAATCTAGACCATAGAACATAGATGGTGGCAGAAAAAGGACCATTCAGTTCAGTTTACCCAGTCTGCCCATTTCTTTCTGCTTAATTACAGATCTTGCATGATCTGTGGTCTTCTCTCTCCCTCTTCTACTAATATCCCTTTGTGTCTATCTTGGGCATGCTTGAATTCTGCCATGTTTTGGCTTCCTTAGGAATTCTCTCTGCAAGAAAGTATTTTCTTACACTGAGCTTTCCTCCTTTTAGCTTTGTATGATGACCCCCCTTGTCTCAGAAAAACTTGTATATTATTGAAAATGCTTACTTTTGGTACTTTATTGAAGCTTGCTAGACATTTAAAAGTTTGTCATGTCTCTTTTTTGTCTTCTTTCTTGTATGGAGAACATCTTTGGCTTTTCCATTCTTTTTGTGTATGGCATATTGTCCAGTCTATGCACTATTTTTGTAGCCCCTACCTTGTCAATGTCTTTTTGATGCTGGGGCCTGGCTCGGGAGCTGTGTCTTGATGCTGGGGCTTTGGACTAGGCCAAGGCCCAGGCCCAACATAGGGGTCCAGCCAAGAGGCTGGGTCCTGATGGGTCTCGATGCTGGGGCCTCAGCCTAGGCAAAGCCCAGGGCCAATACTGGGGCCCAGCCCAGATCCTAGATCCCAATACCTAGCCGTCAGTCAAGGCCAAGGACTTAGAACTTTGGTACTCACCCCAGGATGGTGGCAAGTTTGTTGTGGCTTGTATGGTGCTGCCAGTGTCTGTGCAGCGGGGTCTCCACAATCAACAATGCCCAGAATGCAGCTCTACATGGCATAGGACTCCACCAACTGTTGCTTCCTCCAGCCTCCCATAGGCATGTGCATGCTCGGCAGCCCTACACTTAAAGGGTCCAAGTCAGGAACTTGGCCACGGAGCCCTCTGATGAAATCATGGGTCCCCTGCTATTTAAGGCTTCTCTGGAGAAGCATCAAACATCTCAGCAAACTGTCTCCTGCTTTCAGAACATGATACTACTTCCTGCATTCCTGGTTTTTGCCTCATCGAGCCTTGCCTTCTAGCCTTGTCTTATCCAGCCTTGTCTTGTCTGCCTTATTCATCTCATCCAGTGTCTTCAGCCAGCCTTGGCTTGCCTCTACTGATCTTGGTCTCTTGCCTGGACCTGAGTATGTTTGCCTGCAACCAAGATTTGACCTCTTGCCTGACCCTGACTATTCATGCTAAATGCATGCCTTGACCTTGGCCTATCTCTTACGCTGTTAGGTTGCTGCCTGTCCTGACACTGTTGTGTCTCTGGACTGTAGCTTTCACCACTGCCATAGGGACAGACCTAAATCCTGCCAGCCTCCAGAACCCAAGGGTTCAACAACGTGGGGAAGGTGGCTGGTAAAGGTGAAGCTCCAGACTATCCTGCTAGAGTGTGCATTCTCCAGCTGCTGGCAAAAGCCTTGGGGGTTCACCCTCGAGGCTGCATCAACTATGCCACTGCAAAGGGATGGTAACTTTTAAAAAGGCACGCAGGCGCACATGTGTGCACATTCATTGGCCTGCACCTAGGTACGTAGCCATTTTATTACATATGTGCAAATATGGTATACAACAGCCTGAGAGCACATACATGTGCATGCAATTTTAAGTGGATGTGCGCTTATGCAAGGAAATGACGCTTCTACCGCATAAGTGGGAGTATTTTAATAGGCATGCGTGTCAATGCTAGTTTTTCCAGTTCCTTCCCAGTTCACCCAGGTAAGGGGTAGGACTTCCAAACTTTCCTAGTTCAATAGCCTCCCTTCTCCCCTGTTAGCCCTGACCTTTAAAACCATGATGATTTGCCTACAATTTTTGGTTTTAGAACTTACGCTTCATCCATAGCAGAGGTAAAGTTACATGGCAGAGGACCCTGGTGTACACCTATGTATGTAAATAGTTACAAGCAAATTTCACGTTAAAATCCAGGAACACCCATGCCCTACTCAGACCATGCCCATTATGTTTCATTTGTTCCTCGAGGAACAAAAAAATCTGTTCCCGTCCCAATATGGCTTCAGAAAAGCTTTAAATACTGAATCACTACTAATTTCCCTGACCGACTACCTCATCATGGGCCTGGATAAAGGTCACACTTATTTACTGATCCTCCTGGACCTCTCAGCTGCCTTTGATACGGTTAACCACGCCTCCCTACTAATTCAATTAGCAAACATCGGAATAACAGGAACAGCACTTTCGTGGTTCAAATCGTTCTTAGGGAACAGAAAATACAAAGTCAAAATTCACAACAAGGAATCTCAACACTACCCTTCATCTACGGGAGTTCCACAGGGCTCCTCCCTTTCACCAACACTCTTTAATATCTACTTGCTCCCTCTTTGCCAACTGCTAACTAATTTAAACCTTAAACACTTTATTTATGCAGATGACGTCCAGATAGTCATCCCCGTCAAAGAATCCTACAGCAAAACCCTAGAATTCTGGGAAACTTGTCTTAAAAAAATTGATGGACTCCTCTCCAACCTCAATCTAATACTAAACTCTTCAAAAAGCGAACTCCTCCTAATTTCATCGGAAAACAGTAACACCGACTCAAATCCCCCACACAATTTACAAACTCAACAAGTAAGAAACTTGGGAGCTATCATTGATAACAGGTTAAACTTAAAAGCATTCATAAATCAAACTACTAAGGACTGCTTCTATAAACTCCAAGTCTTAAAAAGAATAAGACCTCTCTTCCACTTTCATGACTACAGAACCATTCTGCAATCAATAGTATTTTCTAAACTAGATTACTGCAACTCTTTGCTATTAGGTCTCCCTTCATCTCACACGAAACCCCTTCAGATGGTTCAAAACACGGCTGCGAGAATATTAACTAACACACGGAGAAGAGACCATATATCACCAATCCTCAAAGACCTGCACTGGCTGCCAATTCACTACAGAATCATATATAAGTCCATAACCACTATTTTCAAAGCTATTCATCAACATTCTCAGCTCAACCTCCAAATTCCTCTCAAAAAATTTACATCCAACAGACCAATCAGAGAGTCCTATAGAGAAACACTACAAGTACCACACTCCAAATCCATGAGGCACATAACCACCAGAGACAGGGCTTTCTCCTCTGCAGGACCAACACTGTGGAACTCTATCCCACCAGATTTGCGACAGGAACCCTGCCTGCCCACTTTCAGGAAGAGACTCAAAACGTGGCTATTCCTGAAAGCCTTTCCTGAACTAAACTGATCCTATTCCATTATTAACTAGGCACTCAGACTTTGCCTTATTCATGGTAATTAATATCTCTACCGCATAATTAATATCTCTACCTCACAAGGACAATTCATTAATGCTTTAAGCACATTGACTGGCATTTACGTTCTCTCTATTTAATCCCCAGCTTCTTTTCTATGCTCCAAGTTGTATTACTCCCTTGTTTTATTGTAACTGCATACCTTAACCTTCTCTTGTTTAATGTTTTTATCATTATTATTACTACAACTATTATTATTATTATTATTAATAAGATAAATGTTAGTTTTTTACCTTGTTTGTTACCTATCCACTTGTTAATTGGAAACAGACATGATGCGATATCTATTGCGAATGCCGGTATAGAAAAACTTAAAATAAATAAATAAATAAATAATAAATAAAATGTGTGTGCATAGTGGCAAGTATGCTCATACCTGGGAGGCTTTAAAAATCCACTCGGCATATACAGGCCCAATTTGTGACTATATCTCCCAGTTTTGGCATGTGCCAGGCTTTTAAAATTCACCTTTATGGGCTCACACAGCGGCTACCCTTCAGGCCCAATCCCACAGACCCCCATTGTTCTCATTTATGGCTTGGCTTTTGAAAGGGCAAAGTTAGTTTAGAAAGGTTATTCTCTGTCAGTAATCCATGGCATGCACAAATTGGAGACATTCTTTTATTTTTGCAGAGAGGTCTTGATAAAGATTTAGCCCTAAACTCTTTAAAGCTACAGGTGGCAGCAATTTCATGTTTTCATTGGAAAATAAAGGGCAGCCTTTATTTATCTTCCCACAGGGAAGATACATGTTTTCTATGTGGGGTAAAATGTTTATGCCCTCCAATGAGAACAATGGTTCCTCACTGGAATCTAACCTTGGTATTGCGAGCTTCAGCTAAGATTCCTTTCGAGCCTTTAAGTCAATAGACTCTGAAAGATTTAATGTTAAAAACTGAAATTCTTGTAGCAATCACCTCTGCTAGACAGATTTCAGAATTGCAGCCTTTGTTGTCAAGCTTCCTTTTGAGGTTCACAAGAGATTCATTTATTTTAAGACCTTCACTTCTTTTCTTCCAAAGTTAACATCCATTTTCCATTTGAATTAAATGATAGTGCTCCCTGCATTTGTCAAAGGGCCAGTCTGGAGCCTCATCAATTTTTAGATGTAAGGAGATGTCTTTTACTTTATCTTTATAGAACTAAGGATTTTCGTAGATTGGAGAGATTATTAATTCTATTCAGTGGTCCACAAAAGGGACAAGTTGCATTTAAGGCTATTGTTGCCAAATGGATAAAGGAAGTGATTTCCTTGGCCTATTAATTAAAGAGAAAACAAGCACCAGGAATCATTAAAGCCCATTTAACAAGGGCTCAGTCGTCGCCTTGTTCTGAAATAGGTACAGTGAGTCCAGATGATATTTGCAAGGTTGTCACATGGACAAGTTTAGGTCCATTTGCATTATATTACAGGTTGAATATTTTTGAAAATCACAATACCATTTTTAATGCTACCATCTTAAAAGTGGATTGTCATCCATCCACCCTGGATAGATAGGCTTTGAATCTTCCTATAGGTTTTGGACTAGTGGAGGAGAAGGAATAGGAAGGAGAAATGATTTACATGTTAATTTCCTTTCTTTTACTTCTGCTACACCAGTCAAGAAAACCCTTGATACTATGAAAAAAGAAGGATGAGGAAAATAAAATTAAGTTGATGTGAAATAGAACAGTTGTAATCCAGCTGTTAAGTTCAAAGATATGGTGCTTTCCATTACAGAGAAAGCATAGTTTTGAAGTATGAGTGTGCCTAATTTTTTGAACATAAGCTCATAGTTAAGAGTTTTTGTTTAGATTTTCTATTGGCAGTTAAATTATATTTAAGATTGTTTTATAGCCGCTATTTGGCTTTATCTTTTTTACTTTGACAGTAGTATATGGCTATGTATATTCTATGCATGACATACATACCTGTGATGTCACTTAAAATAAACCTCTGCCTCCAACTGCTGGATGAGAAGAAGTAACCCATAGGTTCTTGACTGGTGTAATACAGGAAATTAAAAGGCAAGATAGACAGCTCTGCACAAAGAGGAGATATTAGGGATGTGCAGAAGGAAAAACATCATTTCATTTTGTATTTTCATTTCATGGGCCCACAATTCGTTTCATTAGTTTCATAAGGTGAAAAAACCAATTTGTTTATTAGTTTCATTCGTTTTTCGTTTGGTATTAAAGTCGATGGGGGAAGTATTTGCAGCCTATTTTTGGCTGCAGAATTGGGGTTTTCTTATCAATTCTTATGAAACTTCTGGGGAGCAATCATCAGAATGAGGAAAGAGCGCCAAGGTATTTAGACTGTGGCAAAGTGGCACCAAAGTGGCATGAATAGCCTAAGGCACTGTAAAGGGGCAAAGGGGTACCAGGAGTGGCAAAAGTGCTTTAACAGAGGCACAAAGCAACAGCGAGAGTGTCAAAAATACACCACAGCTTCAAAAGATAATAGATTCAGATTCATGAACCCTCGAAGGCAGCACGACAGGCAAAGTGACAAGACAATTAGCATCAATATCCTACAGCACAAGGAAGGGGGAACATAGCAAGCAGAAAGTGTATCAGAAAAAAAATACAGCGTGCCGATAAAGGGACAAAACAACTGAAAGACTGGCACTAACACATTGAGGAACCATGATAGCGGCAAGAACACCACAAGGAGTAGAGTGAGTCATCTGGTGTATTCAGCATGGCAGAATGGCAGAAAGTTATTAGGGGCAAGACAGGCTGGCAGAGCAGAGGCAGTCTGATCCCTTTGGATTTGATAGGGGCAAGCCAGGCTGGCAGTGCTGAGGTAGTCAGGTCTCTGTGGTTTTGATAGGGGCAAGACAGACTGCTAGTGCTAAGGTAGTCAGGTCCCTATGGTTTTGATAGGAGCAAGACAGGCTGGCAGAGCTGAATTATTTATTTATTTAAGACTTTTTTATACCGACTTTCTTGATACAAATCAAATCAACTCGGTTTACATCGAACTAAGCAGTGACTATAACTAACCAATCAACAACAGACAATTTAAAGGAGCATAAAGTTACATTATAACAAGGATGCCTTAACTGGGAGTAGGAAATAAAGAAAGGGAGAACGAGGATAAAGTACTATATGCATGGGAGGGAGGCAGAGAGCCGACCTCAAGATAGCTTGTAAGCGTGATTTAGCATTAGTTTATTTACATAAGTGATGGAACAATTCTAAGGCTGTGGGGCTTGTAGTGGAGAAGGCTCGGCAGAACAGCCATGTCTTTAGTTTCTTTTTAAAAGTTAGTAGACAAGTTTCCTGCCTAAGGTCCGGAGGCATGGCATTCCAGGTGGAGGGGCCTGCGATAGAGAATGTCCGGTCTCTGGTGTTTGAGTGGTGTACAACTTTGATTGGAGGAACATGTAAGGATCCCTTGTAGGCATCCCTTAAGGGTCTGGCCGTCGAGTGCAATTTGAGAGGGTGTAGCAGATCAAGAGGGGTCTGAGGGTGAATATTTTTATGGATAATTGTGAGTGATTTATGGAGAATCCTGAAGTTTACTGGGAGCCAGTGAAGATCTTTTAGAATGGGAGAGATATGCTCTCTCCAATTGGCATTCATCAGAATCCTCGCCGCTGCATTTTGGAGCAACTGGAGAGGTTTTATAGTAGAAGTCGGGAGACCTTGCAAGATGGAATTGCAGTAGTCGATCTTGGAGAACAGAATGGCTTGGAGGACGGATGTGAAATCATAATGGAATAGGAGCACTTTGAGTTTTTTTGAGTACTTGTAACTTTTAGAAGCACTCCTTTGTAGTGTGTGTTTTATAAAATGCTTTAGGTTCAAATGACTGTCAATTATGACTCCAAGATCTCTAGCATGGGATATTTGTAAGTTAGCTTGTGACTGGTAATGGAAGGGACTGCCTTCTGGAGTGATTAGCAAAAGTTCTGTCTTGGAAGTGTTGAGCACCAGGTTGAGGCTGGAAAGGAGATGGTTGATCGTTTGCAGGTGAGAGTTCCATAACCTGAGTGTTGAGTCCAGTGAGTTGGATATGAGGATTAAAATTTGAACATAGTCTGTGTATATATAGAATTTAAGTTTTAGGTTAGAGAGTAGGTGGCAGAGAGGGAGAATGTAAATGTTAAACAGGGTAGGCGATAAGGAGGAACACTGGGGAACTCCGAATGGTGCATTAGTGAGAGGATTCCTTATTATTGATTTTGACCTTATAGCCTCTATTGCTGAGGAAGGAGTCGAACCATCTAAGAGCTGAACCTGCAATTCCTATGTCTGAAAGCCGGTTTAGAAGGGTATTATGATTTACAGTATCGAAAGCTGCAGAGATGTCGAGAAGAGCTAAGAGGAATGATTGTCCTTTAGGGGTGTGAATCGTGTGATCGATCGTCTTAACGATCGATTTTGGCTGGGGGGGGGGAGGGAAATCTGATCTTCATGTTTTTTATTTTTAAAAAATCGTTAAAAATCATAAATTGGGGGAGGGCGGGAAAACCGGCACACCAAAAAAACCCTAAAACCCACCCTGAACCTTTAAAACAAATCCCCCACCCTCCCGAACCCCCCCAAAATGTTTTAAATTACCTGGGGTCCAGTGGGGGGCTCCTGGCGCGATCTCCCTCTCTCTCTGGCCACGGCTGCGTTGAGAAATGGCGCCGGTGGCCCTTTGCCCTTATGTGACAGGGCAAAGGTAGTGCCGGCACCATTTTGGTTCCTGGTTCCCGACGTCTCGCGTGCAGGTGATCGCCCCCGGACCCCCGCTGGACCCCCAGGGACTTTTGGCCAGCTTGGGAAGGCCTCTGACCCCCACAAGACTTGCCAAAAGTCCAGCGGGGGTCCGGGAGCGACCTCCTGCACGCGGGCCATATTGTCAATCTTCAAAATGGCGCCGGCGCTACCTTTGCCCTCACTATGTCATACGGGCGAAAGTGGAGTGAGGTTGGAATTTGTGAAGATAAGGTCAAGGGTATGACCTGCTTTATGTGTGGGTTGGTTGATGTATTGTTTGAAGCCCATGTCCGAGAGGGCTGATAGGAAGGCTTCACAGTTAGAAAATCGAGGATTGGCATCGATGTGGAGATTACAATCTCCAAGAATTATGGCTGAAGAATCTAGTTTTAAGTATTTGGCTATGACTTCTACCATAGGAGAAGCATCTTGATCTAAAAGTCCAGGGGGAGCGTAAGTGAGGAGAATTTGGAGCAACTTAGATTTGAAATAGCCTACCTCCAGTTTAGGTATTATATGGATAGGTTGTAGAGTGAGGTTAAGAAATTTTTTGGCAGCTATGAGGAGACCTCCCCCTTTTTTCTTTTTTTGGGTAAGGAGAAGATATCATGTATCTGTGTAGGCAGTTGATTTATTAAAACTGTTTCTGAGGGTTTTAGCCAGGTCTCCGTGATGGCACAGATGTCTGGCCTGGCATCAAGCAGATAGTCGTGAAGGATGTGGGTTTTTTTTGGTAATTGACTGGGCATTGAATAGTGTTAAAGTGAATAGTGCCAGCCCAAGTAGTTGCGTAAAGGGGGAGATCGTCACCGGAGTTAGATTTCTACGAGTTATGGGTTGGTATCGTAACGTTGGCTTCATCTTAAAGCAGGTGTTGTGATGTAATATGTGTATTGGGTATCCTAGCATCATGATAGGACAAGAGAGATCACTTTGACGGGATTTGTCAGCAGATGGAGTCCTATGGTGTAATGGAAGTGAAGGATTGTGGAGGTATTCTTTGAGGGGATATGATTAATGAGCTTGGCTGTGCCGATCCTTAGCTGAATGAATGGTGGAGAGGCTGGATGAATGCTGAGTTGGCTGATTGAGAGCTTGAGGTGGCTGATTGAAAGCTTGAGGTGGCTGGATGGATGCTGGAGTGGCTGGATGAATGCTGAAGAGCCTGGTTGAATGCTGAGGTGGTTGGATGAATGTTGAGGTAGCTGGATGAATACTGAGGATCCTGGTTGAATGCTGAGATAACTGGGTGAATGCTAAGAGGCCTCGGAGGATTTAAAGGTGGTTGGGAGAATTCTGTGGTGGCTGGAAGAAATGCTGGGGATAAATTGAGCTAGGTGTGTGTAGGACTCTCTAAATGGAATGTAAGGAGTGGCTGCAACTTCTATGATCTGGTGTTTCTTGTGCGCACAAAGGGGCCTGCCCCTTTGTGCCTGCCCCTTTGTCACGCTCCTTTGGTGCGCGGCGCCTAGCTGCGGCGTATGGAATTAAAGCCAAAGGGGCTGTCCCCCGATTGGCTGTGCGGCTGCTGGTCTAGGGTTCTCAGGGCTTCTCAGCTCACCCTGATAGGCTGGCTGATGCTCAGGGGGCGTGGTTTCAGTTCACTCACCGCTGGCATTCGGCAGCTTCCGTGGAGATTCCCCTTCCTCTTTTTTTATTTTTTTTATTTTTCTTTTGCCTCCTCTGCACGGCTTGCTGCTATCTCTAGCGAGCGGGCTCTTGCCCCGATTGGGCCTCGTGAGCCCCAGCAGAGGTGGTTCTGTGGCGCGGCTGAAGCCGGGAGCAGGAGGGCGCGAAAAGATCCGTCGCAGGGTGGCTCCGAAATTTAAAGGGCTTCGCAGCTCGCCCTGATAGGCTGGCTGACGCTCAGGGGGCGCGGTTTCAGTTCACTCACCGCTGGCATTCGGCGGCTTCCGTGGAGATTCCCCTTCCTCTTTTTTATTTTTTTTATTTGTTTTCTTTTGCCTCCTCTGCACGGCTCGCTGCTATCTCTAGCGAGCGGGCTCTTGCCCCGATTGGGCCTTGTGAGCCCCAGCAGAGGAGGTTCTGTGCCGTGGCTGAAGCCGAGAGCAGGAGGGCGCGAAAAAAAAACATTATTAGTCAGGTCGCTGTGATTTTTTATAGGCGCAAGACAGGCTGGCAAAGCTGAGGTAGTCAGGTCACTGTGGTGTTGATAGGAGAAAGACAAGGAGGCAAGACAAGATGAGGCTCAGCCCGCAGATGGTGTTAGGCCAGTAGTAGTGGCCCCCGCCGTGCCAGGACCAGGTCTTCTCGGAGTCGGGTTGTTTGTGAATGCAGCCAAAAGTGGGTGGTAAACTCCATCTAAGGCTAAATACCGGCATGAGGCCGTTAGTCAACAAGTAGTTCAATAAATAAAAGGTGCAATTAAAAAAAAGCCTGGCTGCCTGGCAGGCACAGCAGCAAAAAAGAATAAATATCTTTTTCAGCAATAGAAAATTAATTGTAGCAAACTAGCAATAGCAATTGAATAAAGATTTGAGACACTCTCAGAAAGCTGAAAAGCAAACAAGCTTCTTAGATAAAACCCAAGAAGAGGGGAGTGGGGTGAAGGGGAATGGGGCCCCCTGCATGTGGCGCGATTGTCAACCAGGGCGCACTGTGAACCCAACCCATCTTAAAACACAGACCAAGGACTTGAAACATGATGAACTATGCCTGGGTGGAATGGAGCTGCTGCAGGTGCAGATCTTGGTGGTAGTAGCAAATAAGCAAACAAGAGCTCTGGGCAGAGTTCCCTTTCCTTTGTGCAGGAAAGGGCTCCCTAGCATGGGTTCGCCCCTAGAGTGTGGTGGTTCCGTTGGCATCTAGTAAGCTCTCACTGCTCTTTTAAAATCTGGTGGACACAACGGATATACAAATGAGAATTTTTAAAGCTGAGGCAGAGAATGTTTCTATGCAAACAGTGGTTCAACATGTGTCAGTGGGTCTTAGGAGACAGGCGACACCTGGGGAGAGTTTCCTTTCCTTTACGCAGGAAAGGGCTCCCTGAAATGGGTTTGCCCCGAGAGTGGAGCCCAAGCCTTCAAATGGGCCGATACAGTAAACCATGCGGGAGAATGGGAGTGCGCCCGCTCTCTTGGCGCGCGCATAGGCCACTCTCCTGTGCGCGTGATTCAGTAACTTAATTTATTTAAATTAGGGCCCGTGGTAAAAAGAGGGGCTAGGGACACTAGCGCGTCCCTAGCGCCTCTTTGTTGACGGAAGCGGCGGCTGTCAGGGAGTTTGACAGCCGACACTCAATTTTGCCGGTGTTGGTTCTCAAACCCACTGGCAGCCACGGGTTCAGAAACCGGACACCGGCAAAGTTGAGCATCCGGTTGTCAACCCGCGAGCCGCGGGCCCATTTTATTTTAAAACATTTTTATTATTTTCTAGCAACAATAACATAAACAAACAAACCAAGAGGAGTGTGGTGTGTCTCTGAACCACTCTCCCCTATCAATAAGCATAAGTAATTCAGTTGTTACAGTTTACCCCATATCTCACCTGCCCCCCACTCCCCCAGTTCTGATCCATTAACCAGGTCCATCATCCACTGATGAGAATAGATAGCGAACAAAAGTAAGAAAAAAAACTGAAACCATCCAGCAATTAAAGTAGCATGAAGTTGTAGATAAGGAAATCCAGAAGGGATCACTCATTCAGGACAGCACTGTGAACACCATGCGGCAGAGACTGCAAATAAACATCCCAAATGTCGAGAAATCGCTTCTTATGTCTTGGAGATATCCTCATGAGCGCCACATCTAGTAGCATCATACGATGAAAGTTATTGCACCAAGCCCAGTACGATGGAGGATTCTGATCTTTCCAGTGCAATAATATGACCTTTTTTCCCACTAAACAGGCCTTACGAATAAGCAATCGAGGTCCCAAACCCCGAACCCGCAATGGAGAAATGCAACCAAAAAGCAACCACAGTGGCGAAACAGGGATAGGAACCCCTAATAGTGATCCCAAGTACCTCGCCATCTTAGTCCAGAGGCTATGTATAGGAGGGCACTGCCAAAAGGTATGAGACAGTGAACACAGTGCATGGCTACACCGTACACACGCGGGGGAAGGGGAAATTTTAAGATGAAAGGCTCCCTGGGCCGAGAGATATAACATCGGCATAAAAATTTATATTGCATTTCTCTGAAATACGAATTCACTGAGATTTGGGACACTCGTTTTAAAGAAGCTTTAATAATATATGCGGAGATCGTAAACACCCCATCTGCATTCCACTGGTCTACCAGAACAGAACATGTATCCACCACAGTCAGCTGTTTAAGAAGCTTATAATACAGCGATAGCGAAGGCACCTTTTCTTTTTCAAAAAAGAAAATAATATCAAGCGATTTAAAATGGAGGAGGGGAGGGAGCCCACATAATGCTGCAATTGTAAATAAGAAAAGACCTCAATGGCAGAAAGAGCATAAGTTTCCCTAAGTTCAACAAATGGCAATATCTCACCCTCCAAATTTAAAACATGTCCCAGCACACGTATTCCTTGGCCATGCCACCTCCTAATGCCGCTGTTTGGGAGCCTGGAGTGAAATCTGGATTACCCCAGATGGGAAGAAAATAAGCGCAGGTGTGTGGTATCTGTAGTAATCTCGTGAGTTTTAGCCAGGAGGTCCTAATGGGCCTAGTGATAACACTCTGCACCAAAAACGTGGGCAAAGCAGCTGCTGGGGCCTGCAAAATACATTTAAGAGAGAAAGAGGAGGCCAATTCCCCATCTGCTGCAAGATCAATAACAGTGGGACTATCTAAAAGCCAATCTCGCACCACCCGGAGGTTGCTGGCCAGATTGTATAGAACTAAGTCAGGAACTCCCAGTCCTCCTCTCCCCCACCGCTCCCGCATCCAAATTAAGGGAATGCGAGACTTCCCCCCTCACCAATAAAAGGTACGCTGGGCTTTGTCCAACTGTCTGATTTCAGCTGTACGTAGCTGTAAAGGTAAGTTCTGAAAGATATATAACCACTTTGGCAAAATATTCATTTTAAAAAGATGAATCCTACCTCCTAGGGACAAGGGTAACCTAGCCCAAGCCAGTAATTTATCCTGAGTATGTTGTATCAAGGGAACCACATTTAGTTTATATAAATGTGAGAGCTCTCGGGGTATGATAATTCCTAGGTATCTAAAAGAGGATCCCGCCCATTGAAGAGGAAAATCCTCATCACACGCCTCTTGCAGAGATTCCGGGAATGGCAGGGCCATAGATTTAGCCAAATTCAATCGAAGGCCTGAAAAAGTGCCAAAGGCCCCAAAAATCTGAAGCAATGAGTGGAGGGAGTGTTGGGGTTCTGTAAGAAATACTAAAATATCGTCCGCAAAGGCGGCATATTTAAAGGTGGAAGATTGGAGACGTAGACCTTTAACCGTTCTTGTCTTTTGTATTTTCTGCAACAAAGGCTCAAGTTGGAGAACAAACAGTAAAGGGGAAAGGTGACATCCTTGCCTCGTACCCCGAAAGATAGAAAAAACCTCTGAATGAGAGCCTTTCGCCATCGCAGTAGCTTCAGGAGACTGATACAAGAGCCGGACCACATTTAAGAACAGACCCTCAAATCCCATCTGTTGCAACACTGTCAAACGCCTTTTCAGCATCAAAACTCACTGCCAGAAAAGGCGCATTCATCTGTTGACACATGGTCATGGCTGCCAGCAACTCATAGATATTAGTCAAGGCATATCTCATTCAGATGAAGCCCACCTGATCATGGCCCACCAGGGACGGAAGTATTTCAGATAAGTGATCTGCCATAATCTTGGCTAGCAATTTTTTATCAACATTTATCAATGAAATAGGGCGATAGGATTTGAGCGCTAATGGATCTTTCCCCGGTTTATGAATGAGAGTAATATTGGTTCTATTAACGTGGTCCGGAAAAACTCCAACAGCAGACAGCTCTGTAATGACATTTACCAATGGGGGTCCCACGAGATCCAAGATACATTTATAAAACTCAGCACCATACCCATCCGGCCCAGGAGCCTTTAAAGATTTGGCCTTCTGAATCACCGAAGTGACTTCATCTAGTGTTATTGGCATTTTAAGAAGGGTTTGTTGAATCTGGGTCAGATGAGGAAGAGATAGCTGCTCACAGAAACGAGCACAGGCTGCAGGATCCCAACCTTCTGAGGCATAGAGAGTGCTGTAAAACTCCCTAAAATGGCGCAATATGTCAGCCATATGTATTACCACCCAACCAGACGTAGTGCGTATAGCTGGGATGTAACGAGAATGTTGAGCGGCACGAACCAAGTTAGCGAGCATCCTACCCAACTTATTACTATGTTGATAGAGCTTATATTGGTAGTACAGAAAGCTCTTACGCACTCTTTTATGTAAAAAAGTATTGAGCTCTCCCTGGATTGTGAAAAATCATACTCTAGCATGATGAGAATTCATATTATTCAACAAAGTCTGAGCTTGGTTCAATTGAGCAGTCAACGCTAGAATGCAATGGCTAATGGCTCGCCTTCGGTGGGTTGAGGATCCCTAACAGTGTTGAAATCCCCCCCCCCCCCCCCAATCAAGATGCAGTCCTCTGCATAGGGTAATAACCATTGATATATCTCCCGCAAGAATCCCGGGCTATAATTATTGGGGGCATAGATATTACACAAAATCACCCTGGTTTGCTGTACTTCAGCCACAAAAATAATATAGCACCCGAGAGGATCTTTAATCGTAGTATGAACCCAGATAGGGACATGTTTGTTAATCCAAATGACTACTCCAGCAGATTTGGTAGTACCAGACGCATAGTAAACTCCCCCCCCCCCCCCCCAATCTACTTAATTTATCGTGTTCGAGATCAGTAAGATGTGTCTCTTGTAGAAATGCAATGTTCGCTCGCTTACGCTCAAGAAGAAAGTGTATCGTGGACCTCTTAATAGGTGAGTTGATCCCGCATACATTCCAAGTTACGAGATTGGTAACTTTAAGAACATAAGAACATAAGAAAATGCCATACTGGGTCAGACCAAGGGTCCATCAAGCCCAGCATCCTGTTTCCAACAGTGGCCAATCCAGGCTATAAGAACCTGGCAAGTACCCAAAAACTAAGTCTATTCCATGTAACCATTGCTAATGGCAGTGGCTATTCTCTAAGTGAACTTAATAGCAGGTAATGGACTTCTCCTCCAAGAACTTATCCAATCCTTTTTTAAACACAGCTATACTAACTGCACTAACCACATTCTCTGGCAACAAATTCCAGAGTTTAATTGTGCGTTGAGTAAAAAAGAACTTTCTCCAATTAGTTTTAAATGTGCCCCATGCTAACTTCATGGAGTGCCCCCTAGTCTTTCTACTATCCGAAAGAGTAAATAACTGATTCACATCTACCCGTTCTAGACCTCTCATGATTTTAAACACCTCTATCATATCCCACCTCAGTCGTCTCTTCTCCAAGCTGTAAAGTCCTAACCTCTTTAGTCTTTCCTCATAGGGGAGTTGTTCCATTCCCCTTATCATTTTGGTAGCCCTTCTCTGTACCTTCTCCATCGTAATTATACCTTTTTTGAGATGCGGCGACCAGAATTGTACACAGTATTCAAGGTGCGGTCTCACCATTGAGCGATACAGAGGCATCATGACATTTTCCGTTTTATTCACCATTCCTTTTCTAATAATTCCCAATATTCTGTTTGCTTTTTTGACTGCCGCAGCACACTGCACCGACAATTTCAATGTGTTATCCACTATGACACCTAGATCTCTTTCTTGGGTTGTAGCACCTAATATGGAACCCAACATTGTGTAATTATAGCATGGGTTATTTTTCCCTATATGCATCACCTTGCACTTATCCACATTAAATTTCATCTGCCATTTGGATGCCCAATTTTCCAGTCTCACAAGGTCTTCCTGCAATTTATCACAATCTGCTTGTGATTTAACTACTCTGAACAATTTTGTGTCATCTGCAAATTTGATTATCTCACTCGTCGTATTTCTTTCCAGATCATTTATAAATATAATGAAAAGTAAGGGTCCCAATACAGATCCCTGAGGCACTCCACTGTCCACTCCCTTCCACTGAGAAAATTGCCCATTTAATCCTACTCTCTGTTTCCTGTCTTTTAGCCAGTTTGTAATCCACGAAAGGACATTGCCAACTATCCCATGACTTTTTACTTTTCCTAGAAGCCTCTCATAAGGAACTTTGTCAAACGCCTTCTGAAAATCCAAGTATACTATATCTACCGGTTCACCTTTATCCACATGTTTATTAACTCCTTCAAAAAAGTGAAGCAGATTTGTGAGGCAAGACTTGCCCTGGGTAAAGCCATGCTGATTTTGTTCCATTAAACCATGTCTTTCTATATGTTCTGTGATTTTGATGTTTAGAACACTTTCCACTATTTTTCCTGGCACTGAAGTCAGGCTAACCGGTCTGTAGTTTCCCGGATCGCCCCTGGAGCCCTTTTTAAATATTGGGGTTACATTTGCTATCCTCCAGTCTTCAGGTACAATGGATGATTTTAATGATGTTACAAATTTTTACTAATAGGTCTGAAATTTCATTTTTTAGTTCCTTCAGATCTCTGGGGTGTATACCATCCGGTCCAGGTGATTTACTACTCCTTCAGTTTGTCAATCAGGCCTACCACATCTTCTAGGTTCACTGTGATTTGATTCAGTCCATCTGAATCATTACCCATGAAAACCTTATCCATTGCGGGTACCTCCCCAACATCCTCTTCAGTAAACACCGAAGCAAAGAAATCATTTAATCTTTCCATGATGGCCTTATCTTCTCTAAGTGCCCCTTTAACCCCTCGATCATCTAACGGTCCAACTGACTCCCTCACAGGCTTTCTGCTTCGGATATATTTAAAAAAGTTTTTACTGTGAGTTTTTGCCTCTACAGCCAACTTCTTTTCAAATTCTCTACTACATTACTAGTGAGACATCCATGAAAAGCATCCCAGCAAAGATTCAAACAACATCAGTGGTAACAGAGGTTCTCCCAGCTGGAACCTCCAGCTACCTGTCACTGGATGGCTAAATGTAGTGTGGATTACAAGTGAACATACCTGGTGAGAAGTCACACCATGGATCTGAAACAAACCTCCCTCCGATCCCAGAACCCCATCCACCCCTTTAAATCCCCACAACAGTTTCACAACCTCAGTTGTGATAGTGTACCCCATATACATCCTGGAGTTCACTTCCATGCTGGCATCCCCACCCCCACCCCACCCACATCCAAATGAAGAAAAGCTGATTGTAAGATTAACATACACACATGTCAACAAGTCCAAACTTATCAGGAACCCCCCCCCCCCCCCCCCAGAAATTACTAGACCGACATGAAACAATTGGAACAATCAACCATGGGCATAGAAATATATAAACCATCATAATTGCATCAAGTATGAGGATTATAAATGATTATAAACCTACATATCTACAACCCATAGAGGCACCCAAAACAAAGTGAAAAACAGGCAAGGAAGAAATTGTGTAAAATATAAACAATAGGGTTTGGGCCCTACTATTGCCAATCAAACAAGTTCCTCAAATCGGGCCAAAATGTCAGGGTAGCATACTATTGTACATGAGAGAGACATGAAAAACACAAAAGAAAGAAATTATTTATTATTTATTTTATTTAAAAACTTTTATATACCGGTATTTGTGGGGACATCATACCGGTTCACATAATAACTGGGCCACAAGAGGTCCATATGGTCTGTCTGTTTCCAAAGATTCATATTTATTTTCCCCATGGAGGATAGAAAAGGACCAGAGATCACCAATCTTTCCAGCCAGTGTATCTACCAGAGCTATAGCAGCCTCAGTACCTAGACTGGCTGTGTGCTTCCAAGCTCCAACCTTTTCTAGTAGCCAGACTAGAAAAAAAAAAAAAAAAAAAGCAAGGCCCGTCAATAATCCAGGAGAAATACATTAAAAAACCATCCCAAAGATTGAAGCAGGTAAAAAAAAAAATAAAAAAAAATTTCTTCTTTTTTTTTTCTTTGAAAAAAGGACATCCAGAACCAGAGGTGCCATAAATTCAGAGATATGGATAGAGAACACTAACAGCCAGTCTGAGAGCCTAATCCGGCTTGGTGTTCATGGCAGGTATCCCCCTTTCTTTCAATAGGGATTTGGCAGCTTGGGGCGAGGTATACCAAGTGACTCCTGCATCAGTTGCCACCCACAGCCGTGCCAGATATAACAAAGAGGCGCGAACCCCTTGTGCCAGTAGCTGAGAGCAGATTGGGGCTATAGCCTTCCTTTGGGCTGCCACCGCAGCTGAGAAGTCCTGAAATATAAGAACACGGTGATTTTCATACTGCAGGACCCGGCCTTTCCGCATGGCCATCAGAATGTCCTGCTTGTTTGCATAATTAAAGATTTTAGCAACCACAACATGGGGCCTCGTGGCATCCGGCCTTCGGGCCACCAGCTGGTGCGCACGCTCGATTCGCAGCTGGCCATGTGCTGTTGCGAGAGAGAGCTCCCCGATCAGCCAAGTCTCTAGCAGAGCCGGCAAGGAGCGATCATCTAACGACTCAGGCAAGCCCACAAAGCGCAAGTTGGATCTTCTAGATCTGTTCTCCAGATCTTCAATTTTTGCAGAATACTTACTGACCTCAGCCTGCAGGGCTGTGATATCCAGCTTCGCCAAGTGGATGCCATCTTGTGTCTCAGACACGCGGCTCTCCAATTCAATGAAACGGCCCTCAAAGCGATTCATATTCGCTGAAATTTCAGTAATTGCAGCTGATATATTTTTGAGATCTGGCACCAATGCCGCCATAACTGCTGCTTTAATCTCGGCGATAGCCGGAGCTGTAGTCGCATCGCCAGGACCTGCGGCTGCCATTTCCAGGTCCGGGGAGGGAAGAGCAGTGTCTTTTCCTTTATCTTACCGCGGGCCCATTTAAAATTGTTTTTTTTTTTTTTTTTTAACTTTTTTTTACTTTTTGGGCCTCCGACTTAATATCGCCATAAAATTAAGTCGGAGGGTGCACAGAAAAGCAGTTTTTACTACTTTTCTGTGTACTTCCCCGGTGCCGGCAGAAATTAACGCCTAGCTTTGGCTTGGCTGCACATTTTACTTACTGTATTGTGCGGGAATGACTAATAGGGCCATCAACATGCATTTGCATGTTGCGGGCACTATTAGTTTCGGGGGGGTTGGACGTGCATTTTCAACACGCTATTACCCCTTACTGAATAAGGGGTAAAGCTAGTGTGTCGAAAACGCACGTCCAAGTGCCGGTTAACAGTACACTCCACCGGAGCGCACTTTACTGTATTGGCCTGAAATTGTGGCAAAGTGGGGAAGGTTTCCATGTGAGCAGTGGTTCAACATGTGTCAGCGGGTATTAAGAGATAGGCGACACCCAGGGAGAGTTCCCTTTCCTTTGTGCAGGTATCTTGTGGTTTGGTCTGTCATTTCTTCCTGAACTGGTTCACTGACAAAAGAAAATGGCATCTTTTTTAATTTGTGAAAGATAATTCAACAGAGGATGCTTTTACAGCAATAGAGACTGCCATTTGTGAAGCAAGAACTGAGCTGGAAAATATTTGTGAATACCCAGAAGGTATTAACTGCACTTCAGCTGATGACAAAGGAACTTGAAGAGCTCTCAGAAATAAGAAAACTGCTACTGAAGTCCAAATCTACAATATCAACCTATGTTGACTTTGTACCCTACACAGTGCCTCTGTAAACTATGGGAAAACAGAGGATGAACTAGAGTAAAACTACCACCAGTTTTCTATAGTACTAAAAACATTATTGTTGGAACATAAGAAAGATTTAAGGAAAATGGCCCATATTATGAAGTTCATGAAAACTATTGAGCATATGAAATATGAAAGCTCCAAATATTTTAAGTCAACTTTTTATGTTCTTACATTCCAAATGTTGCAAAACAGGAAAAATAATTTTCTGGAAAGAAGTGATGCACAAACGCATGAAACTGAAATTAGAGATAAGAGAACTAAACTCAGACAGGCATAGTGACTGGGGTCAGGCCCTTGTAGTGATATAAGTGCTGGACAGACAGACATAGCGTTTGGGGTCAGACTCTTGTAGTGATATAAGGGCTGCTCAGTGAACAGACAGGCATGCTGTTTGGGGTCAGGCCCTTGTAGTGACATAAGGGCTGGACGGGCAGGCACATCAGTTGAGGTCAGGCCCTTGTAGTGACTTAAGGGCTGGATGGACAGGCACAGCGGTTGAGGTCAGGTGCATGTGCTGATATTATCTGGAGCATATGAGGCAGCTGGAGCTGCTGCAAGGTTTTAAATTGCTTTTATTCATCTTGCCATTCACAGGGAAAATCTGGAAACCCAAGCAAAGGAATGTTTATTTTCAAAAACGCTAGTATTTCCATCAACACTGGTGCCACCCCTGAGCAGTGAGGGCTCATTATATCCCCTGCCATTGAAAGGACACGTTCACTGGGCATACTGGTTGGTGGACATGACAGATTATCGCTGAGCCACTTTGGATAGGTATGGCCAGACAGTGGATTTGTGTGCCCAATATGCCAGCGGATCTGTCTGCATGTCTTCTATGGGCTCTGTGAGATACCGTTTATTTATGCTGGTGTCTCCTTTGCTTTGGTGGGCTGAGAGTCCTTCTTGCCAGCTGCTTTCACTCTAGTCTGTGCCAGAACAGATGATGTTTCAGGGGCAACATGGCTTTGGCGTACTGAAGTGGAGGAGGAAGTACTAGCTGTCGCTGATAGAGTGCTGCTCCTGCTTCGGCTTGCACTACTCCCCGAAGTGCCCCCTGTTTCCTCCTCTGCTTCATGCCTAATCTGTCTCTGCCTATGGTGCTCCTGTTCACGATGTTTACTAACAGCAGGTTCTTCACAAATGTGAGACAATCGGACTTTAGGGCGAGTTTCCCTTTCACACGGGGATCCCAGAATGTGGCGAGCATGTATGTGTGGTCTTCTGTTAAAGTCCTTAATCTCTCTTTCACCTGCTTCTGCAAAAGGTCCAGATAATGCAGCACCTCTGCTGTCATTCCCTCTTCCTGTTTAAAGCCCTCCAAATTTTCCTCCAGAAAATTAACTATAGTGATGATGTCAGCCAAGTTGGCACTTGTGGAACTCAGCTCCTCCATGGCATCCTTGAAGGGCTTCAGGATTTTTACCAGCTGACTCATAACTAACCAATCATGATGCCCTAGGGGAATCTGCACTTCTATGTCCTTTTCCACAGAAAGGTCATGAAGGGGTGTCTGCTGCTCCACTAACCTCTGCAGCATCATATAGGTGGAATTCCACCAGGTGCCAATGTCTTGAATGAGACGCTTGTGAGGCATCCTCAAATCAGTCTGCTTTTCACGGAGAACCTACCTGTCTTCACACTTCTGTGGACATGCACTGCTATGTTCCTGCACTTGTGTATTAACCTATGCAGGTATTCATTCTCTTGGTGATTGGACTCCAACCCCAGAGCTGACTTCTCTACCAGATGCAGAGTGTGTGCAAAACTTCGGATGTTCTGAAAGCTCCAGTCAGATATTGCCTTTACCATGTTTGCACAATTGGCTGTGACAAAGAACCCTGCCTGAGGATTTCTGTCTCTCTGGTGTAGCTGCCAGCTTACCATCATCTGCCTGATGCATGCTAGAATATTGGCTGAAGTATGAGCATCATCCGTCAGGTGGGTGTGCAGTAAAGCCCACCTCTACCCTGATACTTGTTCATTAATAGAGCTGCTGCCTGCCCCTGCCTCAGCCAGGTCCCACCAGTGTGCTGTCAGAGTGTACAGCATTGATGGTGGTCCAGATATTGCAGGTAAAATGTACACTCCCCTCTGCCTTATCTAGCAGTGCTTAGATGCAACTGTGATACTGGTTGTACAGGCTGGGGATGACCTTTCTGCTACACATGGTTCTGGAGGGGACTTTGTAATTTGGAACTAAGACTTGCAGCAAATGCTTGAAACCTACATTCTCTATTACCTGCAAGGGCTGGTCATCAAGGACAATCATTTCCCCAATGCTCCTGGTTACAACTTTTGAGGCTGCCTGCTTCCTTCCCTGGGACATTACCGAACACCACCCCATTTCCTCCATGGTGGGTTGTTGCTTCTGACACATGGAAGTGGGCTGCTGGACTGCCACCTGACTGCTAGATGGGGCTGAGGGCATGGGATGACTGCTCCTTTTCAATGACTTTACGCTGCCTGGAAATAGGGGTCCCAAGACAGGTACTGCCACCATCCCCAGATGTCACTACTTTTGGGTGTTGCTTCGGCATACGATGCATCATGCCAAAATTAGTTAGATGTCCCATTGTTGTGTCCCTCGCTGCTCGATGCCCTCACTCCGCCCTCTTTACCTCTGTGGCGACTCCCTCCGGGTCTGATGGATGGCTGGCTGCCGCGGCGTCTCCATGCCGTCTCCCTCCGGCGTCCCCAGACCGGCTTGACGTTGCAGATCTGCCATGTTTGCCTGAAGACCTAGGACACGGGCGTGTGCTCGCTCTGACTGAAGTACCAGCCAGGGCACGAACCTCAGGGGCGTCCCTCTGAGATGACGTCATCCACTTCCAATATTTAAAGGTCTCTATTTCCACTATTCAATTGAGTTAGCAAGGAGTGGAGAAGATATGGATAGGGATGTGAATCGTGTGATCGATCGTCTTAACGATCGATTTTGGCTGAGGGAGGGGGGGAAATCTGATCGTCTTAGTTTTTTTGGTTAAAAAATTGTTTTATCGGTGGAGGGCGGGAAAACTGGCACACCAAAACAGCCCTAAAACCCACTCCAACCCTTTAAAATAAATCCCCCACCCTCCCGAACCTCCCCAAAATGTTTTAAATTACCTGGGGTCCAGTGGGGGGGGGTCCCGGCGCGATCTCCCGCTCTCTGGCCACGGCTGCGTTAATAGAAATGGTGCCGGTGGCCCTTTGCCCTTATCATATGACAGGGCAAAGGTAGCGCTGGCGCCATTTTGGTTCCTGGCTCCCAACATCACGAGTGCAGGAGATCGCTCCCGGACCCCTGCTGGACCCCCAGGGACTTTTGGCCAGCTTGGGGGGGCCTCCTGACCCCCACAAGACTTGCCAAAAGTCCAGCAGGGGTCCGGGAGCGTCCTCCTGCACGCGGGCCGTATTGCCAATATTCAAAATGGCGCCGGCACTACCTTTGCCCTCACTATGTCATACGGGCGACGGCAAAGGTAGTGCCGGCGCCATTTTGAATATTGGCAATACAGCCCACGTGCAGGAGGTCGCTCCCGGACCCCCGCTGGACCCCAGGTAATTTAAAACATTTTGGGGGGGGGGGTTTGGGAGGGTGGGGGATTTATTTTAAAGGGTCGGGTGGGTTTTAGGGCTGTTTTGGTGTGCCGGTTTTCCAGCCCTCCCCCGATTTACGATTTTTTGACGCTAATTCGGAGGAATTTCTATTGTATCGCGGCTCTAATGATTTTTGACAATTTAAAATATATCTGACGATTGTTTTAAATAGTCAAAAAACTATTCACATCCCTAGATATGGATACGGATCTGTCTATGATTCCTCCAAGCTACTCTGTCTCCTCGGACTTACCAGAGGTACCCGCTCCTTGGGGGCCTCGCTCTCTCTTTACCTTTCAGATTACAGATAGGAACCGGTACTCGCTCCTCGAGGACCCATATTCCTGGACACTCTGAAGATTCTCTACTGCCTGGAAGATATCGCTACTACAAACAATTGTGAGTTAACATCACTCTTTTAGAGATTTCCCTGGAACCAGGTACTCGCTCCTCAAGGGCCTAAACCTTTCCAGCTCCTGAGCTTCCTTGAGACCTTATGTGAGTTTTGTCATCTAGTTCTGTTCATGAAACTTGTCTACTCTGCCTACTCATGTTCTACAGTTTCTCAACAGCTCAGTCATCCTGGATCGCTGTTCCAGTACCTGAGGGACTACAGCCCTGCTGGGCATAACAGCTCACTACTGCCACCTCTGGTGGTTTCTAAAATCCTGTTTAATAAAATAACTGTGTGTGTCTGTCTCCATACTTAAGCCTAGATAGTGGTCCCTGCCGGGATACCCTCCTGAGGGCATGGTCATCTGCCACCGGCCCAGGGATTCACCCTCAACTATATCTAATGCTACAGATTGCTACTCCACAGTCTACTAGTACAGATTTCCATCTGCTTGCTCCTCCCATCAGCATAACATATTATAACAGATTGATAATTCCTCCTTCTTAGGAGCCTATTATTAACATATTCACAACAGATTGCTAACTCGTAGCAGAAAGTCTAACATATTTCTAACAGATTGATAACTCCTTGCAACAGGTCAGTAACACCCATTTGCTTACCTCTGCTAATAGCCCTGGCACAGTAATTACACTGAGCAAAACGTGGGTCCTCCGTCACTTTAAAGTGGCTCCAGATCACATATTTCTTTCATGATCCCTTCTCTATAGCCTTTGGGGTTGATGCTGGCACTGGAGTGGGTGCACCCTGAGAAGCAATGCCAGGGGCATCAGTCACACTCTGTGCCTGCGCTGACTGCTCTTCCTCCTCATCATCATCAGTTTCATCTCTCTCCTCCAGCACTGAAGTGGAGGCTAAGACAGAACTAACTAATCCTCCTAAACCTTCTTCAGCTATTAGTTCTTCCATTTCTGATGATGAGAATCCCACACAAGATGATTCTTCATCAGAATCAGAAGCAAACAATGCCTGCGCTACATTCTCAGCACTAACTAGTCTGCTGTTGCACTGCTGCTTTTGAGTCTCGTCCTTTTGTATTGCATGACTCAGCCTCCCCTTCCCTCACCTCCAAACCAACAGGGTCAGAAACAGGTGGTGGCAGTGCATCATCTTTAAATTTCAGTTTTTTCCAGAAAGAACTGCCTTCCCCTCCAGAGATGTTAGATTAGAACAGCTCCCTTTTTAACTTTAATGGGGGACTGGCACTCCCTTTTGAAGTGTCTCCTCTGCCAGTCCCAATCACTCGACCATATCTACCTTTCCTTGACATAATGGATTTAATATCACTGCCTACTAGGGATTTCAGTTAAAATAATTATTTCTTTATTGGTGACTAAACAACTCTGTACCAATATATGCGAGTGTGGAAAACTACACACACACACACAGAGTGAAAAGACTGGAGACTGAGCAAGCCCAATTCCTACAGTGATGCTGCTTGTTCTTTGAAAATACCAACTCCTAGACAGCCACTGCAACTCTCACACTATCTGCTCTCTCTGTGTGCACAAAAAATGAACCTCCAGAGAAAAGGCTGGAAGCCTGAGCAAGTCCAATTCCTACAGTGAGGCTGCTTGTTCTTTGAAAATACCAACTCCCAGACAGCCACTGATACTCTCACACTATCTCCCACCCACACCACCCAAACCCTGCCTGCAACCTACTCCAGGAGTTAAGATCAGCAGCAAAATGCCACTGCTGGCAGCTTGTCTCAGTGAGAGAGACAGAGAGACAGTCTGAGTTCAATTTAAAAAAAATGCAGTAAAAAAAAGCATGGCTGGCAGAGCAGCAAAAATGAACAAACATATTTTTCAATGGAAAATTCTATCAAAGTGGCAATCAATAGTAATTGAATACAGATTTGAGACACTCATATACTAGCTCTGACTACAGTAACCTCCTCAGACAAAAGCCAAGAAGATAGTGCATGGTGTGCCATGTGAAATGCTTGCTTAAGGTAGAAATACAGCAGGAACAGCATCACAGAGCACTGAGAGCAGCGATTGGCTGAATTAGAAAAATGCTTTGCCTAAGATGTTGGCATTCTGGTCTCCTTGCCAACCTGTCTGACCCACTCTATGACAGGGCTGTGAGGTCACTTATAACTCACAGGAAAGGGCTGGTTGTTGCTATGGATACTCCCACATGGCCTTCTCCTATTTCAAACAGCTGCTAAGAAAGCACTGCGAACCAAAATAATGAAACTAATATGATATGTTTCATTCATGGTGGATCGCCATGCATTTCACGGACCCATGAATCAAACGAACATGGATCTATTCATAGCAGATTGCACATTCTTTGAAAACGAATGCACATCCCTAGGTGATATATCTTTCCTTTGGGCAGTGATTTGCACTAAATAATCATTAAGCATCAACAGATGCTTCCTTCATATTCAACTGTTTGTGGCTTCCAAAAGGTTAAAATCAATGGTACCAATTCAGTATTTGGGCTACTTTTGGCCGTAGTCATCTTCCATTTTCTTTGAGCATTCCTACTCTATGTGAGCACTCACAAATCAAGGCAGAAGTCCATGACTCAAGGCCAAGTTGTGTAAGAAACCAATGTTCATAAATATAAACCAACTCACTATCCTTTTCCATTTCTGGAAAGCCTCTCATTCACAAGTTGTTGCACCATCCCCTGTTTTCTTGTTCCTCAATAAATTTGAGTATCTGCTCATTGTTCTTTTTCAGCTCAACTAAACTTCCTTCCAGTCCTACATTCAATCTCTGTTATTCTTTGTATGTAAGAATCAAAGTTTTCCTGAATCACATCAATACCTGATTGCAGCTTGCACAATCTATCCTCCAAAGCTGCCAATACTCCCTTGGAAATATTAGCAATCTCCTTTTCTTAGAGCTCGGCAACAACTTTCCTTTCCGAGGTCTCCTTTACTGACTCAGAAGCCATTTTAGCTTCATCTCTTATATTTATTTTTATATTAATTAATAATATTTATGAATTGCTTTATTGACAAAAAAAATCATCCAGCATGATGTACAATGTTAAACATGCAATTCAATCAGTGACACATACATTAAAACAGAGCAAAATAAAAACAATTATAAATAAAATAAAACATTTACAAACTAAAACTCAAAGCCAAAACTTATTTTTACTCATGCCAAACCAATTTACTGCAGCATTCAGATATTAAATGATTACCAGGCTTTTAACTTTTTCCTAAATTGTTTCAGGTCTACTTCCTCTCTCAATTTAAGAGGAAGCTCATTCCAAAAAATTGGGATACTGCTTCCAAAAGATCTTCTCAGCAATGTTGATTGTCAAAAGCATTTTACAGATGGTATTTGCAAGATGGATTTCCCTTTAGACCTGCAACTCCTATGTGCCTCATACCATTTGAGTTTTTTCTGCAATCTTGAAGAACCTATTCCTTACAGAGCTCTAAAGACCATAGTCAGACATTAGAATCTACAACATGATGTTACTGGTAGCCAACAGAGTTGCAGTAAAAGTGGACTAACCGTAGATTTTCCAAATATCCTGTTACAATGCATGCAGCAGTGCTCTGGATTAACTGAAGCTTTCAAACTATCTTCCCAGATAAGTCCAAATATAACACATGGTTGTAATCTATGCATGATAATATCAATGCTTATGTTATTGCTTTCACAGCCTGAAAGTCTAAATATGGAGAAAGTTGATGGATCATTTTTAATTTCCCATAAGCATTTCATGTTATCTTAGCTTATTACGACTCATCCAACTGGATTTAATGCTTACATCCTCAACCTTAGGAACTATAAATCTGCACACAAGACAGTTCCAGTAGCAGCTAATAATTACCTATCTGTTAGTTGCTTGTGGAATTAGAAGATTCCTCCCAAAGCAGTTCTACCCTACGTCCAGTCAGATGTGATGCATAACTAGAAGTCACTTTTTGATTTTAAAAAATGTGCACAAATTCTTTTGGCAAAAATATGAGCACTAAATAGCAAATATGATTGTGTGTGCATAGTTTTGCTGGGATAATTTTCAAATGGACTTATGTGTGTAATTGAAAACTGGTATAACTTATGCATATATTTTCAGGTTAAATTCTACACAATGTTACAAAACTACCTCCTTATTTATTTTATTTACTATTTATTTATATTTGTTAATTTCTTCTTCTACAGTTACCCAAAGCAATTTACAAACTCATTTAAAAATGTGATACTAAACATTGTGTTAAATATAGTAATAAACAAACATAATGATAGGGAAACCCAGAAAGATGGCTTTTCAAAAATGGCCTTCCCCATGTACTCGTAATCTCAAAAACCTTCATGAAATGAATTTTCAGTAGCTTAGGCAGAAATGTCTCCATAAATTTCACTGCATTATTACCATCTATTCTCTCCAGAATCCCCAAAATTCTCAGATTGAAGCAATAAGTATCAGAGAATCAATCTAATGTGTTTTTTTTTTTCAGTTCAGCAATGATTTTGATTTTGCCCTGTAACAGTATCACATTAATTTCCTAAAAGAAAGTTATTTTCTCCAGTTCATCCACCCTGCTTTGAAATATAGAGAATTGCACTGTATAGGAAACCACCTCCATTTTGATTTTTCTTTCTTTCTATTTAAAATTGATTAATAGACTGCATATCTCCCATACTTCATAGTGGTTTACAATATAAAGATCATAATTGAAAACAAAGCTAATCAGTCAAATAATACACAAATCAGTGACACTGCGATTCTCAGGGAATGCAGCTCTTTCTTGATCATAAAAAAGGGAAATTTCAGTTTCAGATTCCTAGCCAACCGCCATTTTATGAGGTTTAGAAGGATCCTGATAGGACCTGGCTTCATCAAATGACAGGAAAATCACTTTTGTTATGCTCAATTTACCACTGGCCATGGCAGAAATTGTTCTTGCAGGGTTTACTACTTTTTGGCTTGCTTCTTAAAGAATATTTCTGCCCTATATCCATCCTGCAACAAGCTGTCTAGTGGCCCTTCCACAAGGAAACAATGTTGAAAATAGTAGGGGATTACTGATACCCTGCCAGAAATAGAATGGGTTAAATTTTAAAAATATAGCGGCCTAAGCAAAATAAAAACAAAATTGTGTTAAAAATGTTTTAGGATATGACAAGGTAACATTTTTATATCAACATTAAATGAGATTTAACATGCTATGCAATACATTCTATCAAGGGCACACTAAACCTTATGCTCAATAGCATGTCCATGATACTAGTGTAGACATGAGAATACAAAAGTGTAGCAGCCAAGTCTGGTTGCTGTGAACTCACCTATAATAAAAAGTCTGAAATGCCCCCTTACTGAAGACTCAGGAACCTCACTCAAAGGCACAATCCTCACTTGCAAGAAGCTTGCTCAGGGGCTGCCCCTTGCTGACTGCTGATTCCCCCCACCCCCAAGCCCAGAAGACTGCAGAAGTCAAATCCAGGAACTACTCAAGACCTCCCAACCCTCACTCACTCTTCTGGTCAGAATGGGCAATAAACTCAACATGATGCTGCCCAGTAGCTCTTCAATATGAAAGGCCTTCTGCATTCTTGTGGAGTAGCCATGCAGGGGACTTTGTATGATATGCTTTGGGAAGATCTGGAAATTATAGTACATACTATGATTTTAAATTGCTTTGACTATTGTAATGTTGCTTACTAGAGTTGTACAGTTACTTCATTGGAATGTATTCTATTACTTCAGAATACAGCAGCCAAACTCTTGTTAGGGGCAACAAAATTTGACCACACAACTTCACTATTTACCAAACGTTATTGGTTTCTGGTCATTTTAGATTTAAAGTTACAATTCTTGCTTTTAAAAGTCTACATAGGAGTTGTCCTCAATACCTCTTAGACCTCTTGCTTCCTTACAAACCCTCACATACCCTCCATTCCTCACAATTAGATATGATGAATATTTCATTGCCCATCACAATTAGGGTAGAAACAAGTCTTCATTCTTTTTCTTATGTAGCACCTTTAACTCTGTAATTCTCTTCCATTTGACTTGAGACATGAACTACATTATATAAAATACCACAAAGGGATGAAAACTACCTTTTACAAGGCATTGGCCGCTTTGAAGTTATTTTCAGATTTTATACAACCCTTGGGAGTTATTTAGATTATTATTAACATCTTGTATTTGACAATTTATGATTATATTGTGCTATCCTATATGTTTTATTTTGGGTTGTTGTAACTACATTATTTTTAATGGTGGCAATATATTTTTATTATTTATTATTCTTAAGGATTGTTATTTTACTGCTTGATTGGTTTTAAATGCTATTTGGTTTTAATGTTTATTTATTGTTATAGCTATTTAGTTATACACTGCTTTGAAGTATTTATATGAATTGAGGTAAATCAAATAAATAAAACTAAAGTGCACTCATGTTTGCAGGGGAATGGGCTTCAGCAAAATTATTATGAGAGATTTGGAGAATGAAATTCTCTCTGTTGATCACCCCTTTTACTTTGGGCCAGTTAGCAATAGGAATTTCATACCAGCATGACCACTAAAAAGTTAACATCTGGTCCGGGGCAGCTGTTAACATTTTGGCTTCATTGGATACATGGTAAATAGTGGGTTGAGGACCGCATACTTTGATATTTACTTAGAGGTAGATTTTAAAAGCCTTGCATGCAAAAACGGCCACATACACGCATAAGTGGGCCACGTGGGAGTTGTGTGAATTTTAAATAGCCGGAAAGGAAGAGCATATATGAATGTACATGTGTCCAGAAAAAGTAGGCAGGGCATGGGCATTCCAGAGGTGGAGTCAGCACTAACTATACATAACCCACAATTTTCCTCTGCCCATGCGCGTATGTTATACATTTAACTTCGCTAAACTCTTCAGTAGGCGTCCAAAGAACATAGAGAGAGCGAGAGAATGAGACTCTTTATAGGGCTCAGCCTAACAATATATGCATCACTGTAAGGGGGCACTTTGATTCAGGATGAGTTTTCGGAAGGTGGGTTAGGGTTTGGAAGCTGGGGTTACACAAAGTGCCCCTTACAATGGTGCATATATTGAGTGTCAGGCTGAGCTTTATACAGGTTCTCTCTCTCTCTCAGATATGCATGTAAAGACTACAGACATACACATGAAGAATATTTTAAAACGTACATGCATACTTTATAAAATAACACATATCTTTGTGTGTGGTGAGATACTCGCGTTATGGGCTCATGCTCGGCCCTTTTAAAATCTACCCATATGAACCCAGTAAAGTATCCTTTTCATATGATGGTTCCACATATACAATCAGATATCTGTTAATTTTAGCGTGCACTTACTATCATATTTAAGGGGAGGGGCACTTTAATGTGCATGACCACCTTATTACATAGCATGATATTTTAGCATATGTAGAATGGCCATATTGTGAACATAAGAAGTTGCCATATTGTTAGACCAAAGGTCCATCAAGCCCAGCAACCTATCTCTAACAGTAACCAATCCAGTATACAAGTACCTGGCAAAAACTGTAAATAAATCCTATGCTCTAATGCCAGTAATAAGCAGAGTTTATTCCCTATTCAATTTGACTAATATCAGCTAATGGACTTCGACTCCAGGAACTTATCCAATCCTTTTTTAAACCCACCCACGCTAATTGCCTTAACATCGTCTGGCAATGAATTCCAGATGTTAACTGTGCTTTGTGTGAAAAAATAATTTTCTCCAAATTGCTTTAAATGTGCTACTTGCTAATTTCATAGAGTGCCCCTAGTCCTACATAAGAAATTAGACATGCCATACTGGGTCAGAGAAAGGATCCATCAAGCCCAGCACCCTGTGTCCAACAGCGGCCAAACAAGTCACAAGTACCTGGCAAGAACCCAAACATTGAAGGCCCAATTTTAAAAACCCCACTTGCGACCACGTGCATATCTCCCGGTACACACAGAAGAACGAGTTTGGGAAAAAGGGGCAGGCCAGAGGCAGGGTCTGGGCAGGTATTGGGAGGGCTGTGACAGCCCGTGACAGCAGCTGACTGAACCGCACAACTTACCTACTCTAGAGAGCAGGTAAGTTATACAGCAAAAAAAAAAAAGTTAGTTAGCAGGGTTATAGGAGGTCGGGGTTAGTAGGAGAAAAGGGAGGCAGGTTAGGTAGGGGGTCTAGGAAGTTCCCTTTCAGTCCCGTCCTTTATTGGAATTATCTGGGAAGGAACTGGGATAGGGCCTATCGTGTCGCCACGCGCTTATAGTAAAATTTCCCCCCTTACGCACGCGAGTTGGCATTCATGTGCGCATGCATGTGCCAAAATAAAATTGGGTGCACATGGGTGCACGGGTAGCAGATTTTATAGCATGCATGCATCAGCATCGGAAACTATGTGCAAATGAAGGCCCGTGCATGGACTTCTGCAATAGGAACGTATCCAATCCTTTTTTAAACCCACCTACACTGCCTTAACCACATCCTCTGGCAATGAATTCCAGAGCTTAATTTTGCATTGAGTGAAAAAGAATTTTCCATGATTTGTTTTAAATGAGCTACTTGCTAACTTCATGGAATGCCCCCTTGTCCTTCTATTATCTGAGAGAGTAAATAACTGATTTACATTAACCTGTTCAAGTCCTTTCATGATTTTGTAGACCTCTAACATATCCCCCCTCAGCTGTCTCTTCTCCAAGCTGAACAACCCTAACCTCTTTAGTCTTTCCTCACAGGGGAGCCATTCCATCCCCTTTGTCATTTCGTACCTGTCACCCCCTGTTCTTCTGTGCATCTAGCTGCATCAAGACTCAGCCAGGTGGGGGACATTATGAGATGTGCTTTGTTCTGGCCATGTTGAGTCCATTTCACATGGCCAGGCAGCCAATTCTTTTTTTCACCACAGCAGGCTGCCCAGCTTCCTTTCCCCTTTGAGCCCACAGGCAGCCCTTGTGTCTTGAGGATTGGTTGGCAGCAGGCACCACTGTGCAACGTAGAAAGGGGCGAGTAGCAATAGATTTTAAAGGAGCAGTAATCTCCCATTCTCCCCTTTTGCCTGCTGCTCTCTTTCATCCCATCTCTTGTTTCCCTCCCTGCCCATTTTTAATCTCACTGGATTTGTTCAATTTTGAATTTCATGCTTTGTTTAACTAATTGTCAGCCTACTGATTTTTTTGTGATGTAACTTGATTTTATTTTGTACACAATCTATATGCCTTTCATGTTTGGCAACTATTGGGCAGTGTATTTCACTCTTATTTTATTACTGTTGTGGTGGGGTGTTCAAACTAAGGTTTTGGAGAATTGGGACGTATCTGAGTGGATTATATTGTTTGGCTATGGTTGGTGTCCAGACCTATGTTAAAAGTGTTTTCTATGGCTTGATAGGGACTGTCCCATCAGTCTAGGTCTGGTCCCCTACCAATGGTGGCCGGAGTCCCACTCATGGGACCTGATTTCTTGCAGTTGGCAATAGGCCAATTTGATCCCTTGATATCCATTGCAGCAGAGTCTTACTATTTGCAGCAGGCCTCATTATGGTGCTGCAAGGTTAACAGAGCATCAGTCCAGGATAGTGCCTCCCCCTAGGGAGATTTCAGGTGGGGGAGGAACAGATTGGTAGTTAAAAAAAACCTTCAGCCTCCAATTATATTTTCCTATCAGCTTGACCAATAAAGTTGTGGCAAATTTATCCAACTCAAAATATGATGTAATGCATTTTCACCTTGTCATGCTTTGAGGGAGGGGTATGGGTACACTTTTGCCTTACCACGTGTTACAAGGAGCCTGAAATACTGGTTTAGCTATGTCATAGTTCCCCATAGGCAAACTGATATTTCAACAAGCAACTGCAGACTTGAATATACCTTAGCAATGTCTGGAAGATTATATAAGTGTAAATTATCTGACACCAACACCAAATAAATAAAATTAGTTCAGCATAAATGACCTCGGAGTGGTTTATGAAGGTTCCCCCATCCCCACACACAGTCATTTCTGTACCTATATGAAAAACATTTGATACATTAGGATTCCTAGCTTAAGAATTGTAAAACCTTTGGTCATGTTTGATAATTTAACAAATCTCTATTTTTTGTATGGTTAACTCTTGTTGTAAAAAATTTGTAACCAGTAGAAGCAGTTTTGGCATGACTTTTCTTATCAACATATCTTTTGAGGGAGAGTAAACATCATTAATTTCCTCAAAAGGGCTAGAGTGCTTTCCATTAATGAAACATCTGTTCTGTCAGGACTAAATGAGCTCCCTGAAGAACAATTAATAACAATATCATTACTAAATGCAGCAGGCAAAATGTTTATCTAAAGAATCTTATTCAACAATTGATGTGGACAGAGAGAAACCTTCCATTTATTTGCACTGAACCTACTTTAGAAAAAAAACAAAAACATACTGTGAAAACAACTAGTTTTATGACAGTAGCTCACTGTTTACAAAAGATAAACTATTTCACATTTTTAATCATCATAATTCTGTTATTGTATTTTCAATTTCCTATTGTACTCCCAGCCGCGCCATAACCATAAATGCACCCACCCAGCCACACACTAAAAAGGACAATTTTCAAAACCATTTATGTGGGTAAATATTAGAGATGTGCTTTGGCTGAACCTTTCAGTTTGACCTTCGTTATCGGCCTGCCATGGAAAATTTTGGTTTCCCACGGTTCTAGCCTTTTTTTTCTCAGCTGCCCCAAATTTCGGGTTAGTGCGAAAAAATAATTTTCACGAAATTTCAGGGAAATTTGCTTCGATTTTCGGGGTTGCCGAAACAGGACGAATTAGACAATTTTGTTGAAATTGTCTAACTCATCCCAGATGAATGCTCATCTCTAGTAAATATCAATTTGCATGTGTTACTTGGCCTGTTTGAAAATTGCTCTCCAACCTTCAATACTGCTGAAATACACAGTTTTAGGAAAACTAGGGGAAGTATTCTTAAGGTCGTGTTTTGGGTGGAAATGGAAAATAATGCACATAGATTGTATTTTCAAGTCTAAGCATATTGTGTGCCAAATAAATCTATCCCCATAAAAAGCTGGTGCCAATGTATGCAGGAACATTTTATCGAAAGCAAGATTCAAAATAAAAGTGCATGGGTTCTTTCCCACTGAAAATGATGCAAAGTCTGCAGGTAAAAAAGTGTCCTCATATTTTGTCCCAGTTAGAAAATTGCCCTTTCAGTTACAAATCCAAATTCTCCTATGAAAATGTGTTTATTTCTATAAAATCTTTACACTCAAGTTTTGATGGTCAGGTTACTGTGGAAGAAACACATTTCTTATTTTCACATACAATAATATGGACATAGTATTATTCAACATCCCTAATACTCTCTTAGGGCTCTTGTTGGGTATTCTATTCTTCAAAGTTGAAAACCCATATGCTCTGTCTCAAAAACTTCCTGTATTGTATAAATAATAATATTTACTCTCCATTGAATTACAAAAATGGTAAAAATTAAACACAAGTTACCTGATAGTCATTTTGTTTAAGATATTGAATAAATGAAGCTTTTGTTGTCATGCTGTTCTGTTTTATAAATAGTGGAATAAGTTGAATCCATGATAAAAAATTTGAATCCCCACACCACATAAAATTGACACCATTCCCACCATGGACATAAAAAAAAAAACTAGCTGACACAATCTCCCATACTATAGCAAAAATAATTAACCTATCACTTAGTGAAGGTCCAATGCCAGACTCTCTTAAAGGTGCAATAATTAAACGAATACTGAAGAAAAAAAAACAGTGACCCAAACATCTTGAGTAACTATAGACCTGTCTCAAACCTACCCATGCTTGCTAAATTAATAGAAAAAAATGATACAAGAGCAACTAGCAGAACATCTAGACAACAACAGCATACTTTACCCCTCACAACACGGCTTCAGAAAACACTATAGTACTGAAACATTACTTATCTCTCTAACAGATAATGTCCTATGGGGGGTTTGACAGTGGAAAACACTACATTATGATATTACTAGACCTGTCAGCAGCATTTGGCACAGTAAATCATAACATACTACTAAAAAGGCTAGAAGTAAAATGGCTACAAAACAAAACAATTGAATGGTTCAGATCCTACCTAAACAATAGATTTTTTCAGGTACAGATAAAAACACAATATCAGACAAAATCAAGCTAAAAACTGGGGTCCCCCAGGGTTCAGCACTTTTGGCGACTCTATTTAATATTTACATGCTGCCCCTCTGCCACCACTTGGCAGGTCTAGGTATCATACATCACATATATGCTGATGACATTCAGCTAATTTTACCAATGGAGGAAACAATTGAAAAAACGTTGAACTTAGCAATGTTGTACCTAGATATAATTAAACAACTTCTAAGCCAAATGGAACTGGTAATTAATATTGAAAAAACAGAATTAATACACCTTGAACGAAAAACCACTGAATTAATCCAGAAGCCCATCAAACTTAAAAATGATCAGATAGTGGAACTAACTGAAAAAGCTTGAAACCTAGGAGTAGTAATTGACAATGAAATCAACCTCAAACAACACATATCATTGAAAGTTAGAGAGGGTTACACCAAACTAATGGTCCTCATTAGACTAAAACCCCTATTAACCCAAGTACACTTTCGAACTATTCTGCAAGCACTAGCACAGACTATTGTAACACACTCTTCCTTGGATTACCACATTCAACAATAAGGCCACTACAAATCTTACAGAACTCTGCAGCCAGAATACTAACTGGAAAAAGTAGAAGGGACCACATCACTCAAACACTCGCCAAATTACACTGGCTGCCAATCTAACAAAGAGTACAATTTAAAACACTATGCACAATCTATAAGCTAATCAATGAAGAAAATACTGATTGGTTAAACACAGCATTACGACTACATGCCCCCCAGAGAAATCTCAGATCAGCAAATAAAGCTCTACTAACCATACCCTCTGTAAAGACAGCCAAACTGACCCAAGTGAGGGAGAGAGCACTATCATTAGCCGGTCCAATATTATGGAACTCAATGCCACCCGAAATAAGATTATTGAGAGATTTAAAACTCTTCAAAAAAATTTTGAAAACATGGCTTTTCAAAAAGGCTTTCAAAGTGAGAGTGGGGAATAGGTAGTACTACTAAACAAGAAAAGGACCCCTACACATAGACAAACAGAAAAAGTCACCAGATAACATATATGCGTTCTTTTAATTTTTATCATACTTAAGTATTAATTTAAAGAAGTACAGTATAGCGCAAGTATGGATATTCCATAAATAGAATTACAATCCACATCACATATAGTATATATTATTTGAATCATGTAACTGAACAATTTTGGCACCTACTAGTTAAATTATAATCCATTATGAAATTATTTACGTGCCTATTTGTAAACCTTTGTGATGGTATATCACTAAACGACAGTCTAGAAAAGTTTTTAAATAAATAAATACAATCTTCAGAATCCTTATTCTGAAAGCATGTGGACAAATCTCTGATCTAATCAGATACATATTTCAGTCTCCTCAGTAAGAATCAGGGGCGGATTGACCTAGCGGGGGATCGGGCTTCCCCTGGTGGGCCGGTCACACCTGTCACATGATTTTTTTTTTTTTGTATTATAAAGTTTCCAGCCAAAGTATTAGAGGGCGCCGCGAGCAGTGGCATCCCGAGGGGAGCCAAAGCCCCCGGGCGCAAGGAGGCTCATGCGGCCGCTGAGCAGCGACAGACAGATGGGCAGGGCCGTGGTGAGGCTCCCGTCACCACGGCCCAAAGAAAAAGATCTCGTTTAAATGCACCGATGTTCCTCCTCCTTCCTGCCTGTGTGGCCCCGGAAGTAAACATTGCGGGAGCTGCGTGGGCAGGAAGGAGGAGGAGCATCAGTGCGTTCAGAAGAGGAGCAGTGGCCTGAGAAGAGAAAGAGGCCCGGTAGCAGGGCCACCGCTCCCGAGAAGAGGAAGAGGCCTGGTAGTAGGGCCGCTGCAGAGCACATTCTGCGGCGACCCGCAAAGAGGAGGCACAGAGGTGAGAGAGAGGCTGTGGGTCTGTAGAGTGTGTGTGTGCATGTATGAGATGAGTTGAGAAATTGTGTGTGGGAGTGAGGATCTGAATGTTTGCAGAGACAGTATGTGAGAGCCTCTGTGTGTGTGAGAGAGACAGCATGTGAGAGCGAGAGCCTGTGTGTATGAATGATTGTATGAGAGAGAGCATGTGACAGTGAGAGCCTGTGCTTGATAAAGACAGCAAGTAGGAGTGAGAGAGCGCCTGTGTGTGTGAGAGTCAGACAGCATGTGCCAGTGAGAGACTGTGTGTATGAATGATTGTTTTAGAGAGAGCATGTGACAGTGAGAGCCTGTGTGTATGAATGATTGTATGAGACACAGCATGTGACAGTGAGAGGCTGTGTGTGTGTGTGTGTATGTGTGTTATTTGTGTGTGTGAGAGAGAGAAAGCATGTGAGAATAAGAACCTGAGTGTGTGTTTGAGGGAAGAAGATGGAGAGAAAAGACATAGAAAAAAAGACAATATAAAAGAAATTGGCAAAAAAATAAGAAAGGGAAGGTGGAAAAAAAAAAGCCTGTGACCAACCGATTAGAAAGCTAAGAACAGCCAGCAAAGGTAAAAAAATAAATACATTACTTTTTAGTGATTGGCACATGTAATCTTTGGGAATGTGCAAGAATAGCACTTTCTCTATGCGGATCTCACAATGTACGAGATTAGTATGGAGAAAGTGGAAGCCCACGGGGCTTGCACAGAAGAGGCAGCAGAATGGGCTTCAGTGTCAGTAGCAGCAATCGGCACCTCCCCAATAGCCATGCGGCAGCAGTGACAGTGGCAGCAGAGGAATGAGAGGTTCCGAGGTTTTGGCAAAAGAAAGAGAGGGGGAGTCTGCCTTTAGTGTGTGCATGTGTATGAATGGGACTCTGCCTGGGGGTGTATGTGTGTGAATGCATAGGTGCCTGCTTAGGGTTCTGTGTGTGAGAATGAATGTCTGCATGCCTGGGGGATGGGGAGGGAGTGGTGTGAAAATGAATGGGAGCCTGCCTGGGGGTCAGTATGTGTGTGTGTGTGTGTATGTGAGTGAGAGAGCATGAGTGTGCATGAGAAAATCCAAGGGAGTAAGAGTTTGTGTGTGGAGGGGGAGTGTCTTACAGCCTGAGAGTGTGTCAGTGTCAGTGAGAGCGAGAAGTTATGGTGGGTATAAGAGCATAAATGTGTATGTATGTGACAGTGTATGTGTGAGAGAGAATGGACATGTGAGTATTTGTGACAGAGAGAAGATAACCTCCTAATCCTCGACAATATCAGGGTGACTGGAAATAAAGAGCTCCCACAGAAGGGGACAGCAGGGGCTTTTTAAAATCCTTATTAGTTTTAATTATTGAATGTTATTTGATATATGTGCTGTTTTGAAATATTTTATTAGTGTTTGGGACATTGTAAAAAATGTATATGATTTTATAATTTATATTTTATTAAGATTTTCAACAAAATCATTACATTTGCAAAAAATCAAGAAATAATCTTTAGCATAGGAAAAATAAACCAAAAATACCATTCCATAACAAATCTATGCATCAGAACTTAAGTCCCCAGTATTGGGAGGAATTTAACAAAAAGATAAGTATTTTTACTTAAACATACATTAGTATTATACATACTGAAAGAGACATTTATTTATCTATTAACAGTCATTTTACCTCAAACATTTTCCTTATCAGCCAGGAAAGTCTCAAGATGGGTGGGGTCTTGAAAGATAAATTTATTTTTCTGTAAAATAATTAGACACTTACACGGGAATCGCAAATAGAAAATTGCCCCAAGGGCCAAAACCCTTGGCTTCAATTCAAGAAATTGTTTCCGGCGTAGCTGCGTACTGCGAGCTACGTCCGGAAATATTTGAACCTTATAACCACAGTAAAGTAAATCTTTATTCTTGAAGAATTTTTGTAAAATCAAATTTTTATCTTGCTCTCTGCAAAAGGAAACTAATAAGGTCGCCCTGGTAGGAATTTCATCCACAGATGCCTCTAAAAAAGAGGTCAAATTTGGTGATTCACGTTGTACAATGTCCAATTCTTCCACCCCTTCTTGAGTTTGAATCCTAGACTTAGGTATATAATAAATTTTTTAAATACTTTTTTCATCTATTGTAGATATAGATAGTATTTCTATCAAGTATTTCTTCAATAATTCAAGGGAAGATAACAATCTAGTTAGTGGGAAATTAAGAAATCTTAAGTTTCTTATCCGATTTTCATTATCTAGCATTTCCAAATGCCGATGTGTTATTAAACTATCCTTTACAAAAGAGTTGTTTACAGATTGTAATGCTGTTACTTGATTATTTATTACTTTACCATTTTCATCCAATTGATTTAATCGATTCTCATGTTTTTCTATCTTACCATTAATCTGTAACACATCTTGCTTAAATTGTAAACATGAATTAGATACAGTTTTCCTAACATCTAATAAGACCTTTCAAATATCACTCAAGGTGACACTCTGAGGGTCCATTATTTCTAGATTCACATTCCCTACTGGTCACAACTCTTGTGCATAAGTTACCCCTGTACTTTCTTGTATCCTCCCCCCCTCCACAGTAGCTACGTTACTAGGTTGTTCAGTATTTACTAAACTCCCAGTTTCGTGTACCGTAGAGTGCTGAATAACCTCTAGTGGTGTGAGAGGTGACTGCATTTGGGCTGGACTCTCGGGGGAACCCGAAGAAAAGGAAATTTCAGAAATAGGATGCCTTTCAAATTGGCCAATTCGTCTTACCACATGAGAGTCCATGGGTCCTCTACTTGTCTGAGCTGCCGGCGAAGATGTTACAAATTTTGTTTTCCTTTTCCTACCCATATGATTGCAAGAAATGGAAAAGGTAAACCAACAAACAACAGGAATTTTTTTTTTTTTTTGAAGGGGTGCGCCCCGCAGCTCTTCCGGTTTTATCGGGAAGCAGAGTCCCTGTTTGATGACGTCAACAGGGTCAAGGCAGCAAAGGTAGTTGTTATTCCAGCTCCCTGGGTACTCCGAATTGCCTCGGTCATCCCGTCGCTGTCCTCCTGCCCTCCTCTCTCTCGAGAAGCTCGTCTCACCAGATTCCTCTGATTGAGTCACCGCAGCTCTTCCGGTTTTATCGGGAGGCAGAGTCCCTGTTTGATCACGTCAACAGGGTCAAGGCAGCAAAGGTAGTTGTTATTCCAGCTCCCTGGGTACTCCGAATTGCCTCGGTCACCCCGTCGCTGTCCTCCTGCCCTCCTCTCTCTCGAGAGGCTCGTCTCACCAGATTCCTCCATGTATATGATTTTAATTAATAGATATTCTATTTATCAATAGTTTTAAAATATTCTTTTATTATGGTTTTACTATTATAACTGATGCTTTTAGGGATGTGAATCGGGCTTCGGATGATTGAAAATATTGTCGATATTTTCAAAATAGAAATCGGGAGCTCTCCCAAAACGATAGGAAAATCCCACGATATTGATCGTGGGGCTTCCCTTATTGTTTTGGGGGAGGACAGGAAAAAAAAACGGCACACAAAAATAACCCCTAAACCCAACCCGACCCTTTAAAAGTAACCCCTTAGCTTCCTCCTATCTCCCGACCCCTCCAAAACGTTTTTACAGGTACCTGGTGGTCCAGTGGGGGTCCCGGGAGCGATCTCCCGCTCCGGGCCGTCCTCCGGCTACCGGGCCGTCCTTTGCTCTTACCTTGTGACAGGGTATCCGTGCCATTGGCCGGATCCTGTCACATGGTAGGAGCACTGGATGGCCGGCGCCATCTTGTGCTCCTACCATGTGACAGGGGCTGACCAATGGCACCGGTAGCCCCTATGACATAGTAAGGGCAAGGCTATCGGCGCCATTTTGGTTCCTGGCACCCGACGGCACGAGTGCAGGAGATCGCTCCCAGGCCACCGCTGGACCCCCAGGGACTTTTGGCAAGCTTGGGGGGGGGCCTCCTGACCCCCACAAGACTTGCCAAAAGTCCAGCGGGGGTCCAGGAGCGACCTCCTGCACTCGGGCCGTATTGCCAGTATTCAAAATGGCACCGGCACTACCTTTGCCCTCACTATGTGACATTCAGGGTAAAGGCTAGCGCCGGCGCCATTTTGAATACTGGCAATACGGCCCGAGTGCAAGAGGTCGCTCCCGGACCCCCGCTGGACTTTTGGCAAGTCTTGTGGGGGTCAGGAGGCCCCCCAAGCTGGCCAAAAGTCCCTGGGGGTCCAGCAGAGTTCCTGGAGCGATCTCCTGCACTCGTGCCGTCGGGTGCCAGGAACCAAAATGGCGCCGATAGCGTTGCCCTTACTATGTCGCAGGGTCTACCGGTGCCATTGGTCAGCCCCTGTCACATGGTAGGAGCACAAGATGGCGCCGGCCATCCAGTGCTCCTACCATGTGATAGGATCCGGCCAATGGCACGGATACCCTGTCACAAGGTAAGGGCAAAGGACGGCCCGGTAGCAGGAGGATGGCCCGGAGCAGGAGATCGCTCCCGGGACCCCCACTGGACCACCAGGTACCTGAAAAAGGTTTTGGGGTGGGGGGGGGGTCGGGAGGGTGAGGGAAGCTAAGGGGTTACTTTTAAAGAGTCGGGATGGGTTTTTTGTTTATCGGCTGGGCAGCCGATAAACAAAACGCGAACGGGCCTGATGGGAGAAAACCCACATGTGAATTTGAACCGGAATCCGAACCGATTCCAGTTCCGATTCACATCTCTAGATGCTTTATGTTTCTTGATTTTATTTGTTTTATGAGGAATGGTGGTTCTAGTTTTTTATTGTTAATACATGGAGTCTGGCTTCTTGGAGTTTCCATTTCAGTTTTTGTCATTTGTACTACTTCATTTTGTATTCTGTATTTATTTATTTATTTATTTATTGTTTTTGTTATACCGAGTTTCATGATAGGCATCACATCAACCCGGTTTACAAATAACAAGGAGTGTAAAGCATAACGTAACGTAAAAAACAATATTTTCAATAAGAACCTTGAACTTTAAATACAGTGAATCAGAAAAAGGGAGAGGGAAAGTTACAAAAAACAAGGAAAATAAACTTGGGATGGAAGGGGAGAAATTGAACAGCACAATATTCTGAGAGTTTGTGAGAATTTGCTGAGAGTTTGTGTTCTCCATGCAAAGACTGAGATGAAGCATTCTTTTAGCATGTGGTTTCTCTGTAGGGATCTGTAGTAGCTTGGCCTGTTCTGTTTTCCTGATAGGAGGTGTATTGATATTTTAGATTCTGGTGTAATATTTGTGGTATTCTTTTTCATAGGTGGGGTTGTTATTCTTTGAGTGTTGGCAAATAGTACTGGGCTGATATGGGAGGACCATACCATAATATAGGGGTGTGTACATATATATGTAAAGTATATGTAAATTATATGTGTAAATTATATTGTATATGTAATTGGGTACCCATGGGCCTGTATGGAGAAAAATCCCCAGGGCCACTATTTTCCCACAATCCACCCCTGGTAAGAATATAATTTATTTGAAATCTTCAACTGTCAGAGACCATCAGTCTTGAATTGGCACCTTTGTACCTTGCAGCAATGTTATTAGCAGCCTCCAGACCTGACCCAGTGGTGCTTCAGTGGAGGCCTCTTGCTTACTGAGTAAATCCCAAACTGATCCTAGAAACCTTCAAACTAGCTATAGTCATGGTAGCACCACCCTTGGAAATTTCTCATTGGGTCTTCAGAGGCCAAGCCTTATTGTTACTATTCCTACTCAGGCCTTGCTGGTTCAACATCTAAGAAAGATTACATATTTTGTTCCTGTGTCAAGGCCCTTCAACCATATTTCCTTTCTTGTTTGTGGTTTCACAGTTGTCCCCAATTTATTCCTGTCTTATTGTTCGTTTTTCCATCCCACTTGCCTTTCATCGCTCCTCTTTCACTGACTCTTCGGCACTGTAACCTCAGCCTAGCCCATGATAATGCTTCTTATAAACTGGTTGTCCACTTGATGGATATTAAAATTACAGCCTGCAAACAACTTTCTACTTGTTCAGCTTTGTATATTGCCTTCAGTTGCCCTCATTAAAATGTAACAGAGAATGTCCCAGTATCCTATCTCAGTTTCATTATCATATCATGGACAGATCCTCTAACTGACTTTCTAGAAACCCAGCCTAATTGATCGGATATTAAATCTTCTCTGACAACACTGCTGGAGCAACACTTTTGTCCTGTTGTAATTACATTCTGGCCAAAATAAATCCTTTTGTTCCTGCTGTGCTCCAGTATACTGCATGTAACAGGTTCCTATCCATTCTTGTGCCTTGCCTTCCACACCCATCACTAACTTTCACCCCATTACTTTTGAAATTAGTTCAAGTTTGATCATGGCTTCCTTTTGCTGTTTGTTTAGAACTGTACCTTGGATTCGGGCTTGGTCACCATGGCCCCCTGCCTTATTCCTAACATAATCTAATTTATGCATGTGTAATATCAATTAAAACCATTTTATTTTCTCATTCTGGGCTTAGTTCACCAAAATGTATTTGGTCTTTAGAAAAGAAGCCAAAGAAAATGAAGCCAAATGGCAGATGTAAAAGAAAATCAGGTTAGGATAAAAAAAATAATTATGGTTCAAAACAGTTATGATGAGCATGTAGGGGGATGAGTTACCAGAAACATTTAATTAACACTCACTATTTTACCCATAAACAGGTTTTCACTCATGAACCATCCAAATATATATATAGGTCTTTCATTCACCTCTAATAACTTTCAGATAAATATGTTTACTACAGCCAGAAGCAGAAGTATTTCCAGGCCAGATTTTTAATGCAGTCACAATAGCCTCCTTTGCTTCCTTTGAAGTGATATTTGGTACATAAAGCAACATTTTTTTTCCTTGCAATTTTTTTAAAATTATTTATCTATATAAAAATGTAAATGTTTGTTTGTTCAAAATCTTAAATCTCCGAAAGTTCTTCACCGATTGCTTTGAAATTTTGACACAACGTTGCGTTCGAATACTCACGTGTAGGATGTACAAGCAACACACGCTGACCGACGGCCCGCACATGCGCAGTAGAGAGCAGCTCTACTGTGCATGTGCGGACCATTGAGCTCTGCGCTATGTGCTGGGTGTCACAGAGGGGAGGAGGAAAGGGCAGATGAATCGCCGCTCCAAGAAATGGCTCAGCCTGTTCCTCCCCTGCTGGGGAAGGGGAGAGGGAGAAGGCACTCACGGACAGTTACAGACAGGAGGAGGAAAGGGTAGAAGAGTCGCCGAGCCAATCCATCCACTGCCGGGGAAGGAGGGGAGGGAGTTGAGACGGCCGGAGCAGAGCAAATGCAGTAGAAAGCGGCTATGAAGAGATCACAAGCAGCTGCAGCCTGCAGCAGCCAAAGAGCAAAGAGCTGAACAGAGAACAGCTCGCCCTCCTCCCCCACCCCGAGTCCCGCAGATAAGGAGAAGCCAAGTAAATATCCTGCAAATGTGTGTGTGTGGGGGGGGGGGGGGAGGGGGAGGGGGAAGGCAGTGCTGTCAACCCGCCTGTGGGTCTCAGCTGCCACGGGAAGAGTTTACATGGGCATCGCTCTACCCCCCACTCCCAGCAAAGCACCGTGATGAAAGTGAAAGCCAGAGCCCTGCTCCCTCCTCCCTCTCAAGCCCCCGATCGGATTTCTTAAAGGCACAGGTCTCCCAGAAAGAGCAAAGTAAGCAAGGCAATGTGTCCCAAATCTGTTGCAGTGCCTGCTGCCTGCCCTTTGCAAGGGGGAGGGGGGGGGCGGAGTGTTTTCCTCACTCTCCCAGACACAACTGGCGTGGGAACTTTGCAAGCTCTTGCGAGTGCAGAGCAAAGACTTAGGTGGGGAGGGGACAAAAATCCCGCCCGTTTTAACTGTGTGAGAGAGAAGTTTGTTAAAGTGCGCTGAAGGCGAGTGCGAGTGCCAGAGAGAGAGGGAGACTACATTAGGGATTGTGTATGTGCGTGTGAGAGGGATTGGGCATTCGTGTGTGAGGGACAGAGGGAGAGTGTATGTGCAAGAGAGAGAGAGAGAGGAAGCCTATGTAGGGGGCTGTATGAGAGTGAGAGTGTCTCTACCCCCCCCCCCCAGCTCTCCACTTATAGGTTAGAGTGGAAGGGGTTCAGTGTAGAGGGGAATGGGAGAGCAGAGGAGTTGGGGCCTTTAAGGATAGAGTGAAAGGGGTCTGAGCCTATCCCTCTGCCACTGGGGAAAGGGAAAAGGAGTTGGGATGGCAGGACCATTACACCTCGCGAGATTCCCCTTTGCCACTGCTGCAGCTCCTACCACCACCACCGCCTCTGGCTCTTTGTGGTGCTGGGGGGGGGGGGGGAGGAGCGGAGCAGAGCAAAGACGTAGGAGGAGAGGGGACAAAAATATTGCCCGTTTTAACGGGCTTAATGGCTTGGACTACATATTTTACGATTCCATTTCAATGTTTCCGATTGCATTGTTAAATTGAATTTTTATAGATTTCAATTTAATTATTTTGTGTGACATTGCGTTGGAATTGAGCTGTGTCATTTACCATACCGTTCATTTAGTGAGCATAGTTTATGTTTTTTCTTTTTTCATTCTTTTTCATTTCTAGAATTATGCGGTTTACATCTAGACACGGATTGCTTCTTACATGGACAATTATATGTTGCGTGCTCTAGAGTCGGCAAACCAGACAATCTCTATATCTGCACAGACAATGGAACAACAAAAAATATTGTATACCGACAAGCACTGTGAAATTAAACATTCGAAACATGCACTTTCTCTTTTCTTTCTTTTCTGTTTAACCAGACTGAGCCACAGCAACGCGTGGCTGGTACAGCTAGTAAGAAATAAAATCTGATTTAATAGAACTTTTTTTGCCAGTTGAAAGGATGGTTATAATGGTAGGGTTCAAGTGAGTTCCTTCTGTCTGCATTTTGCAATTAGCAAATTCATTACTATAAACATGATGTCCGTGATTTCTTTTTGGACATAAAAAATAACATTTCTGACATCAGCAACATTTGGAATAGGGCAGTGAAAGCCAATGAAGCATGCCTACAGCAGGATGTCATGCAATCTAAAAGCAAGAAGCTAAAAGTGCTTGCTTACTCTTCACTTCAGTTTTGAAGTCATGTACATATATTCTCAAACGTATGCAGCCCTGCTCCACAAGAAAGCATGTGGAAAAGACAATTTGATAAAACACACAAAGCTATTCATAGAAGTATATCACTGTTTAATGTAGAAAATACACTTGATTACTAAATAGGCCTAACTCATGGCTTCACATTAATGCAGAACATACCTTTTGAATAGAATCAATAATAACTTAATTTCCAGTCAAAAGAAAAGAAACTGCTGTGGCTTTGGAAAAAAAATACAATGTTGCTGCTTTCTGAGCACCAGGACAGTGGAAAGAAGGGAGAGACAAATGTGGCATGTTATGATCAGTTTACTATTTGAAAATAATCAATATAGGGCTTTTGGATGAGATTAGCTGCTATACATGGAAGTTGCCCAAATGTACCAGATTCCCAGAGAGTCTGGTTACATTAATAGTCCCAGAAATGGCTTACTGCAAGCTAGATGTCCTAATTTTCTTATGCAAGGAGGGAATGAAGTTTAAAATGGATTAGGAAACTAACCGGTGATACCTTAGATCTCTTTCAGTAACAGACAATATCTACAGGTGTAAGGTCAAAGAGTGATAAAGTTAAGGTATACAGATTCATTTACAAAAATTAAGACTTTCCTTCCCCTCCAAACACAATTGAGCAGCTGTACCCACTCACTAAACTGCACCCTCTCCCTGCAACAGCTCTGGGATTTTCTTTTTTTTTTAGTGCATACTATATCAAAAGAGTGTGCACTAATTGGAAAGTGCATGTTAAAAATAAACAAAACAAAAAAAATGGAAATGGAAAAAAATAAGAAAATGTAGTCTGTACATCTCTAGTATCTACTCCAATGCCACCTCCCCTTCCTGGTAAGATGAAGTCTTCATGGCCTGCAACCCATAACCAACTCTATAGATCACAAATTATTTGCCTCAAAGGTCACAGCTCAATCTCCTGAATTGCACCAGCAGAAGAGAGCTTGTTGCACTCCTGCTGGCCATGGCACCAAATACAGAATGGTATCATTGGTTTGCTGACCCAAATGCCAAAGCACCAATCCAATTGAACTGATTTGATGAGCCAAAGAAATATTCATTATTAAGATTCACCACCATGCTTCACTGTTCCTGGCTCCTCATAGGCTGAGTGCACCCGACACCCAGATATTTAAAGGACCCATGGTGGGAAAGCAGCCAGGGTGCCCCTTGATGATATCACCAACTCCTCCAGATAAATAATTCCTTCTGTGGAGCATCCAATACCTCAATACTGGGTCACCTACTCCTGAAGTAGTGTATGTTGCTCATATATGTTGGTTACTGATTCCTGTCTGCATTCCTGGATCTTGCCTTGCAGCCTTACCTCATCCTGCCCTGTCTTCTAGCCTTGCCTCATCCAGCATATACTTCACCAACCTTCCTCATCTAGTCCAACTCGTCCAGCCTTGCTTTGTCCTTTTTGTCTTATCTAGTGTCTTTGTTCACTCTTGGCCTGACTCTTTGGATCTTGACCCCCTTGCTTGGACCTGGCCACAATTGCCTGCCGCTTGGACCTGACCCTTTCCCTGGACCTGACCATGATTGCCTTCCACCTGGATCTGTCTCTTTGCCTGGAACTGACCACTCTTACTAGCTGCCTGTCCTGACCTTGGCCTGTCCATGACTCGTTAGCCTGCTGCCTGCCCTGACCCTGATGTGTCTTTGGTTATCTTCCACCGCCCTAGGGACCCACCTGCTGGCCACCAGAACCCATGGGCTGAATCTGTGGAGGAGGCAGATGGTAAAGGTAAAGCTCCAGATTGTCTTGCTACAGGGTGTGTTCAACAGCTGCTGGCATGGGCCTCGTGGATTCGCCTTTGAGACTGTGTCAACTATGCTGCAACAGAAAGGGGTCACACACTTGCTCCTCTTCACAGTTTTCTGAGGCCATGAGCTTGGCAGATTCAGCTGTAGCCACAACTATCTCCAGTTTAGCACACCAGCATCAACAGCAGTGGCATCATCTTAACACCATGGCTGAATATCTTCAGGGCAATACAGCCCGGCCTACCCTGGCTCCCATTCCGGCATCTGTCTTGTAGTCTGCTACTCCCATGCTTCACCTACCTCCGCTTCTGAGGTATGATGGAGATCAACCAATGTTTGATGCAATTCTAATTGCAGGTACCTTTATTTCTGACAGACCAAGTCAAAGTAATATATTCTTTCCTTGTTGGACAGCAATGCACTGTCCTGAGCTTCACCTCTTTGGGAAAGGGAAAGGAGAATCTGGCACATTTCCTACAAGAATTCAGGCAAATATTTGATGAACCCAGTCGCATGACTTGCAAGGCCTCTGAACTCCTACATAACAGGCAAGACTCCTGGTCTGTGGGAGAATATGTGGTGCACTTCTGCACTCTGGCCTCTGGACTTCAGTGGAGCAGTGACAGTCTGATTGTGATTTTCTGACAAGGACTCTTGGAGCACATTAATTATTAGAGATGTGAATCGGAACCGGTATCGATTCCGATTCACATCGTGAAATTTTTATCTTGCAGTCCGATCGGGATTTTTTTTTTAATCGGCTGCGCCCGAGCCGATAACAAAAAAATATAGCCGACTCTTTAAAATGAGTTTGTTAGTATCCCCCCACCCTCCGGACCCCCCAAATTTTTAAATACCTGGTGGTCCAGCGGGGGTCCCGGGAGCATTCTCCCGTGCTCGGGCTGTCGGCTGCCAGTAAACAAAATGGCACCGATGGCCCTTTGCCCTTAGCATGTGACAGGGTATCCGTGCCATTGGCCGGTCCCTGTCACATGGTAGGAGCAATGGATGGCTGGTGCCATCTTTAAAAATGGTGCAGGCCATCCAGTGCACCTACTGGCGCCATTTTGATTAGTAGGAGGCCGTACAGAAAAGCAGTTTTTCTGCTTTTCTGTACTGGTTTAAGGAGCATTCAGCAATTAATAGGGATGTGCAGAGCAAAATTTTATGTTCATATTTTTTATGTCCGAAAGGGGGTCCCACTTGCGGCCAATATGGACATAAAAAAAAATCCAATGAGTTGGGTATATGTACATATGTGCAAAAAAAAAATTTAAACCCCCTCACCCTCCTTAATCCCCCCCCCAGACTTACCACAACTCCCTGGTGATGGAGCGAGGAGTGAGGACGCCATTTCTGCAATCCTTGGCGAGAAGCATGTGACGTCGGTGGCACGTCGAGTGACGCGGCGTCACGTGATTCCCGGCTCGTTCGCGCCGGACGGCTCGTTCGGCCCAAAAAGAACTTTTGGCCAGCTTGGGGGGGCCTCCTGACCCCCCCAAGCTGGCCAAAAGTTCTTTTTGGGCCGAACGAGCCGTCCGGCGCGAACTCGCCGGGAATCACGTGGCGCAGCGTCACTCAGACGCGACGTCACGTGATTCCCGGCAAGTTCGCGCCGGACGGCTCGTTCGGCCCAAAAAGAACTTTTGGCCAGCTTGGGGGGGCCTCCTGACCCCCTCAAGCTGGCCAAAAGTTCTTTTTGGGCCGAGCGCGCCGTCCGGCGCGAACGAGCCGGGAATCACGTGACGCCGGCGTCACATGCTTCTCGCCAAGGATTGCAGAAATGGCGTCCTCACTCCTCGCTCCATCACCAGGGAGTTGTGGTAAGTCGGGGGGGGGATTAAGGAGGGTGAGGGGGTTTATATTTTTATTTTGGCTCAACAATCGCGATTTCCCACATATCGAACATATCTATGTTCGATATGTGGGAAATCCGATCGTTTATGTCGAATCAATTTTTTAAGTAAAAAAAAAATATGAGTTGCGTTTTACTAATGCGGTCAATCCGAATGCACACCCCTAGCAATTAATGCTTATACCCTCAATCACATGCATTTGCATGTGATTGGACCTATTACACTCCGCGTCAGACACACGTTGAATAGGCGCTAATCCCCTTATTGCATTAGGGGATTCATTAGCGCCTATTCAACCAACCTCTGACTGTGGGTTATACACTGCACTTGGCTGAGCGCAGTGTATTGTATAGGCCTCTCTGGCAGCCCACTCACAACCCTAACTAAAAAGGGCATGGATGCCAAGAACTGGACTCTAGACGCTGTTTAATATAGATGTGTGAAGCCCGATGCGGAAAGTTTCATATTTCCTGTGGTTCGGGCCTTTTAAATTCGGGGGGACCCAAATTTCGGACTAGTGCCATTAAATCCCATTAGTGCACACTAACATTTTTACGTTATTGTGCACTAAACCCAAAAATGAATTTTTCCTGATATTTCGGGAAAAACTCATTCGGTATCGAGCTCCCCAATCCAGGACAAATTAGGAAATTTTGTTGAAATTGCCTAATTCGTCCTAGACAAATGTACATCCCTACTATTTAAGCCTTTGAGTGTCTCAAAAAGGAATTCATCCTTGATTTGTGCCTACACCTCCAAGATCCATCTAAGTCATTCATCATGGAAGTAGATGCATCTACTCTTGGGGGAAGGCACTGTCCTCCTAAAGCATAAACACAATGCTACTCTCATGACCTACTCCTACTTTTCAAAAAAATTATCTCTACCAGAAAAAAAAAATGATAATTACTTGACTCCAACCTTAACTCGATACCAACGAACAATATAATAATATATAAAACGTTAGGTTCCAAAATTTGAAGATAGTTTCGATTGACAACTTTACGTAATGTTATTTATAATTTCATGTAGGGGATCAAGTGACTCTCATACCATCCTGCAAACTTATTGGCATCTCTGCTCGTAAGTCGCATTAGAGATCATCTTTAATCACTGGTCACTGTTTCACCTGTGTTTTTTGATTTTTGGTTTTTTGTTTGAATTTTCCTTTTTAGATAAAAATTTTTTGGGCAACAATACTTCCCTTTTGGGGATCAGAATTAATGGAGGGTGCAACCCTTCCCGGCCATTCAAAGTGCAGTGCAGAGTATAGTTCGACGTGCACGTTTCACGTCCTGTGCTGCTTCAGGAACTCTTTGACTGTGGACATCTGCCAGAGCGTATTCGGTAACTTTCAAATTTTGTCCCGCGAGCGTAAATGTTGCTTCATCGCGGTCTGGGAGAAATCTCCGTGGCAGATGTCCACAGAGATTTCACCTCCCATATACCACATATCCCTGAGCAAGGATATGGCACTGCGTGCAGGAAGATCACAACACCCCTGGTATCAGGGTTAGGGCACTGTGTGCAGGAAGATCACAACACTCCCGGTATCAGGGTTAGGGCACTGCGTGCAGGAAGATCACAACACTCCCGGTATCAGGGTTAGGGCACTGTATGCCGGAAGATCACAAGGGCACAAGTTCTAGTCACATTGACTGATCACATTACTTTTTTTGTCAAGCTACCAACTGTTTCCATTTCCCATCCCCCCAACCATCACCTTAGTGTGAACCTTGGTAACTTCAATAAATAAGAGGGCAGCCAGCCAATAGGAATACATATTCATTGTAAACTGATCTTAACTGACCTGAAAAGTATCAATTTGTATCATTTTCTGTTAGTGCGCACTAACAATGGTTAGTGCGCACTAACTCCCGTTAGTGCGCACTAACCCGATTAATGATTTTTTAATGATAAATCGTTAGAATTCCTATTGTATTGTGTTCTTTAACGATTTAAGACGATTTTAAAATTATCGGACGATAATTTTAATCGTTGAAAAACAATTTACATCCCTACTACTCACTGCTATGACTAGGAAGGGGACCAACACCCAAGTCTGGGTGCCGAAAGCTATTGTTGCCTTCCAGAGAATTAAAGAGGGCTTCAGCTCCTGCCCTTGTCTCTACCACCCCGATCCCAGATGTCCATTCATTGTGGAAGTTGATGCTTCTGCTGTCGGCGTCGGAGCCGTCCTGAGTCAACATTCTCCCACAGGCAAGCTAGTACCCTGCTCATTTTACTCTCATAAGTTTTCCCCCACAGAACAACGTTACACCGTTGGCAACCGTGAACTCCTTGCAGTCAAACTGGTGCTTCAGGAGTGGCACCCCTGGTTAGAAGTGGCGAAACTTAAGTTTACTATCTACATGGACCACAAGAACCTCGAGCATCTCAAAGAAGCTCAACTTCTGTTCCCCCGTCAGGCCCGTTGGGCCTTGTTCTTTGAGAGGTATAACTTCAACCTCTGCTTCTGTCCAGATTCAAAAACCTGCGTGCTGATGCGCTCTCTAGATCATTTGAGCCAGAGGACATTCCAGAGGCTCCCAGTTCCATTATTGATCCCTCTTATATTTCCCTGGTGGCTACCACCACAGTTCCAGTTGGGAAGACCGTCGTTCCCCGCTGGTTACGTGAGCGCGTGTTAAGGTGGGCTCATGATTCCAAAATGGCAGGCCACCCCGGTTGCGCCCGGACCTTGGAGATGCTGAGAAGGCATTATTGGTGGCCTACTATGATACAAGATTCCAGAATCTACGTGGACTTATGTCCCACTTGTGCTCAGCAAAAACCACCTATGGGGAAGCCTTGAGGCTTGCTTCAGCCTTTCCCAGCACCTACTGAACCATGGTCCAGCATTTCTACAGATTTTATTATAGATCTGCCTGTTTCCCAGAACACGGTGATATGGGTCGTTATCGACTGCTTCTTGAAAATGGGACACTTTATCCCTCTACCGGGTCTTCCTTCAGCCCTGGAACTTGCTAAACTTCTTCTGAAGAATATCTTCCGTTTTCACGGACTCCCCAAGGAGATTGTGTCTGACCGGGGACCACAGTTTGCCACCAAATATTCGCGTTACTTGTGCCAAAAATTCAATATTACTCTGAACTATATATCGGCCTACCATCCTCAGGTGAATGGGGAGGCCGAGAGATCCAATCAGACCTTGAAGACATTTTTATGTTCCTACATTCATGATCTACAAGACAATTGGTTGGAGCTCCTCCCCTGGGCTGAGATGTCACATAACACTCATGTCGCAGCAGCCACAGACACATCTCCGTTTGCAGTAGTCTTCAGATGGCACCCCTAACTGCCTCTTCCTGTACCTTTGACGGTTCCGTCTTCAGTGGCTCAATCCATGGCTCAAACCATTCGCCACATGTGGACCTGAGTAAGAGAGTGACTGGCACAAGCTGCAGAATGCGCCAAGTGCTCCTCTGATCTTCATAGACGACCTGCTCCACTCTTTTGTCCAGGCCAGAAAGTATGGTTAAGTGCTCGACACATCTGCCTAAGACTACCCATTCACCGCCTGGCTCCTAAATACATAGGACCGTTTCCAATAATCAAAAGAGTAGGAGCTGTCTCCTATCAACTCCAGCTACCTCGTTCATTGGGTATCCACAACACGTTCCACGTATCCCTGTTGAAGTCATTGGTTCTCTCCTGGCCCTCTCGTAAAGACCCTCCTGCTCCACATGTCTCTGCAGAGCCAGACACATCTCTCCAGGTAAGAGAGGTCCTCGACATCTGGCAATGCCAAGGCAAGTGGGAATACCTCTTAGCCTGGGAGGGCTATGGGGGGGTCGAGGAGAATTTGTGGGAACCATCTCAAAATATTCTTGATAAGGATCTTCTGAAGTCTTTCCATAGAATGCACCCTGAGAACCACGGATGTGTAGGGGGAGGCCTAGAAGGGGGTACTGTTACGCGCCCCACCCGCAGCCATCCCACACATGGGACCGCTCACCTGCGTAGTTCCTCAACGGGTCCCGGAACGAGCTCCCTCACGGTAGTTGCTAGTCCAGCTAGGCCCCGGCGGCCCACAGCGGCGGTCGCCGATCCTTCCACTGTACGCCAGGCCTCATGCTGAGGTTTGGTGTTTTGCTCCATGCTAGCCATGTCCATATGCATGTGCGCGCGAGCGGCCTGCCCTGAAACTTGTAGGGCCGAGGGTGGAGTCTGCGGTGGCCCTGATTGATCTACGATATAAGGAAGTTCCTGACTTCACTTCCCTGCCTTGGCATGTGGTGCAGTGCCTAAGGTGAAGAGACCTTGATTCAAAGGTCATGGGTTCAAGACCCACTCTCAGTGCTTCCTAGAATTGATTCCTTGTTCATAGGTCCCAGTCCACACATCCCCGAATCTAAGAACACTTGTTTCTAAGCTTGTGGGTCCCAGCTCCCACTTCAAGAATTCCTATAACATCTATGTTGACTAGACTTGTCTGGAACTGGAATATATCTGCCTTGGTCAGCTGCTTACCCTGGACCTTGCTCCTGTTGATTGGTTCTGCCCCTAACCATTCTGGCCAGTCTTCTGTATTCCTGCCGATGGCCTGGCAGGATGAAGATCAAGCACTGCTTATATGCTAGATTGTCTTTGTGCTTGTTCCTAGTCTCATTCCAGGTTCCTTCTGTTCTGTTCCTGAGTCCTGCCTGTTCTTGGGTTTGTTTATCTGCCTTCCTAGGTAGTATACTGACCTTGGCTTGTTCCTGACCTGCCTGTCTACAACCCCCACTAGTTCCTGACGTCTGTCTGTTTGCCACCTGCCTCAAGACCCAGCCTGTTCCTGATCTACTCCTCTGCTTGCCTTTGACTACATCTGACCTCCGGTATCTGACCCTTGCTTCGGTGACTACTCTTCGTACTGACCTATGGACATTGACCTTTCGCCTGCCTGACCATGCATCCAAATTCTGGCTCTGTTCCTTGCCTTGTCGTCACCCACTGTGTTCTGGTTCTCCCTGCCCCAGCTCAAACCTGATCGCGCTCCTTCTGTGTCTGTGGGCACGCCGGACTATCATTCTCCCAGGAGACCCAGCGAGGCCCACCTAAGTCCAAGCGGCCCAGGTCCTGACAGGCTCCTCCCAGGGGGGCCTCAGCTTCCAGTGGTGAAGCTCTACCTAGCCTCTGTCTCCTTCAATGCTCTGCCCCCTGGGGCCAGTTACCTCCTGTTCCCTTTCAGGAGCCATTCCACCTTTGCCCCAGGCCAAGGGTCCACCCCCGAGCGCAACATGTTAATCATTCTGACTCATTAATAGGCAGCTAGATACCAGTGTTTCCACACAACATGGACCCATGAGGACCATGTAAAGGAAGGAAAAGCTAAATACAAAATTGTCATCAAAAAGGTTTTGAAACCTATTCCATTTGTAGACTTTCCAAAAAAACAGCCTGTTGCAGTACTGGAGGCAACCTAGGAGTGGCTTCTGGAGTGCACCAATGTTTAAAGTACTTTCCCTTTGATACCTGCCAAGAGTAAAAATTAACCATAGATTTTTAGAGATGTGTATCTTTTTTTTCTGTGGTTCGGTTTGGGTCCCCCACAGGTAATTTTGTTTTTTTTTTTCCATGGTTCATGATTTTTTTTTTTTGTGGTACCCGAATTTCGTATTCGTTCGCACTAACATGAAATACAAATTTTTCCAAAATTTTGGAAACATTTCTTTCATTTTTGAGTGCTCCCAAACCGTGACAAATTATACAATTTCATCATTATTACGTCTGATTTTATGTGGGTAAAACGTTTATGGAAAATAAGTATAGATTTGAAAATAAAATCTATGGGTAACTTTCAAAAAACCCTGTGTGACCCCCAAATACATGCGTATGTGGCCACACAGATTATAAAATAGGGATGTGAATCGTTTTAGGACGATTAAAATTATCGTCCGATAATTTTAATATCGTCTTAAACCGTTATGGAACACAATACAATAGAGATTCTAACGATTTATCGTTATAAATCGTTAGAATCGTGAGCCGGCACACTAAAACCCCCTAAAACCCACCCCCGACCCTTTAAATTAAATCCCCCACCCTCCCGAACCCCCCCCCCCCAAATGACTTAAATAACCTGCGGGTCCAGCGGCGGTCCGGAACGGCAGCGGTCCGGAACGGGCTCCTGCTACTGAATCTTGTTGTCTTCGGCCGGCGCCATTTTCCAAAATGGCGCCGAAAAATGGCGGCGGCCATAGACAAACACGATTGGACGGCAGGAGGTCCTTCCGGACCCCCACTGGACTTTTGGCAAGTCTTGTGGGGGTCAGGAGGCCCCCCCCAAGCTGGCCAAAAGTTCCTGGAGGTCCAGCGGGGGTCAGGGAGCGATTTCCCGCCGCGAATCGTTTTCGTACGGAAAATGGCGCCGGCAGGAGATCGACTGCAGGAGGTCGTTCAGCGAGGGTTCCGGCGCCTCGCTGAACGTCCTCCTGCAGTCGATCTCCTGCCGGCGCCATTTTCCGTACGAAAACGATTCGCGGCGGGAAATCGCTCCCTGACCCCCGCTTGACGTCCAGGAACTTTTGGCCAGCTTGGGGGGGCCTCCTGACCCCCACAAGACTTGCCAAAAGTCCAGCGGGGGTCCGGAAGGACCTCCTGCCATCCAATCGTGTTCGTCTATGGCCGCCGCCATTTTTCGGCGCCATTTTGGAAAATGGCGCCGGCCGAAGACAACAAGATTCAGTAGCAGGAGCCCGTTCCGGACCGCCGCTGGACCCGCAGGTTATTTAAGTCATTTGGGGGGGGGGTTCGGGAGGGTGGGGGATTTAATTTAAAGGGTCGGGGTGGGTTTTAGGGGGTTTTAATGTGCCGGTTTTGCGATTTTACGTTTTTCGATTTTTTACGATTTTTCACGATATTTTACCCCCCCAAACGGCAACAATACGATTCCCTCCCCCCTCCCAGCCCAAATCGATCGTTAAGACGATCGAGGACACGATTCACATCTCTATTATAAAATACTCATATGTCTTCCCATGCGCTAATACCTGTAATGTATTGAAAGCACATATTTCAATGCATTGAAAGTGTGTACTTTCCTACCTATTTTAAAAACATACACACATATATTTTACAAACCAAAAAAAAGTGTTACCTGCTCACAAAAAAAAACCCTATTTATGGTCTGTATATTTTAAAGCATGTATGCATAATTGTTATCACCAGTTTGCCAAAACCTCTACCAGTTCCCCATTTTTTCTCCATGTCTTGAACGCCCTCATAGTTTTCACTCTGATCTTCCCCAAATTCATTCAGAGCTCCTACCCAACCAATAGGAAACAATAGATGAGCTTGATATCAATTGCATAAGATAGTCAGCAGGTGTAAAATTACACAAATAAGGTTACAAATGTGCATGTGTGTCTTATAAAATAGCTACTTGCATGTGTAGTTCTTTTCCCCGCCCCAGAATGCCCCGACTGGTTTTTTCTGACATGTAAATGTGCATGTGAGACCGAAAACATACACACTATTTATTACGATCAAAAGATGGCGTATGTGAGTACAAGCTTCTTGGAAGACCAGCCGGACCCCGTGTCCGGCCGGGCGGCGTAATGTGGGCGCAGGCCCACTTCAGAGGCGAGGCGCGTGTGGTTGGAGAGGGGGGGGGGGAAGTGGAATAGACGGAGGTGAAAACAACGTGGGGACACAAGTAGGGCTGCAACGTGAAGTACGTGAAGGGGGGGGGGGGGGGGGGGACTGAAGGCGAGTGTCATAGAGTCGTGGAATGCAGTGATTGGCTTTAGGTGCAAGGGGGGGGGGCAGAAGGAGTAAGCGTGGAGAGCTGGGATAGGTGAGGAGAAAATTCAAACTGCTGGTTAAGCAGTTTTAGTAACGCGGGCTTCAGTCGGTAGCTGGTGAGCGAGAGAGGGTCAGAAGGTTCGCGCGATCTTAACATACCTTTTGTTGCTGGTTTCTGTGCGATTGTTCGTTGGGGACTGTTCGGAGATCGCAGGCATTTTTTGCAGCTGTAAACTACAAGTGGCTCGTGTGCTGACTGCAGCATGGATGGCAGGAGGCCCGATTGGGAGGAGGAGGAGCTCGATGGTGGTGTGGCTGCGTTCCTGGAGTCAGAGGAAGCCGCATGGGTGCCGGGGGAGGAGGCAGCAGGCGACGGTGTGCTGATCCCAGAATGGGTGAGCGACTTTGGCGTTGCAGAGCGGGGAGGAGCACGATCGTTAGCTCGGGGGGGCGGATAGAGGAGGTGTGGAGATTGAAAGGGAGGGACCGTTGCTGTTAATTGAGAGGTCTGCAGAGCTGGGTGTGGTGAGGGGGAGGGGCGGTAGAGCTGTGAGGCCCCGGGCTAAGGGGAAGTCTGGAAAGGCAGCTTCTAAGAGCTGTGAGCCCATTCTAGCTGCAGAAATGATTTCTGATGCTGCAGAGCGCTTTCCTGGCCCTGATGAAGGTTCATTTGGTGAGAGTGCTGTGTCTATGGGAGCTTTATACAAAACTAGGTTTCGTGGTCGGGGGGGTAAGGGAGCGATGGTAGGGCGGTTAAGTGGAGCGGAGGAGCGCAGGGCAAGGGGTGCCTGTAGCATGTTGGGGAGGGGCATGGCTGTGAGAGAGGAGAGGGTGAGTAATACGTTATTGGTTCCAGAACTGGCAAGGGGGATGTTGGGGGGGATAAGCAGGCACTGCATGGGGCAAAGAGGTAATCGTAGATTGACTGGGGGTTCTCGCCGGCGTTTGAATGGAGGGGGGAGAATCGGGAGGGGAAGAGATGACCTTGGTAGAGGGAGGTCGGTGGACAGGGGATGTGCGAGCAGTTTTGGGGAGTTTGGGGGGTTGGAGGTGGAGAGAAATTAGGATATTGCGCCGGCTCCTGTTCCGTCTCCTGCTCCTGCTGTTTTTCCACAGGGGAATTTGGCAGAGGATGATGGTGAAATACCTGGCCCATCTCAATGGGAGGCTTGGCGCAATGACGCGCCAGTGACGGCAGGCAGGGGTCGGCGAGAGCAGTTATACATGGATGATGTGCTGCCTGTGGAGCCTGAACAGACTGGTGAGTTTATTATTTTCCCTAGACAGGACAGAGGTGGAGCTGCATGGGTGAGGGGGGCAGAAGAGAGGGAGGGGGGGAAGCAGGATGGCAAGGACGCAGGTGGCAGCGAAGTGTTACCAAGTGTTAAGGAAGGGGGGGTGGATAGGAAACGGGGGTCTTCAAAGTCTGGGAAGTCTAAGAAAAAGAGAAAGAGGGGGCGCTCAAGTTCATCGGATTCGTCCTCGTCGTCGTCGTCCTCTTCGTCATCTTCTGATACCTCTTCGGATTCGGGAGCAGCGGTTCAGGGGGGAGCAGTCGGAGGGGCCACAGTACGTGGTGCCCCGGCTTTGGTGGCTTTTACGGAGTTATGGGAGGAGGTTCCGCGTTCCATTCGTAGACGAATTAGGCGTAGGCAGTTCATTGATATTTTTCAGCTGCTGGAGGGCAGGCGTGGTAAGCGTAAGGATAAGAAGAAGAGGAATAAGAGAGATCAATTTATAGGGGCCCCGATTAAGGTGGCACGAAATATTCATAATTGGACAAGGGCTTTTCTGCGGCTAGCAAGTGTAGTGGGGAAGAAAGATCCGTCACAGTATGGGGCGTTGTTATCTTATGCAGATGCAATACTAGCGGCCAGTAAGACTTACGAAGGTTGGTCCTGGCTTAATTATGATGAGCGATTCCGGGATCGTATGGAAGAAAATAAGTTTATCTCCTGGGGTACTCAGGATGTTGGACTCTGGCTAACGCAGATGGCTGCAAAACCGTCCTCAGGTAGTATGGGGCAGGGGTTAGTGGCTGGTACTGGGCCTGGGAAGTCCTTTCGGAGGGACGTGCCCAGCAGTAGTGTTGGAAAGGGGGGCGCGGGGCGCAGTGATGTGTGTTGGAGATTTAATCGCTCCACGTGTATTTTCCCGGACTGTAAGTTCCGGCACGCTTGTTCCGTGTGTGGAGCCGGTCACCCAGTGTCCAAGTGTTCGAAGCGTCAAGGGGACGGACCGGCCACAGCACAACCTGCAAAAGGTGCCAGTAGACCGGGTCTTTGAGCGAGCACATACACCTATCTGTTTAACCGCGATGTTGCCATGGTTACGGCTGTACCCGCGTATAAAGGTGGCGGAGTTGTTAGATCAGGGTTTTCGTTATGGTTTTAAAATACCGTTTCAAGGACAGGGGGAAGTTGGGGGTGGGGTCAATTGCCCGTCGGTTCGGCGTATGATAGCGGTGGTAAGGGAAAAGTTGCTGGGGGAAATAGGACTGGGCCGTATTGCAGGTCCCTTTAATGTGATTCCGTTCCGTGATTTGGTCCTATCGCCTTTAGCTGTGATTCCAAAAAAGGATCCGGGCAAGTTTAGATTAATTCATAATTTGTCTTTCCCCGAAGGGAGGTCTGTGAATGATGGTATCCCGAGGGAATTATGCACGGTGCGATACGCATCTTTTGACTCCGCAGTGCGAATAGTTCGGCAGTGTGGCCCAGGGGCTTTAATGGCGAAAGCGGACATAGAAGCGGCATTTCGTTTGTTGCCGGTTCATCCTGATAGTTTTCACCTGTTAGGGTTCCGCTTTCAGCAGCAGTTTTACTTTGATAAGTGTATGCCTATGGGTTGTTCTATAGCATGCTCTTATTTTGAAGCCTTCAGTACATTTGTGCACTGGGTGGTACAGAAGAGGTCGGGATCGAGACTCGTGGTACAATATTTTGGATGATTTTCTATTTGTGGGAAGGGCTGGTTCGGGTGATTGTCTCAGTTTGATGAATTGTTTTCAAGAGGTGGCCAATGATTTCGGGATTCCTCTTTCGGTCAGTAAAACAGAAGGACCTAGTACTTCATTGGTATTTTTGGGAATTGAGCTGGATTCGGTGGCTATGGTATTGCGGTTACCGGAGGATAAGGTTCAGCTGTTAAGGGACATGGTGCGTGGGGCTGTTGGTCGGCCTAAGTTGTCTTTACGAGAGTTACAGTCACTCGTTGGTAGTCTAAATTTCGCCTGTCGGGTGATTCCTATGGGCAGAGTGTTTTTGCGCAGGTTATCACATGCTATGTCCGGTTTAAGAAAACCGCATCATCGTGTGCGAAATTCTTGTTTTTTGCGGGAAGATCTGAGACTTTGGGATAGATTTTTGGAGGATTTTAATGGGGAGGCGTTGTGGCAATCTAATCCGCGGTCAAATCATGATTTGGAGCTGTTCACCGACGCAGCGGGTTCGTTAGGTTTCGGGGCTTATTTTCGAGGGGCTTGGTGCGCAGCAGGTTGGCCGGAGGACTGGATTACGTCTGGAGTTACAAAAAATATAGCTTTCTTGGAATTATTTCCAATTGTAGTGGCAGTGTATATTTGGGGCGCTCAGTTGGCAGGAAAGAGAGTGGTATTTTGGAGCGATAATCAGGGGGTGGTTGAGGTCATAAATAAGAGATCGGCACGTTGCATCAGAGTGTCAGAGTTATTGCGCGAGCTGATTTTGCGTTGTATGTCCTTAAATGTAACAGTATGGGCTCGACACGTGCCTGGAGTTTCTAACAGTATGGCTGACTCTCTTTCTCGTTTCAAGTGGGACTTGTTTCGAGAACTCGCCCCAGAAGCGGAGTCGTGCGGAACCCCGGTGCCGTCTTTCCTTTGGAAATTTTGGTTCCCAGAGTCCTGGAAAATGCTGCGAGATTCATTAGCGCCCTCCATGTGGACAGGTTATGTAGGGGGGGCCCGACGAGTCTCAGCGTTTTTGTGTTCCTTGGGCTGGGCGGGGGGTCCGATCTCGGATATGGCATTGGTACGTTTCATTGAGCGTGCTCGGGCGAGTGGGTGTTCGCAGGCTGCAGTAGGCCGCCAGCTGGCGGGGTTTTCCTTTTTTATGAAGGCACATGGTTGGGGCTTTCCTTCGGGTCGTTTTATAGTTCGGCGTCTGTTGAGGGGTTGGTCGCGGACAACGCAGAGCAGAATTGATCAGCGTTTGCCCATTACACATGATATCTTGATGCTGTTATGGGAGGCGTTGTCTGCAGTGTGCTTTTCCCCTTATGAGACACTATTGTTTCGAGTTGCTTTCGTATTCGCTTTTTTCGGGGCCTTTAGGATTAGCGAGTTGATGGCTCGATCAGCCTCCAGTACTGATTACCCAGGGATTTTGGCGCGGAATGTGGTAGTCACGAACAGAGCAGTATTGATAGTAATTCCGCGATCTAAGACGGATCAGAGGGGTCGTGGAGCCTCCGTGTTGTTATCCAGGGTTCCAGGTTTGACGTCCTGCCCGGTTAGAAATGCAGCTGGGTATTGTAGGGTGCGGCCGGAGGTAGCAATGCAATTTCTAGTGCACGAGAACCGGAGGCCATTAACCAAGTATCAATTCGAGACGGTACTGCGCGCAGCATTGTATGCTGTCGGTTTGGAGGGGCGCAGGTTTGGAACACATTCGTTCCGCATTGGGGCTGCTACATCGGCGGCAACGGCGGGTGTGCCTGGAGGGGTCATACAGAGGATAGGCCGGTGGCGTTCCGGGGCCTATAAGAGTTATGTTCGCCCAGATTCTGGGCATGATTGATCTTTGCTAACTCTAGTTTCTTTGCAGGTGCTGCGTCTGAGCCCATGACAGTTTGGATCATTGGTCATTCGTTTACTTACTGGGGTCACAGACACGCCTGCGGCCATCCTTACGGCCCTCACTTGGACTTACAACGAAGGGGGGTTCGGGTTATCTGGCTTGGCCGGAGGGGTATGCTGTGGGACGAACTTGTTCCTTATGTTAGGAAGGAGCGGGAGCGTCGGGCAGCTCCTCGGGTCTTGGTAGTCCATTTGGGGGGTAACGACTGGGGTAAGATGTCGGGCAAGCACTTCATTAGCAATGTCCGTAAGGACTTAATGACTATATCTATTTTGCTGCCGACGACGATCTTATGCTGGTCTGATATTGTGGTGAGGCCTGCTGAATTGGATAACATCAGATGGAAACGGTGTAGGTCCAAGGCAAACCAACAAATCGGGACTTGGTTGGAGCGCTTGGGTGGTCGGCCTATTAAGTATGCCTGGTCATGGGGTAAGGTAACAGGTTTGTTCCGAGATGATGGGGTTCACCTGTCTTTTCTAGGATTAGACTTGTTCCTGAACTCCATTCAGGAGGTCTTAGAGGAGTTATTTCCTCTGTAAAGCGAGGCCGCATCTTTGGGGGTCACAGGGCATTATATGCCTGTGCCTGTGGCGGTTGGTCCGAGCCATAACTGTTCAATTTTGTTGTTCAAGTTATTTGGATTTTGGTAAAGCCGACGGTGGTTGACAACTGAGGGCTGTTGTCAGGGTGTGGCTCCTTGCCGGATGAGGCGGGGGCCGCTTGGCCAGACTCCTTGCAAGTTGGAGGCGGGAGTACACCTGGGTTGGCTCCTTGCAAGAGAGTGTGGCGGGAGTCGGAACCTGGCGTGTTGGGGCCAAAGAGTGTAACAGAGAGGCTGGTTAGGCTATCCTGCCGGAAGGTGGCGGATAGTCTGGTGGGGGGTGGGCAATACCAAAGTCCTAGTTGTTTGTGTTAATGTGTGGATATAAGCTCGGACCACTGAATGATTAAAGCTGCGGCCTTGTTTTACCCGCAATGAAATGTGTCTGTGATTATTGGATTGTAAGGGGGTGGTTGCGAGCGAGTGAGGTCCTGCATGCCCACATTATGGAAGACCAGCCGGACCCCGTGTCCGGCCGGGCGGCGTAATGTGGGCGCAGGCCCACTTCAGAGGCGAGGCGCGTGTGGTTGGAGAGGGGGGGGGGGGGAAGGTGGAATAGACGGAGGTGAAAACGTGGGGACACAAGTAGGGCTGCAACGTGAAGTACGTGAAGGGGGGGAGGGGGGGACTGAAGGTGAGTGTCATAGAGTCGTGGAATGCAGTGATTGGCTTTAGGTGCAAGGGGGGGGCAGAAGGAGTAAGCGTGGAGAGCTGGGATAGGTGGGGAGAAAATTCAAACTGCTGGTTAAGCAGTTTTAGTAACGCGGGCTTCAGTCGGTAGCTGGTGAGCGAGAGAGGGTCAGAAGGTTCACGCGACCCTCCCACCCTTAGTTCTAGGCGATTGTTGTTGGGGAATTGCGGTTTTGTTTGGGGGATTTGTCGCAGCGGGGGCGGTTGGTCCGAGCCATAACTGTTCAATTTTGTTGTTCAAGTTATTTGGATTTTGGTAAAGCCGACGGTGGTTGACAACTGAGGGCTGTTGTCAGGGTGTGGCTCCTTGCCGGATGAGGCGGGGGCCGCTTGGCCAGACTCCTTGCAAGTTGGAGGCGGGAGTACACCTGGGTTGGCTCCTTGCAAGAGAGTGTGGCGGGAGTCGGAACCTGGCATGTTGGGGCCAAAGAGTGTAACAGAGAGGCTGGTTAGGCTATCCTGCCGGAAGGTGGCGGATAGTCTGGTGGGGGGTGGGCAATACCAAAGTCCTAGTTGTTTGTGTTAATGTGTGGATATAAGCTCGGACCACTGAATGATTAAAGCTGCGGCCTTGTTTTACCCACAATGAAATGTGTCTGTGATTATTGGATTGTAAGGGGGTGGTTGCGAGCGAGTGAGGTCCTGCATGCCCACATTATATGCACATACTCTATATGCTAATTCTACATGTAAATGTTTTTGAAAATTTACCTCATCATATTTTTTTATTTTTTCGATTCTGCCCAAAATACACCCCAGCATATTCCTCAACTCAGTCCAGCTAAAAGCAATCATGCTATGGAGCCCTGCATGTGCATTTAGCCAAACTGAGAAAAAAAAAACAATTTTCAGACAGTCAATTTCCTGGGTAAGCTACTATTTACTAGCTAAATGGCTTTGAAATGTTATATTGGTCAATACTGGCATTTATCTGGCTAAAATTACCTGACAGCAAATTAGCCTCCTCCAGTGTGGCTGAACGTATGCGTGCCCGTTATGCATGCACACAAAACAGATGCCTTCCTGTGGGCATGTTTAGATTAGAGGAGGAAAACAACAAGCAAGCATGCATGGGATTTCCAAAAGTGCATGTGATATTTCGCCACCCATGCAAATAACAGGTGCAGAGTAAATTTGTAATGAGTGCACGTTGCACCTGCTCATTTTCAAAGAGAAACACAGCTGGATTCTCTTTGAGAGATGGTGAAATGAACTAGGCAAAAAGAGCCCACACACCTTGTATGCAACTTGGGCTATTGAAAATTGCCCCCTCCCCCCCAAACACACACACACACACATTTGGTTTCCTTATAGCCTGTTTATATCAGGAATTTAAATGCTCTCTCGCTGTTTGGCTCCTTCAATATTCAGCTGTGATGGTGGAAATTAGTTGTATTAATTGACGCGATCAATCTGCACATTTGGAATAAACATCCTTTTACAATAATTTGTGGATGGTGTAATTGGCTCAGAAAATTGGTTCCCTCATGCAAGCAAGGAAGGCACATAAGATGTAGCTAAGCTATTTTCTTTTTAATTTTCTTTCTGAAAGATTAGCTGTTGAACAGGAAACCTATGGTTTAATATTGTACATGTGTCATTTATGCATGTAATTGCACTGAGCCTGGGTCAGAGATGAGTCCAATGAAAAGCTCTAGATACAAAATATACAAATAAAAATGTAAATTAAATATATGTTTATATGAATTTTATGTTTGTTGTTTGTAGATTTAATACAGTTATGTATGTTACCCTGTAATTTGCAGTAAAAAAATTATATTGAAAGATTGTGGAATATAAGAACATGCACATACATTTAAATATTGAGAATTAGATGACTGGAGCTCAGGACTTTTATTCCTTTAGAAATGTCTATTCATTTCCTCAAACTGCTCATCCTGCTCATGACAATTGTTGCATTTTTCTAAATGTCATAGAATTCACCGAATGAAACCAGAAGTTATAACCCCCCAGAAAGTAGCCCTGTCAGTACCAGCAGGTTGGTGGTGGCAACCAAACAGGGAGGGCTATGTTGATTTAGGAGGAGGCTGAATATTTGGGCAACAGTCTTATTAGTGTTGGTAGCTGTTCAGATTATTATGAAGCTTGTGGGCAGGCCACAAATATAAAGTTTGTTTCATTTCATTCAGGAAAATTTAATTTTGTTGCAGTGGGCTTTTTAATTTTAATTTTTAATTTTGGAAAATAGTACACACTATTTCTGAATAGTGCAAGCTAATATGAAATTGACGCATACTGTTCATTAACAGGTAGATTTTCAAAAAGTTGCATGCGTGAAAAACGGGGGTTATGTGGGTGGCTGGACCTTGCGTTCACTGTGCGCATTTTCAAAGGGCCCAGCCACGCGCGTAACTCCTGTTAAATGCAGAAGTGCCGGTCCGAAGGAAAGAGGCGGGAAGGGGCGGAGCTGAAGGTGGCCGGTATAGCGGCCATTTGCCGCTGTACTGGGGAAGGGACTGCTGGCGTGCTCAAGTCGCTACTGCAGTAAGCAACAAAATAAAAAAAAATATATAGGAGAAGGGAATGGGAATAGAGATTAGGTAGGGGGGTAGGGAAGTTCCCTCCCAGTCCGTTCCTTAATTGGAGCGGACTGAGAGGGAACTGGGAGAGGCCCGATCTCATCATTGTGCGTATGTTTGTAATACTAGCCCCACCCCCTGTGCACATCACCCGCGCATGCACGTGTGGATTATAAAATCCAGTGTGCATGTATGCGTTGCCCCTGGATTTTATAACATGCGCGTGCATGTTATAAAATTGGCTCGTCCATGTGTACGTGCCAGGAAGCGCGCGCATATGAACACGCGCGCACGCTTCTTTTAAAATGTATTCCAAATAGAACATATTTGTTCCTAAAATTAAAAATCTGAATTTTTGCTTTTTTTTTTTTTTTACAAGACCCATCAGGGATTTGTTTCATTTGCTACGAAGTGAACTGGACAAGGATTTTTGGTTTGGATTCCTTATTTGCTTCAAGTAAATGCATATCCCTATAAAATATGGGTTAGGAAGGCTGCATATTGGATTAAGTATGAAATCAAGTAGATTTGTCTCTCCAGGATTACACAGAATTAATGAGGAAGACAAGAAAAACTGACTTGGATAAGGAGTGATATCTGCAAGTAATGAAGCTTCTGTTACTGGCCTGGCCTTTGCATGGTAAACAAAAATAACTGGGCAGACTGTTTAAACCATTTAGTCTTTTGCTAGAATTATCTTACTTGTGTTACAAAAGATCCAAACCCTTGAATACATAAGCAATTGTAACAGATCAATTACTCTCAACTCCAGGCCGTGAAAGCCCCAACCAGGTCTGGTTTTCAGGTTAAGCAGCTTTGTTCCTAGACAATGGGGGCCATTTCCAAACAGTGGGTGATTTTAATCTGTTCTTTCCTCAACTTTTCTAAAGAAAATCTGTGGGTACATTTTTTTGAAAATTCATTTAAAGCCTCTCATGAACTCTGCACTCCCTCTTTTCTGCCGGCAGCTAGAGGGGAAAAGGAACATGTGTACTTTTGAAAATGCCATGTAAGCATGCTCTTTTCTTCCCGCAACCTAAACACACCTAAGAAATGCCCATTTTTTAAACTGTGGATAAAAATATTGTGATCCCCATGCATAGTTTTAACTAAAGTGAGGGAGTGCAATTTTCTGACAGGGCTCTTTCTGGGTCATTTATCAAATTGCATTAGGACCTTATCATGCGCGTTAGGGCCCTAACGCCAGTAATAATGCCAAAACACGCGCTATAAATACAGCATTGCAAAATACATATGCATAGTTAAAATTAGTATTTGAGTGAGAGGAGTTTAGGAAGAGGAAATGGAAGTGATGATCGGTTAATGTGGCGTGCGATAGAGTAACTTACAGCAACACAGTTTTTAATGCTGGACATAACTACACCTTTTTTTCTGTGCGTTATGCCTGCATTAGCTGTGCGGTTCTGGACAAAACAGTTTTTAATTGCAAATGCAGGTTTGGGAGGGGTGAGAGAGAGAGAGAGTAAATTGTACAAATCTACTCTTCTTTTAACTTTAAACACTCCATATATCAGTAAATCTTCACTGATGGCAACTGTGCTGTTTATACCTATGACTGTGCATGTAAAACTGCCCCCTAAAACCTACCCCCCCCCCCCCCCCGAAACCTTACCCCGAGTTACTAGTGTCCCTTCTTACAGTGGTATGAATAGTTAAGTTATATGTGACTGTCTCTTTCTCTCTTCCCCCAGGCTTCAGGAAAACTGGCCAAACCACACACCCTTTTTTATTGTGAGCGCTATTTCCTCAATATTTATAGCTATTTGATGTCTAGATCTGAGCCAAGTAAATTAGTATGTCCCATATTAATGCCATTGAACATTGCTTGCAAATATGGGGTGAATTTTCAATGACTTACCTTTGTAAAAATGAGTATATGTGCGCATAAGTAGCATCTATTTGCAATCTAGCTATTTTATAAACTGCAAACATATGTGCATATATTTGCTTCTACATGCACATATGCCCATGAAAAAAAGGGAGCTGTCTAGGGGCATTCCAGGGCAGGCTAACATTTTCATACACATTGCTATTTTACACACAGACAAGTGAATTTTCAAAGGAGTTATGCATGTAAATGTAACAAACTATAGGAACAATTTTCAAAAGCCATTTACCCATGTAAAGTGCACTTACACACATGAATAACCTATGATGAATTCAATGTATTTACTATAGCAATTTTCAAAAGCCCACTTACACAGGTAAAGTGTATTTACATGTGTAAAACCCATTTTTAAGCATGTAAATGTTTTGGAAAATCAGGTCCATGGATTTGCCAACTTACCTACAGAATTCTACACTTGTTAAGTATCCTGCATAAGTGATATTAAACATGTTTATTGTATACTATGGCTGGGTAGGAGGTATAGGTGGGAGAAACTGGAGGGAGTTCAGGCAGATCTTAATGACCTGGAGAAGGACTGGACGAACTGGTGGAGTAACTGGTAAAATTGGTAATTTCATTTACACACGCATGTTTTAAAAGTATTCCAGTTTATGCTCATAATTCCTGATTTTCTAAGTACTACTTTATTTTCCCGTGTAAAATATGCATGCCTATAGTTTTAAAATACTCACTTTCAATGTGTTTCATGTATTCACGCATAAGCATTCAGACATGCATGTTGCAGTGTAAAGATATGCAAATTTTATAATGCACATATATGTGATATGAACGGATTATAAAATTCAGAAGCAAAGCCACGCACGGACATATCTACGTGTATATGCCTCCGCATGCAGTTGTTTGAAAGCTGTCCTCTCTGTATGCAAACAAATGTAATGACAATCCTTTGCAGATATCTTGAAAACCGGACCTGTTCACAGCTATCACTGAGAATTCTCATTGTAGGCAACAGACCCCAAAATCCAGCTTCAAAATAAATTCCAATGGCTCATAATTTCTGCATATGCAGATAAGTTACTAAGGAGCTTATTGCCTCTGTAAACTGACAGTCAATTAATAATCACTCTCCTTTATGCATGTTTTCATTGAATGCCATTGGTACTTTTTTTTCCCTACTTTTGTCTGAAAGTTAAACTGGTCCCCTAAACAAGTCAGTAACACTTTGCATTTTTAGTGCAGAAAAATGACAAATTGTAGATAAATAATTTAAATCAGAAGTATAAATGTTCCTATATGCTATGTTCATAGTCAGAAACAGGGAAAATTGACCATTTTTGTCAATTAACTGTGCCATGTAATAGAAAAAAGGACAAGTGGCAAGCCGAGACGGCTTTGTAAATACACATGCCAGACCTGAGCCCTATTTCTGACTGAGCTGGAAGAGCAAAGGAGGAAGAAGAAAATACTTGGTCAAATAAATCAATCAATCCAGTATAGCACAATTCTCCACTGCCTAAATTCTACCAGGGAAAGGCAAATCTTCAATTGTTTTCCTTTGATACTGATACAGATTGAAACAGTCCTTTCTAAGTAAATTATAAGAAGATTATAAGTTAAGCTTGGCATACAAGCAAACATTCTGTTAACAATTTTCTTTTTTTTTTTTTTTTTGCTTTATTTCCTAAGAGAAGCAGTTTTGAACAGATGAATTTCATACCACAGCCTGTCTGAGTCTCAGCCTTAAGCTGCAACAGTATCCATCATTCTTCTTTGGCACCTGAGTAGATCAATTGCACCTGCTGCTTCTGAAGCAATGCGATGATTGAAGCCCACAGTGTGTAAGTCAACATCAGTCACAGGAAAGAAATAAATACTGCATGCAGGTGAGCAATTAGTAAAATCCAAAAGAAAATCTTAGCGTCTACAAATCTAAACAGTTGGCCCTGACTTGGTCTCTGGGGCTCTTTGACCTTACCTTTATCATGGGGTCCTGTGCAGTCCTCTAACCTTGTTTCCTGAAACAATGCCGCAGGCAGGATGAGCGGCTCGGCTCCTGCTCCGTCTCACTCCTTCTCACGCACACCTGTCAGCAGGCAGTAAAGGCCTAGTGGACGTTGGCATGGAGACATTACTCCAGTGTCAGGTGCACACACCTGCACTTTCCACTTGCTCAGAGACCCAGCAAAACACAGAGCAATTGAGAATTATGCAATCAGCGGCTAGGTGAGAGCAAGGGTCAACTCTGAGAGAGAGATCAGTTCACCTGAAAGATGAGATGGCAATTCCTCAAAAGGCCCTTTCGTGAAACATTTGTGAAGTTAGCAGGTGCTACAAAATATTGAATTGATGGTGCTACTGTTTCTGAAAGGAATGTTCCCATTCTGTTTGTGGACCCTCTAAGAAAAATGTTTGGATGGTTCAGTTCAGGGAGCCAGGTAGGGGGTAGAGAACAAAGATTAAAGCATGAAACACTTTTACACTTAACGTCTCCTTCCAAAAAAAGGGGGTAAATGCTGTATTTATTTATTTGACAGCTTTTTTTATACTGACATTCGTGGATACATCATATCGGTTTACAAAGAACTAAGAGAAATACAGCAAACAAGGCAAAAGGGGAGGTGTGCAAATAACAATAGATATAGATTAACTAACAAGGATATAAAAAAGTAAAAGAAAAACAGTAGAACTAACTTAAATAGACCACTGACACAAAGTAATCTGCCTATGAATTTAGAACTAAAAAATGTGCATATACCTAAATAAATATCTAATCAAAAAATGTTATAACAAGTTAAAGTAGTGACACTTAATTTTAAACTTAAGCCATACTGTGATATTTGAATGAAAAAAAAACACCACATTTTCAAAATTTTCTCTTTTATTATACCATTCTAAGGATGTGCATTCATTTTATCCAAATAGGCAAAACTAAATGAATTTGCCAATTTTCTGTTCAGTTCACTATAACTGGATAAAAAAATTAGCTCATATGAAAATATCTGAAAAGTTTTGGATATTTTTGGTTAGCAAATATGCAACATAAAATGTAAAAAAAGTGCCAAAAAAAAAATCAAAAGAAATGAATCCCCTGTGGCTCACAGTACCCTCAACATCTCCTGTTACCCCTTTGTGGGGGCGGGGGGGGGGGGTGTTGTCTCATGTCTCTCCTATGAAGAAGGGATAAAGTTGAATCCTAGTCACTTCTGCATTGCTGGTTCCCAGTCAGAAAATGGTGCCAGCCAGGACTGTGTCCAGCACCATTTTGGCCTGTGAGAGATTGTATGTGTGCACCTGGTGCAAAGAGCTCCTGGCTCTCAGGGAGCGAGTCCAATCTCTGGAGGCTAGAGTGGCAGACTTTGAGGAGCTGAGGCAGACAGAGAGGTACATTGATGATGTAGCCAAGTCCCAAATCTAGTCTGGCAACCCCAATGCTGCCTTGGATCAGAAAGGTCTCCTGGTTGGAGAACATCACCCTGGTGTAGCAGGAAGTAATCCTGCAGCAAGGAACTGCTCTCCAGGTGATGTATTGTCCTCTCGCACTGAGTACAAGTCTCCCAGAGCTGACCCTTTAGCCTCCCCCACCCTCCCAAAAACGTTTTAAAATTACCTGGTGGTCCAGTGGGGTGCCGGGAGCGATCTCCCACTCTCGGGCTGTCGGCTGCCACTAATCAAAATGGCGCCGATGGCCCTTTGCCCTTACCATGTGACAGGGTATCCGTGCCATTGGCCAGACCCTGTCACATGGTAGGAGCACTGGATGGCCAGCGCCATCTTCTGCTCCTACCATGTGACAGGGGCTGACCAATGGCACCGGTAGCCCCTGTGACATAGTAAGGGCAAAGGCTATATGCACCATTTTGAATACTGGCAGCCGACGGTCCGAGTGCAGGAGATTGCTCCCGGACCCCCGCTGGATCACCAGGGGCTTTTGGCAAGTCTTGGGGGGACGCTCCTGACCCCCACAAGACTTGCCAAAAGTCCAGCGGGGGTCCGGGAGCGACCTCCTGCACTCGGACCAGCTGCCAGTATTCAAAATGATGCAGATAGCCTTTGCCCTTACTATGTCACAGGGGCTACCGGTGCCATTGGTCGACCCCTGTCACATGGTAGGAGCAGAAGATGGCGCTGGCCATCCAGTGCTCCTACCATGAGACAGGGTCCGGCCAATGGCACGGATACCCTGTCACATGGTAAGGGCAAAGGGCCATCGGCGCCATTTTGATTAGTGGCAGCCTTCCTTTTGCCCACTGTTTGATGGCAGTGCAGATCCTCCATGCTGGAAGGGAGGTGGAAGAAATCCACTGCTATCTGCAGCTCCTGCAAGGTGGTAGAGAGGGAGGGTCTTGGCTGCGGCCTCACAGCCCTCTCTTTGGGCTGTGTAATGATGGGCATGCAGGCCTCTCTTTGGGCCACAGAAAGATGGGCACATAGGCTTCTCTTTAGGCCGTGGCAGGATGGGCTCTGCCACGGTCGTGCAGGTCCTCTCTTTGGGCTGCTATAGGATGGGCTCTGCCATGGCTGTGCAGGCCTCTCTTCAGGCTGCGGCAGTATGGGCTCGGTCCCGGGCCCTGTAAGAACATAAGAACATAAGAAAATGCCATACTGGGTCAGACCAAGGGTCCATCAAGCCCAGCATCCTGTTTCCAACAGTGGCCAATCCAGGCCATAAGAACCTGGCAAGTGCCCCAAAACTAAGTCTATTCCATGTTACCATTGCTAATGGCAGTGGCTATTCTCTAAGTGAACTTAATAGCAGGTAATGGACTTCTCCTCCAAGAACTTATCCAATCCTTTTTTAAACACAGCTGCACTAACTGCACTAACCACATTCTCTGGCAACAAATTCCAGAGTTTAATTGTGCATTGAGTAAAAAAGAACTTTCTCCGATTAGTCTTAAATGTGCCACATGATAACTTCATGGAGTGCCCCCTAGTCTTTCTACTACTGTAGATTTCTCTTTGGGCCTGGAAGCTGGAAAAACAACCACATGATTCGAGGAACTGGCCTTCCAGGGGATGTCCAATCTCCCGATTGGGGCTAGGGGTGGATTGACCTGAGTATTTATAATTTAAGGAATGTTAGCAGGGTTTGAACCCTAGCTTCACTGGCATACAGCCTGCTATTCTACCTACTAGGCAACTCCTCCACTTTAAGCAAGCAGCTGAACGTGATAGTAAAAGGCAATACCTAAGACTATTTTCAGCTTCTGAAGTAATCTAACCTCTCCGACTCCCAGGCATAAGAATCTTAGTCATTTACTTTGAGGGCTGAAAACAATTACAATGGTGTAATTGACTGCATTAAGATTCTAATGAGTATTTCTCCCTGGGTCTTTCACTCACACACCTGTTGACAGGTAACTGCAGGTAGTTCAACTGAGGTGAACAATTACCCTAGAGACAGTCTCTGAGTGCCTCTAGCACATACCTGCAAGGTTCAAACACTCAATTTATTTAGAGGTCCACATTCAGTAAAACAGCTATCATTGATATAGCCAGCTAATAAGTGATCTAAAAAGAGAGGGAATTTTCAAATAAATCATAACCATCTAAATCTGAATATTACAGAATATTCATGTAGAAATGTATATGTTATAAATGGTTACATGCACAAGTGAATATGGGTATGACCACCATTTAATGAAAATGTCAATATAATTGCTTACATTATGTATGTAAATAACTCTGAATATGAAATCTTAGCCATTTCGAATGTAGGTGCGGGTAAATACTACTATGGTACTTTTAGCTAGTAATGATGGATAGCAGGCCAAATATGAACATATTGGATGTAGACAGATATTAATCATAACCAGTTCTATACGAAACTTGCCCCTTAGCCAGACATAGCTGTAACTGCATTCCAGTGGAATATAGCTGTTTATGAAACATATAGCTGGTTACAGCAAAATCACACATGACTGTGACCTCAGCTGCTGAGAAAACACAATTCAAAATGGCTCCACATAGTAGGAAGCCCAGCTTTTCTGTGGAAGAAAAGGAGATTTTGGTCAAGCTTGTCCAAACAGGTATCAGTGTGAATGGTATGACAGATCCCCAGTAGACACTGATGTGACTGATCTGCCACTTTCAGCGATGCAGTTGATACTGCAACCACAATGTCTGTGTTGGGCTAAAGGGTGGGTGAATGGGATTTGACTAGCTTTCTATCCTGAAGCCCTTGCAATGAGGAGCAAGCCTCAGGGAAAATAGAACAATGGGCATACAGGCCATGGTCGGGTACTAGGATGACTATCACATTACCTTTGAAGTACTGTATATTAAGAGCAATCAGTTTGAAGTGTTAGTGGGGAAAAAAAGTGAAGAAAAGGTGTTGGTCACTGATATAGTGAACAAAACAAAGGTCTCTTACTAGGGCTTTCATACTTACAGTCCATTTTGTTTCCAAAGCAGCACCCACCAGGACCTGGATGTGCTGAAGATCTGGTTTCAAGTCTTGAGAAGGGACAGGAGCTCAGAAGTGGCCAGCCATGGGACAGTAAATGTTAATGTGTGTGTGCCACACACATTTTTTCTCTCAGCCAATAGCTTTATTATTAGATTAGGAAAGGGTGTCAAACACATTGGGGTCTATATCACTTACAGGCCATACACATGGAGATGCACAGTTATAAATAGGTTATCCAGCATATAACGCAATTCAAATAAAGATGTGAAGTAAATTCTATAATGTGATACATGATTATAATACCTAGCTGTTTATCAAGATGTCACTAAAAAAAAAAAAGGTGCTGGATGCATAAAAATATTTCACAACCAATTTGGGCCTTTTAAATGCCTTATACTATAAGCGAAAAATGATTGACTATCATATAGGCATAAATCTGGTAATAGAAAGCCCTTCATATAAGTCTTTTATTAAAAGGGTAAGGATGTTGTGACTTTACATATCCCCTTGCCATATTTTATAAAAACTCTCATTTCCTACCATTAATAATGGCTAAGAAGGCCAAAAAAGTAAACTGTTAATAGAACAAGATCATCAGTATTGGACATATTCACATTATATCTTATATGATCAATACTTTTACTTTATACAGCATACAGATGTGCTCTGTTGTGAGAATGACATATACTGAACTGTTATTTACCTAGGGAAAATCTTAGTAGTTATTTACTTAGCTTAACTACTCTGACTGTATCATAAACAGCAGAAGAGCCAACAGGGGAAAAATCTGTTTTCCTCATGGCTTTTTTAAACATTATATTAACCCAATATGTCCCAGTGTCCTATTTAAAGGATTGCTTTTTCAAAAATTTGAGACTATATTAGTGTATAATTTTCTGACTTTTCTGAGAAAGATACTGTCAAATAGTTGTAATGGTTGCATGTATTTTTGTGTCACTAAGAAACTGCTTCATTATTACTAGGTCATCATGCAAACAGGCATGCACCCTCCCTTCTCCCCCTTCACAGATTTCCCCATGGCTCCCCTTCACCCAAATCTCCCCTGCCTTCTGTTAGGATTAGTTAAGGTGTGGGCCCTGGGCCGAGTTGAGTGATGGTACTGCCGACAGGGAGGATCTCAGTGAGCCTCACCGTCGAGAGGCGAGGTCTCAGTGACGTCAGACACAGTATCAGTCTAGAGTCTTTATTAAAGAGAAAGAGTGGCACAACCCACGAAGCAGGGGGTGCCAGAGAGGAGGTCTTCCAGACCCAGAGACAAAGGGTCCGTGGATAGGAGAATACCTCCAAGTGGATATCTCTGTAGAGTAGATGATGATCCGCTGAGTGAGGTACACTGATGATGTCTTCAGTAGAGATGGTAGTGGCCCGCAGGGTGGGGTACACCAAAGAAGGTCCTCAGCTGAGTCGGTAGTGGTCCGAAAAGAGGGGTACACTGATGAGGTCCTTAGTAGAGAAGGTAATGGTCCTCGAAGCGGGTACACCGGAGAGGGTCCTCAGTAGTGATGATAGCAGTCCGCAGAGCAGGGCACATTGATGAGGTCCTTAATAGAGATGGTAATTGCCCACAGAGCGGGGTACTTACGGTGAAGGTCATCAGTAGAGATCATTGTGATCCGCAGAGCAGGGAGCACCAGTGAGGTCCTCAGTAGAGATGATAGTGGACCGCGAAGCGGTGTACATCAGAAGAATCCTTGCTAGAACAGGAAGTAGTCCGTGAAGTGGGGGTACTCACGGAAAGAATAGCTAAGGTTCCAGGGAAGCCCTGGGGAATGGGGCAGGCAGAAGTCCCAAGTGATAGGCCCTCTGAGGAGCGGATAGCCAATAAGAGGAGAGGGCCCCCGAGGAGCAGGTACCCAAGACGTCTATGCCTGGAAGCAGGAACTGGAATGCAGGTCCTCTAAGAGCGAGGTGGATTTAGCAAGAAGGGTTCTCTTTGCCAAGTCGTCAGTAGGCAGGGCCAGCTGGCTTAAATGTTCTAGAGGGATGAAAACATCTGGATGGAATGCCTCCGAGGTTCCCGCCATGACGGCTTTAAGGCTGGCCAGTGAACGTGTGCATGTGCCTAAGGATTTCCGACGGCAAGATGGCAGTCGGCGACGTCCGTGCTACCCGGGGAGGCCTGGGAATGGTAGGCATGCCATCAGCAGCTGGCAGAGGCTGCCAGTCTACCCCACGGAGTCAGGGAAGTAAAGAAAGAGGTGAGCAAGAGTGGTAGCAGCTGTCTGTGATCGACAAGCGTAACAGTACCCCCTTCTTAGGGCCCCTCCCCGGGGGTTTCAGCTTCCTTGGATGTGAAGTATGCAAGTTTATCAACTCCTTGTCAAGAATGTTCACAGCAGGTTCCTAGCTATTTTCTTTGTGACCAAATCCTTTTCATGAGATTAGATATTCAACACCTCCCACGCTTCCTTACGCCCAAAATATCCTCAACCTGATACGTGATATCTTCTTCCGAAGCTAGCAATTGGGGTTCCGGAGCTTTCTTGGAGAATTCTGATAGGATGAGCAGTTTTAACAGTGAGATGTGGAAGACGTTATGAATTTTGAGCGAAGTGGGTAGATGAAGGCTGTAAGTGACCGGGCCCAGCCGGCGGAGTATGGGAAAGGGCCTGATGTATCTGGGAGCAAAGCGAGCTGATGGTAACTTTAGGTGAATAAAGTGGGTGCTGAGCCACACCTTGTCTCGGGGTTCAACTGAGGAGCTACCTGATGATGGGCATTGTAGAACTTCTTTGATTTTACGGAGGCTTATTGCAGAAGCTGTTTGGTATGTTCCCAGAGTTGATACAGTTCTTGAGCAGAGGCTTTCACTGCTGGAGAAGGTACAGACAAAGGTATCGGAAGAGGAGGCAGAGGCTGGCATCCATACACAACTTGAAAGGGTGACGACCCAGTAGACACAGATTGATGAGAGTTCAAGGCAAATTCGGCCCATGGCAATAAGTAAGACCAGTCATTCTGCCGAGAGTTTACTTATGCCCGAAGAAACTGCTTCAGGGTGTGATTAGTCCATTCTGTCTGTCCATTACCCTGAGGGTGGTAGGCCGATGTGAGGTCCAGGGCGATGTCAAATTTTTAACAAAGCGATCTCCAGAATTTTCCATGAATTGGACACCCCTATCCGAGAGGATGTGACTCGGGAGTCCATGAAAATGGAAGATGTGGGAATGAATAGTTTGGCTAGCTCCAGGGCAGAAGAAAGGCTGGGTAGTGCCACTAAATGAGCCATCTTCAAATAGCAGTTCACGGTGACCCAAATGGTGTTATTGTTACTGGAAGGGGGTAGGTCCACAAAAAATCTGTGGAGATGAGTGTCCACGGCTCACTAGGTGCTGGAAGTGGTTGTAGGAGGCCCCAGGGACAGCCTGCCGGTAGCTTTTGATGGGCACAAGTGGGACATGATTCCACATATGCTTGAGTGTCCTTCATGGTTGGCCATCAGTAGAACCTCTGGAGTGTTGTGAGCATTCTGGCTTTTCCAGGATGACCAGCGAGTAAGGAATCAGAATCATGTGACCAGCGGAGGATCTTCCTAGGAAGAGGTCGGGGAGCCACTGTCTTCCCGGAAGGCACTGTATGTGTGTCAGCGAGGAGTACTTTAGACAGGTCCATGATGTGCCAAGGGAAATCTGGGGCATCAACGATGAACAAGTGAGAGAGGGCATCTGCTCGGACGTTCTTATCAGCAGGTTGGCAGGTTGATATCAAAGTAGAAAATTAAATAGATTAAAAAAAAAAAAAAGAGAGACTAGCGGGCTGTCTGTTGTTAAGGCATTGAGTGTGGTGTAGATACTCGAGATTTTTGTGATCAGTGTACACTGTTATTTGGTGTTGTGCCCCCTCGAGCCAGGGACGCCACTCTTCAAAGGCTAATTTGATTGCCAGCAATTCTTTGTCCCCGATTCCGTAATTACGCTCAGCCAGAGAGAAGCGATGGGAGAAGAATGAGCATGGGTACAGGGTGTGATTAGTAGAATGCTGGCTGAGTACTGCACCAACACTGACATCAGAGGTGTCTTTGATGAAGGGTCATGATGACACAAGCATGGCTCCAGTAGGAATGTCTCCTTAAGTTCCCGGAAGGCGGACATGGCCTCGGGTGACCACTGGGAAGGATTAGCTCCTTTTTGTGTCATAGCCTTGAGTGGGGGTGGTTAGTGTCGAATAGTGATTGATGAACGACCTGTAGTAGTTAGTAAAACCCAGGAATCTTCAGAGAGCCTTGGTTGGGGCCATTCTCGGAAGCTCTTAGTCTTCTGTGGATCCTTCTGGAACCCCTGGCTAGAGATGACATAGCCCAGAAAAGGAACAGACTCCTTGTGGAAAGAGCATTTTTCCAGCTTGGCGTACAACTGGTTTTCCCTTACGCGTTGCAGAACATTGGTGGCGTCCTGTTGATGGCTCTAGAGGTCTTGCGAAAATACCAGAATGTCGTCCAAAAAGACCATAACTTTCAACAGCACCAGTAATTTGTAAGGGATTCTTAAGGGGGTAAGGGATGTTGATTGAGCTTGAGTTCAAGCAGATTACAAATTTATTAATGCCTGAGATGTTCATATAGCTTGTTCAAGCATTTACAAATAACATCGGGTATAGCACAATTTACCGAGATAGTTACATTTTAGGTCTAAATTATTGATGGAGTGATTTTCACAATTTTTAGCAATGAATATTTTTTTTAAAAAATGGAGGTATTCACTTGGTGTTTTCATTTCTCAAGAAAAATCTGGATGAGGAGGTCCATTTATGATTATATACAACTGTATCACCCTGTGGGGATCTATGATATCATTATATGAAACATTCCTCTCTCCATCTAAAAAATGTTTCCTTTGTGATAAAAATTTTTCATTGAATGATAGTTCAAATGTCTCATCCTGTATAGGGGTTAGTAAAGATTATGTGTGTTAAAAAAAGTCCAATTGGAGGGTTTCAATTGTGGTTTAATTTAGTCCAAATAGACCATGACACAACTATAGAGCATGTCACTGAGGATTTCGTTCATCAATTTCTGGAACACTGCTGGAGCATTGCAAAGGTCAAATGGCATGGCCAGGTATTCAAAATGGTCATCGTGGGTATTAAATACAGTTTTCTATTCATCGCCCTGGCATATCCTGATCAAATTGTAAGCTCCTCTGAGGTCCAATTTGGTAAATATCTTGGCCCCCTGGAGCCTGTCAAACAGTTCAGAGATTAATGGCAGGGGGTAGTGATCCTTCAGTGTAATCTCATTTAAGCCATGGTAATCTATGGCCGGCCAAAGGGAGCTGTCCTTTTTCCCCACAAAAAAGAACCCTACTCCAGCGGGAGTCCTGGAAGGCTGAATGAAGCCTTTAGCCAAATTTTCTTGTATATATTCAGACATGGCTTTCATCTCAGTTAGGGAAAATGGGTAGACTCTCTCGGGGATGGTCAGTGTTGGGTAACAAATTAATAGTGCAATCAAAAGAGCGATGCAGAGGTAATACATCTGCAGCTTTCTTAGAGAACACATCCTGGAAGGAGGAGTACTGGGGTGGAAGTCCCGGAATGAAAGGCAGTGTGGCTAGGCAGGGCATCGGGGACACAGTCTCCAAAATTTTTTTTTTATGGCAGTAGTTACCCCAATGGTACAATTAGAGTGTACTCCAATCAAACTGCAGAGTATGTATTTTCAGCCATGGTATGTATAGCCTTGTCCAAAAGCAGAAAGGAAATAGTCTATGTATGCAGAGATCCTGTGCAAAGTCGAATGGGGATCATGGAGAAGGTGACTTCGCCAGGTAATGGTTCACCATGGATAGAAGAGAGTAACAATGGCGTTGGCATATGGACAGTGGGAATCCGTAGGTGTTCTATGAGTTGCTAGAGAATAAAGTTTCCACCGGCTCTGGAGTCCACTAGTGCAAAGGTGTGAAATTCCTGGGCTAATACTTTAATGGTGACAGGCAGAGTTAATGGAGGAGAGGGTGCTCTCAGGCCTAGGAGTCCACCAGCAGATCCTAGGCCTGGGAGTTTTCCGGACGGAGTGGGCAGGAGGGTACCACATGATCCAATTGGCCACAATACATGCATCCACCTTTCTTCTGGTGTTGATGTTTCTCCTTAGAGGATAGATGACTATGTCCCATTTGCATCGGTTCCTCATCCTCCAGGCTTGGTGTAGTGACAGCTGGAGTAGATGACGTCGGGCGAGTGCGTGGAGCACTAGAAGCCACTCTCTTGGCTTCTCTGACCTCTTGGGAATGCTCACACAGACGACGCTCTATGCCACCAATGAGGTCTATAAGGGAATCCAAGGCCTCAGGGTGTTCATGCTACCAACTCGACCTTAATGTGTCGACTCAGGCCCTCGAGGAATAAGGCATGCAGGCAGCCCAGGTCTAAGTACAGTTCGGATGAGAGAATCCTAAACTCTATGATGTAATCAGTCAGTGATCTGGAACCCTGTTGCAGATGTAGGAGCATAGATCCCGAAATGGCCTTTCGACCTGGGTCGTCAAACACAGTGCGAAAGAGAGCGAGGAAGCCCGGTAGGTCGTTAAGGATTGGATCCATATGTTCCCAAAGAGGCGACGCCCAGGCTAATGCTTTCCTGTACAGAAGGGATAGCTGAGACGGTAGTGGTCCACAGAGTGGAGTACACCGATGAGGTCCTTAGTAGAGATGGTAATGGTCCGCGAAGCGTGGGACACCGGAGAGGGTCCCCAGTAGTGATGATAGTGGTCCGCAGAGCAGGGCTCACTGATGAGGTCCGTAATAGAGATGGTAATTGCCCGCAGAGTGTGGTACTCATGGTGAAGGTCCTAAGTAGAGATGATTGTGATCCGCAGAGCAGGGAGCACTGGTGACTTCCTCAGTAGAGATGGTAGTGGTCTGCAAAGCGGGGTACACCAGAGGAATCCTTGGTAGAACAGGAAGCAGTCCGTGGAGTGGGGTACTCACTGAAAGAGTAGCAAAGGTTCCAGGGAAGCCCTGGGGAATGGGGCAGGCAGAAGTCCCAAGCGATAGGCCCTCCAAGGAGCAGATATCCAAGACAAGGAGAGGGCCCACCAAGGACCGTGTACCCAAGACGTCTATGCCTGGAAGCAGGAACTGGAATGCAGGTCCTCTGAGGGCGAGGTGGATTTAGCAAGAAGGGTTCTCTTTGCCAAGTCGCTGGTAGACAGGGCCAGCTGGCTTAAATGTCCTGGAGGTATGACGTCATCCGGAAGGGATGCCCCCGAGGTTCCTGCTATGACGGCTTTAAGACTGGCCAGTGCGCTCGTGCCAAATGACATCCGATGGCAAGATGGCGGCTGGCAGCGTCCGTGCTGCCCCGGGAATGGTAGGTAGGCCATCGGCAGCGGCTGCCAGTCTACCCCACGGAGTCAGGGAAGTACAGAAAGAGGTGAGCAAGTGTGGTCACAGCAATCTGCGACTGACGGGTGTAACATCTTCTCCCACTTCACACAGTAGCACTCCCTTCTTCTAACTTGAGGTTTGCATAGCTCCAGGGTCATGAGCAATACTGAGCACAAAGTGGAAACTTGACTTAATTAACATCATAAGATTGCTACTTACTTAAAGCCAGCCAGTTTGAGAGTTAAACTTTGACCTTGACTGGTTGCATCAGTAGCCTCTGCAGAGAACTGAAGCTGGAAGCACCTGGCATATACCCAGATTAGTTTCAGTAAAATGTTTACAGAGAAATATAATATAGAATTGCATACAGTATTCACAGGTACTTTGTAGTGATTTAATAGTGGTGTTTCTGCCTGAATTTATATAATGGATTCATTTATACTAATTCAGATATTATTTTGATTATAGATTATGATAAATTTAAAGAATATTTTAGATTGTAGTCACATAGTAACACATATGTGAAATAAGGAATAGGCACAAAACATAATAATTTTACCATTTATGAGTGGTCCTGAAGACATACACAGTAGGGCTGATGCAATACTGTGCGCTCAGTTGAGCACTGTTTAACCCAGAGTTGGACTCTGGTTGTGTAGGTGCTACCTAATCCCCTTTTGCAATTAGGGGATTAGCATCTCCACAATATGCGTCCAACATGCGGTGAAACTAATAGCGCTCATAACATGCAAATGTATGTTGATGAGGCTATTAGCAATTCATCCGCAATGCAAAAAATAATGTGCATCTAAATGCACATTTTTATGCTCAAAAATTAACACCTGCCTAGAGCAAGCATTAATTGCTGAACACTCCCAAAAGTTGTACAGAAAAGCAGAAAATACTGCTTTTCTATACATCCTCCTACTTAATATCATTGCGATATTAAGTAGGAGGAATAAAAACTTTGAAACAGTTAAAGGAAAAAAAATGTTTTTAAAGTGCTGATGGTCAGGTTTTGGAAACAGATGCTCAGTTAACAAGCATCCATTTCCCGAAACCCTGGATGTGTGCAGATTAGGAAAATGGACGCTGATAAATTTGGCATGCATTTTCTAAACCAGCGGACAGCCGACCGCTTGTGGACTCCCGCTGTCAAGGAGGCACTAGTGGCATACAAGCAACCCTAGCGCCTCCTTGACAATGTGACCCCTAATCTAAATATTGCATAGTACCCCCAGGAGAGGTGCCTGGGGTTGCGCTGATTTCAGTGCCCACTTTTTGCGCATTTTAATTGCATCAGCCCCAGTAAGTTTTTCAAACCAGTAGTTGGTAAAAAACAAGAAGGGCTACACAAAGAAGTCCAGATGGCACATGTCCTATTCCAAAAGGTATAAAACCCCAGCCCACCATACCCCAGGTAGATTCCCTGCCAAGAACAGAGGTTAGGGGTCTCCAGCCTGGCTGGTCTCCAAAATGAGAACTTGCTTGGCCGATTTACCCATCTGGGGGCAAGGAGACACCCTTTCAGGAAAAGGTGACTGCTACCACTAGGCTTTGGTATCTACAATATATTGGGCTTGGTAGTGTGTCCCTGGCCGCCTTGGAGGCTCAAACACACCATACAGCGGCCATGTCAGAACACCAGCTACAAGAGGTACTCCTGGGGGAATTCAGCGCTACTGTGGAATGCAGAATTTGCTCAGAATTCCTCCTTCACCTCGCTGATATCCTCCCTCGCCAGAAGACTATTCAATACCGGAAGGACAGCGGCCATCGCGGGACAGGCAGAAAATAGCGTCCTGCGGCATACACTCTGATCGCTGCAAAGATGAAGGCCTGGTGCACCGTTTGCGGTGAAAAGGAAAAACCCCCGTGTGCCATGATCGGTGCGCCCGGGCGTTCATCTTCACCATGAATGGAGCATGTGCCGTGGGACACGCACCATGCCGAGGTCTCCGTTGCTATTTTCTGTTCAAGGCGAAAATGGAAGGCCCCTGTATGCCGCGAACGGTGCACCGGGCCTTCATCTTTGCCGCGAACGGCTTGGGTCCCGCGGCATGCCGGTGAGAGAGAATGTGTGTCAGGGAGGGGAGGGTGAGAGAGAGCAGGAGGGTATGAGAGAGAGCATGGGGGAGGGGGATGCCGGAGACAGAATATGTGTGTGAGAGAGAGGGGGATGACAGAGAGCATGGTTGGCAAGAGGGAGGTGGGGAGGGTGTGAGAGAGAGCATGGGAGGTAAGAGATGGTGGGTGGGGGTGGGTTTCAGAGAGAGGGAGCCTATATGATGGGAGGGGGATACTGGTGAGAGAGAATGTGTGTGTGAGAGAGGAGAGGGGGTGTGGGGGGAGTGTGAGAGACAACTTTGTAAATAAACTTTGCCAGCCCTGGCTTTAGCAAATGTGCCTCCACGTCCTTTGCCCTGGGTGAAAACAATTTTGTTTTTCCTTTTCAGCTAACGCTTCCATACAAGAGCATATGTGCCAATAAATAGGCTCGCCGCCCGGGCATAGAACGGGTACAGTTGCTAGTTTAATTATACCCTATTAGTTGGGGTAATTACTTTTGCTTGTGCTGATGTATTGTTTATATATTTTGCTTTGTAATTTGTCTCAGGTGTTCTCATAAGCACCAGTTTTGTACATTAATCAGAAATTATAACTTTTCATTATTTCACAAAAGACATGTAGTAAGTCTTGTTATTTTCTTAGTCTGACTGTGTGAGACAGACCACAAGGCAAATACAAATACTAGCAAACCCAAAACAACCTACAAAATGGTCATAATGGTTTAATGTCCTAGGAAAAATCTAGGAAAACTGAAAGCCCGAGAATCCCCATATCAAGCTTTGGACCTAAGCATAATGAAATGGGCTAGCTAGTTTTATCCTAATGTTACTACTGGGAAGTACCCAGGTGGATTAACTTCACAGACTGAAATAATTTTATATAGCAATTTCATTGTATATAACCATAGCACATACATAATTGCCAAATGTACTAATACATAGGGGCCTAGATCATGAGGAGGGGTATCATACATGGTTATTAATGGTAGCCCTTGTGACCATCAAATATACTGTTACCTTGGGAGAACTAGGCATTTATTATCCGGGTTCAATAAGCACTATAAAAGAAGATGGTTCTCACAGACATATAGATCAAGACTTTCATCTGAATATTCTCAAGTAGTAATACTGACTTTTAAATGTTTTTTTTTTTCTATAATCAGTGGATTATTAAGGGGTTACAACAGAAGTGGAAGAAGTTGACCCCGCCAACTGACTAAGATGGAATCAGATCCTTAATAAGTTCTCGTTTGATCTAATGTTGCTCATAATCGAGACCGCTAAACCATTGTTATCATCTCTACGTGAAGAACTGTCTGTACAATTGGACACTATTAAAAACTCAACACCTTTGGACACCTTTGAACAGCTTTCTTATTTCAATACCAATTTGGATAAATTCAGAAGTGAGTTGAAAGCTACAAATAAGAAGTTCCTGCGTGACAAATCTGATTATTCTAAGGGTTACATGTACTCATGGATGAACTCTTCCTCGGACGAATCCTCAGGAGAGGAGACAGCCTCTTCAAGTCATCAAGAGGATGTAGCCAACATTCCTATTCAGCCACCGCTCACTTCCTTACAACAGTCCTTTCATTTTTTTCGCAACCTTCATTACAGCCACAGCCACAACCGTTACCTCATGTACAACAACATCAGCAATCTTTTTTAGAACCTCCACAATCTGGGAAACCCTCACGGAATCCCAGATATTGAGGCCGTCCACAATTTTCTCAGAACTCACAGATCATGCGCAACATGAGACAGCAGTTACCACACGATCCCTGGCAATGATTTATGCAACTCCGGCTCTCATTTTTAATTTGTCATCCCGTCAACTCTCTCATACTGAACTTTCTGTTTTGGAGAAAGGACTTTCCTTTGTTCCCACTATCCCTTATGACCCCTTTAATCTTCAAGTGTATTTGTTTCGGTTTTTTCATATGCTTTGTATAAAACATTTTTTTGCTAAATCTCCTGGTGCACATGATATGTCTATAATACGGAAAAAATCCAGATGGCTCCCCATGGGACCATTGGACCCAGTGTTGACTAAATTTGAGAAATTAGTTCAATGTAATATACAGAGTTTACCTCAGAAACTGAAAGTGAAACAGTATAATATCACCAAAGATGAAAAATTAGCTATCACAACTTTAATGACCGACCCTGCTATCATTGTGAAACCTGCAGATAAGGGTGGTGGGATAATGGTTTTGAACACTATTGACTACATGGAGGAAGTATCACATCAATTATCAGACACAAATTTTTATATAGCTCTTACCTCCGACCCCACACAGGAGTTGAAGGATTTAATTAAAAACATGGTACAAGATGCATTTGATTCACATCAGATTACTTCCCGTGAGGCCAATTTTTTTACAAACAGATTATCCCATCATTCCTACATTCTCCCTAAAATTCATAAAACCCTAATGAAGCCACCAGGGAGTCCTATCAATTTGGGCATAGGATCCATTTTGGAACCCCTCTCTCAATTTGTGGACCATTTTTTAAAACCTCATGTTTCTCTAAGCCGGTCCTATGACCGTGACTCTAATCATTTCATTACAATTTTGGAACATCTCTCTCCTCCCTCTGATACATGTTTTTTTGATTACTTTGGACATTGTTTCTTTATATTCAAATATCCCCCAGGATGAAGCACTTACACTGGTTGAAGATATTTTGAATGCCCGTCCGCCTCCGTTGCATATCTATGCAATTTCTTTTATCTCTTACACGCTTGGCTCTTACCAGAAATTATTTTCAATTCCATCACACTTTATACCAACAGATAAAAGGTACCGCCATGGGGGCCACTATGGCCCCCAGCCTGGCCTGCCTTTCTGTAAGTAGGTTTGAGGAAGAAGTTATTTACACTTCTCCTTTGTTTCATTTTGTTTTCGCATGGTATCGTTATATAGATGACATATTTTTGAATTGGACGGGGATGGACATTCAATTTTATTTCTTTTTAGATTGGCTTAATAACTGCAGTGAACACCTAAAAATTTAACCATTTTATTGATCCATCCACTATTTCATTTTTAGATGTACAAGTACAGTTGCGAGAAGGGTTGTTTAGTACGTCTATTTTCTGCAAAAGCACAGATCGCAATACCTTATTGCGATGTGACAGTCACCATCCCAGCACTTTAAAAAATGAACATTCCTGCTGGACAACTGTTAAGGCTTTGGTGCCTCTGTTCATTTAAAGAGGACTTCATTACTCAAGCTAAGCAGATGCTGCTTAGGTTTAAAGAGAGGGGGTACCCTCACTGGGTTCTCCATAAAGCTTTCAAGAGAGCTTTATATGTGAATCATGACCTTTTTCTCCCCCAAACTAAGGCAACAGACTCTTCAATTAATTGTATTTTACCCTTCTCTACCCATGTGTACAATATTACATCTATTTTGAAACGGCACTGGTCCATGTTATCCCTCCATGAGATCTTTAATTGCCAGTTACGGTTTTCTTTCTGTCGTGGGAAGAATTTGAGAAACATGCTGGTTCACTCTCATTTTCAACATGATTCTACTTTAGGAGTAGTCAACATTTTGGGTCATCAACCATGCGGACAATGTTTAGTGTGTCCTTTTGCACTCTCTACTACTATTTTTGAACATCCCATCACTCACAAAAATTTTCCTCTTAAATTTTCTACCATTTGTCATTCACGGGGAGTAATCTATGTGATTGTGTGTCCTTGCCCCAAATTATATGTGGGCAAAACTAGACAAGTGCATACCCGCATTATAGAGCACTGGTCTAATTCGTACTGGCCGTGAATCGGCACCCTTGTTTCACATTGGCAATCAGTAGGACATACAGAGAATGATCTAAGATTCTTGATAATTGACCTGCTTCTTCCCCCATGCCGGGGGGGGGGGGGAAATTTTTCTGAAATGCTCATCCATAGAGAACAAAAATGGATTTTTAGATTAAATTGCTTTCACCCTGAAGGGCTCAACAATGAGATCGAATGGCAATATTTTATTTGACTCATTTTGGTTTCTGCTTCTGTATTGTTTACCTTGGTCATGATTGGTTGTAAAAACCGCGCCAAAACAGACGGCTTTAAAATGCTGTGTTTTGTCTATCCTCCCACTCTCCTTGCCGTATTAGCTGTATGAATTCCTCAGCAAGTTTAAAGGTATGTGTTCCCGGCGCTACTGTGTATACTTTGTACCCTATATTAGGTCCATAGTTCTAATGTAATTTTATTGTTGTTCTTTTCTAGTTCTTGCAAATTAATTTTGTCCCTCCCGACGCAGCCTTCGGGCGAAACACGGGGTCCGTGTCGGGGGACCCTGAAAGAATAATTTGCCTTTGTAGTCTTGGAGCAATGGAGTTGCCTTATTGAAGTTTCAATAAACTTTACTTTGTTTGATGATTACAATTCTGGACCAATAACTTCTTTGCACTCCTTTTGGATTTGATAATAAGATATATCTTTGACCATGAATAAACCTATGACCGGGATTAGACAGTACTTGCTTTCTGAGCACAACAATGAATGATGAATTATATTATTCCTAGAAGTCATGGATGATGCAATCATAATTCAGTTTACATCACTCTGCTGAATAAATTGCCCTAGATCTGTGAACTTCTTTGAGATGGTACATTAAACTGTTTATTGGGTGGCAAGGAAAAGACAGCATGGAAAGCCTTCCAGTTAGGGGTAACACATTTTCTCAAAAACAACAAGACAGACAACTGCAAGGAGTTGGTGGAAAACCTCTTCAAGGCATGCAAAAGCCTTGGCTGCAACATGTCACTAAAGATCCATTTTTTTTTACTCTCATCTAGAGAGCAGTAAGCGATGAGCCTGGCGAGCAATTTCACCAGACATTGCAGCAATGGAAAAATAATATCAGGGCAAATGCAGCCCATCGGTGTTTGCCGTCTATTGCCATACATTGACAAGAGATGTTCTATTTAATGAATACAAGAGACAATCCAAGAAGAGCCGAGTAGACACTGAATAAGGACTAAACTATGTATATATAGATATCTAATAGTTTTGGGCCTTTTGTTGCACAGAAAATTGTATTTCTATAATCCTTTTGCTGATTTAATTTTTAAAGTGTTACATAAACAGGACAGGTGAAATATTACGCAACTATAAATACATGAAAAGTCCTAAGTTTACAATTTATTATTAAACTCTATTATCTACGTATATACTATCTATGCAATAGACATGGATGTAAATTGTAAAAAGTTAAATATCATGGAAACAGTAGATAATCAGCTTGTTTAATTGTCATTTAAATTCAGCACATCAACATCAATAATAAATGGCACATTTTTATCACTGAACAGAAATTTCTAAAAATATGTATACCACTGTATTCAGAGTTAGCCAGATAACTTAGGCCTGGATTTATCAAAATGCACTAAATATCTTTCTGCTTTGTGGTGAGTGGAGACAAACTGTTGAGTTATTTGCAGAGCTGGTACTGATTTTGTCTCTGCCTGGGTAGTGGGAATTGTGGCAGTGGGCACAAGGTAGAGGGCAGGGTAGAGACTAAATCATACCAGGCTGTGTTGTGAACCTGTCAGTGTTAGAGCAAAAGTGTCAGCAGTCGGGGGGGGGGGGGGGGGGAGAATCTGCTTTGCTCCTCCCATGGTGCTTTGCAGTCTTTGTGCTGCTCGGCCCCTTCATCAGTGCCTGCCTTGCAGGCTTCTCTGCTTTGTTCATCCTTCATGCTGCCTTAGGATACTAAGGCCACATTGGGTGCCAGTTTGCTGCTTGAGATGCCATCAAGGGTTCATGACACTGTTGCTGGTGCCCTCTTTTAGAGCCTTGGGGTGTTCTTCCCACTTTTTCTGCTTCTTTGCTCCTCTCACCGTGACTTGGTGAAATTCTGCCAATGCTGGTACCCCTTTGCCCCTTTTCAGAGTTATTTATTTATTTATTTTTTAACTTTTATATACCGACATTCTTGTATAGAATACAAATCATACCGGTTTACAGTGAACATAACATCGTATGGGAGCATTACATGGAACAAGCTGGTTAACAGTGAACTTAACATCGCCTAAGAACGTTACATGAAACAAACGGGTGTATACATAACTGTGGTACAAATAGCAGGGAAACTAGGACTTCAGGTTGCCCTTTGGGTGACAACCTGGGGGTGAATAAGCATTCAATAAATGCTTAGTAAATAATGAAGTAACAAATTTCTGAACCAGAGGGAAAAATGTCAGGTCAAGCGGAGAAGGGGAGGAGGAGAACTTTAGTTAGCAATAGGACTTGGGTAGTAGTGAGAGTCGGAACATGATCTTCAGCAAAGGTCTGGCTCAGTGGATCCAAGAGCTGACAGGAGCGTAAAAGTCTCAAGAGAGCAATTTTTGAACTGGAGAGCTTGCTAAAATTCTGATGTTGGGAGAGGATGCTAGAATTCTGATGCTAGGAAGGAACAAGGAGTCCCTAGTAGAAGGAAATATAATAACGGTGTGGGGAAAATGATTAGATCCGGCCGGCAAGGTCAAGCGTGGGCAAGATCCTGAAAGGATGGGATCAATCAGGAAATGCTAGTCTGAAAAGCCACATTTTAAGTTTTTTTTTTTAATGATATGGGGCATGGTTCTTGTCGTAGGTCCGGAGGGAGTGTGTTCCATTGAGGGGGGCCAGCTGTAGAAAGGGCTCGTTTCCTTAAAGATGATTTTGCAGGAGGAGTGTACAACGTGCCTTGATAAGCATTTCTGATAGGTCTGGTGGAGGTATGAGGATGCAGTTGGATGGTCAGATCCAGAGGGGAGAGGTTGTACAAAGCTTTGTGAATTATGTAAGAATTTTATAGAGGATTCTGAATTTAATGGGAAGCCAATGGAGGTGGAGGAGGATGGGTTGAGTTGTTGGCTATTCATGCCACTTTTGTGCCCTATCCAGTCTTTCTAGATACCTTTGAGTACTTTTCCCTCTCTGTTGATTTTAAAATATTTGATTTGAAAACCCCTATTCTGGAGCTCGATATATGCTGGAAATTACCTGTAAATGCTTCCCCATTGACTTTAATGACAAATGACAATGAATCAAACTAAAAAACATTTTTTTCCATTTTGAAACTAAAGAAATGAATTAGGGTCCCCACAAAATGAATTTTAAAACAAAACAAATGTTGTCCTGCTGTATACCCTTATCTAGTAACATGCATACCACACCCTAGGCCAGATGGATATAATGCCTCAATAGTACAATCTAGATATTTATATATGGATCAAAACACTAATACTGTTAATAGGGCCACATTTGGGCCACTAGGAATATGCTTGTATGGTAGACACTGTTACGATCCTGCTCGCGGAGTCCATCCCGCAAGCAGGCCCTGCACTCACCACTGTGCCGCCACTGCTGCTGCTGTACGGTGTTTTGGCGTGGCCTGTTCTGCTGCGCCGCTTCCATCCCAGACTGTGCTGCCAATCTCTTTGCGGCCCTAGTGCTGCCATCGGGCACCGCTCCTTTGGGACCCTGGAGCTGCCACCCGACGTGTTCTCTCAAGTGGAAGGAAGCCGCCGCCATCCTCCCACCTCCGCGGCATTGAGCCACCACCATCTTCATCCTCTGGCCTTGCTCCTTGGGACTGGGATGCCGCCGATGCCGACCTGCCTCCCGGGTCCTTCTAGGCACAGGCACGTGCCTCTCCTCTTCATTTAAAGGGCCAGCGGTGGGAAAAGCCCGCAGCCCCACCGGATGATGTCATCAGTCCTTGTCCTTATCCAGCCCTATAAAAGGGCTCAGCTTCACTTCCTCAGGACCTTCAAATTGGGTTCCATGGTCGTCCGTTCCTCTTCTCTGGTCAAGGTCTTCCATGGTCTACTCCTGTCCAGATGATTCTGTGTTCTTCATGTTCCTGGTCTTTGACTGATGTTCCTGGTCTTGTTCCTTTTCCTGAAGTCCTGATGTTCCATGTCCAGAAGTCATGATGTTCTGTGTTCCAGTCCTGGTCCTGATGTCCTCACCTCCAGCTCTTTGTCCAGCTTCCAGGTTCCTTGCTTGTCCCCCTTTCCTGGCGTGCCACTGTCGTGGTCCGTGACCAGCCCATGGGGGGGCTGTGTAGGGCACTTCATGGCTCTAGGCCTGTCTTCATGTCTGCAGTGGAAGTCTACGGAAGGCCCTTGTTTTTAATGCCAAGTGTTCCTGAAATCCGAGTTCCGAGTCTTGAATCCTGTCTCAGTCTTCAGAATACTTTGTGCTTGCTTCCATCCATGCCCAAGACTCTGCCAGAACCTGCTGCGCTTCAGTGTGGTCCACGACCAGCTACGGGCGGCTGTGTAGGGCATGCTTCTGTGCAGGCCTCTCCTGAATCTTCATCATGTTTCCAGTTCCAAGTTCCACTGTTGCGCCTGGAGTCTGCTTCGCCTCCGGCGTGGTCTGTGACTAGCCATGCGCGGCTGTGTAGGGTATGTTGTGATGCAGTACTCACCAGTACTAATGCCTGAATCCTTGCCTGAGACTTCCAATTTCCTGAATCCTCACCTGAGTCTTCCATGTATCTTGAGTCTTCCAAGTATCCTGAGTCTTCGCCAGAGTCTTCTAAGTTCCAAATCTCATGTCTCGTCTTGGTCCTGTCCTCAGCCTCCATCTGGCCTCACGCACTCGTCATTCCCAAGCGGCGGGTCTGGAAGGGCTACAGAGTGTCCAGAGAGCTACTCCTGAGACTAGCTCATTTTGTCCACTCGTGCATGTAGGTCCAGTGGAGGGCTGAGCCTGCTTTGTTCCAGTTCCTGGTCCAGCTATATTCCTGCTCTGCCCATGCCTGTACACACTCATCTCCCACGATGTGTCTTGGGGCTCCTCCCTGAGCCGCGTCGTGGTCCAAGGGCTCACAATCTCCCTGGAGCAGGTGAGCTTGCCTCCACTTTTGCAACAGGACTTGAAGGTCCCAAGGTCGTAACAGACCACTTGTGCTATGTCATCAAAATCTTTTATTTCCCTTTTTTCTCATGGCACTAACAGTCCTACTGTTGGCATTTGTATTTTATTGCATACAAGTAATGTGGTGTGGAAGATGCCCTCATGCCTAGAACAACATCTTTAATCATTGCATGTGAGGCCTAACAGTATGAAGTAGTTTTGTTATATCAGCATATGTCTAGGGGAAAGTTATGTTCCTATCATAACAAATGTTAATATCTTTCCTCCCACATTACAATGAAACCAGAAATGTCTTTCTGATTGGACCTTTTTTTTTTTCACCTGACAAACCTATTGTCTGAAGGAACCTTAATGCAGCAGGAGTGTTACAGTAGAAACAGCATGTGAAGTGTTCACTCAACATCAATATTCCCATTCTTCCTATTGGGAACAGCTGAATGAATGGTGAACCTGTGGTTGGACTTTCCCAGCAGCTGCAAGCAAATTAGCAGGCAGCCTCAGTGGATGGAGGCAGAGCAAAGGACTGCTCAGCTAACAGTGCATAATAGATGCAATAAGAAATTGAGAGTGAAGTGGTGGCAGCTGTCTCTCCACCCTCTTTGGAAGACATACCAAGAGGCTGATATTTCTGGAGCAGAAAAGCCTGTTTTATCAGACAAGATGCTGGTGTACACATGCCAGATTTCAGAGGATGTACAGAGGATGAGGGCAGCAATGGAACCACAAACACAACATCTGGGGCCAATGCTATATCCCTGCAGCATTTCACTGAGCAGCTGGCACTCATAGCCACAGCTTCTTATTTGCAGCACTGCTCCATTCCTAAAGCACTGCATGTAACCACCACAATAGACTTTGGCTGCATAAAAGGCTGTCCCAGGCCCATCTCAAAGCTCTGCACCGAATGAAGAAGGGCCTGAAGGGAGCACCACCTTAGAGGCAGCACCACTAAATAGAAGCAGCTGATCCTGTAGAAGAAAGGACCTGGAGGGAAAGAAGAACAAATGTGTAGCTGCCATATAGTCACATTTTATTTCACACTGTAAATAAATATGCACTACTCATCATAAAATGTTCTTGAATTAATGATGCTCTTAGAGAGAGTGTGGCAGCTGGTGTTTGTGTTTGAATGTTGGGGTTGTCTGGCTCCATATCTGATTCAATATTACTATCTTGGAATATAGCAGGCCACAATTATCTGAAATACCTTGTCAGGTTAATATAGTAAGAGATACTTAGACATCTAAAGCAGGTCTTCAAAATGCCAAAGATTTGCTCTATGACTGACTTCATACCCTAGTGAGACTGATTATAGGTTTTTTCACCTGGTGTCTATGGAAGTCTTATCAGGGTTAATAGCCATGGTTTCAATGGGTATGGTCTATCACCCGTGAGGTGGAGGCAAAGTAAAAGGGCATAGATTAGCAGGATGTAGAATGATAGGTGGACAGCATGGCAACAATTAGAGAATCATTAATGTGTGGACCAAGTGCCATGTGCTAGTGCCAGTGTATAGATACAAGGGATGTGCATTTGTTTCAAACAAAATTTAGAAAACTACATGAACAAGTGCAATTTGTTTCATTTGGAAGGCCGCAAATGAGATAACCTTATTCGTTGAATGTGTTTGAAAACACCACATTGGGTCTAAACTTACATCTAAGGCCGGGACCCCACCTAAGGCATAGGCCTAGTCCCAAAACAGGGGCTGCAGCCTATGCCCTAGTGCATCTCTGGCACATCAGCCTAGCTTAGGCTCGAAGTTGGAGCCTCACCTAGGGCATAGGCCAAGGTTTAAATTAGGGGGTGTGGCGTAGGCCCGAGTGTGACATCGAGGTCTCAGCCTAGGCCTAGCTTAATGCCAGGACCTCAGCTGAGACATGAAAAAGGTCTTAACTGATCCATCAGGAATGCAATGGCAAGGCTGGGCCTTGGTCTGGACCCAGACCCAACACCATGACCTGACCCAGAAGCCAGGTCTTGATACCTGGGCCTTGGCCTAGGCTGGAGCCCAGACCCAGGCCTGCACAATGTCCCATCCCAGAACCCAGGCCCCGATGCCTTGTCCTCAGTGCAACCCAAGTGGATGGCATCATAAGAGAAGAGAATGACAAGGGAGCAGGTGCAAGGCCTGGGCTTCAGGCCTGGGACAGAGCCTAGGCCAAAGTCCGAGTTTCAGGACCCAGCCTCCAAGCCAAGCTCCATCATTGGGCCTGGGTCAAGGCCCCGGCAACAGGATCCAGGCTGGGTCATGGCATCGAGCCTGGGTCCAGGCTGAGAACCTTGAGTTGGGACTTGGCCTCCTGGCATTTATTTATTTATTTTATTTAAAAGCTTTTATATACCGGTATTCGTAGGGACATCATACTGGTTCACATTTGAACAAAAGGATGAAAATACATGTTAACGGGGGAGAAAAACTGGGAGGGGGGTACAACTGAGAACAGCATGGAAGGCAACAGTCCATAAACAACAAGTAATATAACTTATCGGAAGCCTTGACTTAAGGAGAAAGTTGTTTTGATTTAGAGGTACATGGGGAGGCGGATTATTCCGGGTAGGCTTGTTTGAATAACCAGGTTTTTAACTTTTTCTTAAAATTTGAATGTGCATGGTTTGAGGCGAAGGGAGTTCCAGAAGGACAGACCGGCAATTGAAAAGGCACAGATGTGTGGGGATGAGAGGTGGGCTGTTTTCAGAGAGGGTACAATTAAGGTGCCTTTAATGGTGATTCTGGTGGATCTGGTCGACCAGTGGGGGATAAATGGAAGGTCGAGCCAGTTGGAGTTGTGCACATGGAGGGATTTGTGCACAATGCTCATAGCTTTGTAGTAGATACAGGAAAGGATCGGGAGCCAATGTAGCTCTTTAAGGATGGGTGTGATATGTTCGCATTTACGAGTATTTGAGAGGATGCGGGCCAATGCATTTTGTAGCATCTACAACGGTTTTATCGTAGAGTAGAGGAGACCTAGGAAAAGGGCGTTACAGTAGTCTAGTTTGGTGGGGATAGTGATTTGGATCACTGTTCGAAAGTCTTGAGCGTATAGTAATGGTTTCAATTTTTTTAGGACATTCAATTTGAAAAAGCCTTCCTTGAGAATAGAGTTAATGTATTTCTTCATGCTTAGTTGTTGATTGAGGAGGACTCCCAGATCTCTCACATAAAGTTGAGCAGTAGTGATGTTTAATTTGGGGTCGTTGGAAAGGGGTGGTGAGGGGGGAGAGTGGGAGGAAATAAGCAGAAGCTCAGTTTTGTTCATATTGAGAGCCAGCTGGAGGTCAGTTAGCAGGGAGTTGATAGCTGACAGGCAGTTCTCCCAGTGGTTTAGAGCATCTGAGATGGAGTTGTGGATTGGTATAATGATTTGCACATCGTCTGCATACAAATAAAATTTTAGTTTAAGGTCGGTGAGGAGCTAGCATAGGGGGGTGAGGTAGATGTTGAAAAGGGTTGATGAGAGTGATGAGCCTTGTGGGACACCATGTTGCAGGGGGTGAGAAGTGGAAATGGATTCTCCAAGTTTTACGGAGAACTTCCTGTTTGAGAGATAGGATTTGAACCAGGCAAGAGCAAGGCCTGAAATGCCAATGTGTTCAAGGCAGGATAGGAGGAGGTTATGGCTGATGGTGTCAAAGGCTGAGGAGATATCAAGGAGGGCAAGGAGGTAGCTATGACCATGGCCTATTACTCTGAGAAGGTAGTCAGAGAGGGAGAGGAGTAACGATTCAGTGTTAAAGTGCTTCCGGAAGCCGAACTGGGAGACATGGAGGATCTCATGATTTTCAATATATTCCATGAGTTGAGAATTAACAACTCTTTCCATTAGCTTGGCAATAAGAGGGAGTTTGGAGATAGGGCGTAAATTGGTGGGATCTTCGGGATCTAGTGATGGCTTCTTTAGAAGGGGTTTGACTACTGCGTGCTTGAGTGTGTCAGGGACAGTGGCTTGCGAAAGAGAGCAGTTGATGATGTCTGCTAAGGCACTGGCTATGGAGTTGGGGATGGCCAGTAGGGCTTGAGGGGATGGTATCATTAGGGTGGGAAGAAGGTTTAAGTTTTTTGAGGATGTTTTCAATTTCTTTGGGGGAAGTGTGGTCAAGAGTAGTCATTGCAGGGTAGGGGGGAATCTTGCCAGGAGGTTTGCTATTTTACTCTGGAAGTAGGAGGCAAGTTGTTCACATTTGGAGGCTGCATCCATGTTTGGTAAGGTGGGAGGGATAAGTTTGGTGAGACTAGAAACATATGAGAAAAGTGCTTTAGGGTTGAAACTGTAGTCGTGTATTTTCCTAGCATAGAAGTCGTGTTTGTGTTTGAGGGTAGAGAGTCTGTAGCTGTGTAACGCCGTTTTGTAGTTGGAGGAATGTTGTGGGGTTGGGTTCCTGTGCCAGTTTCACTCTTTTAGTCTGAGGTTGTTCTTTAGGGACTTAAGCTCGGGTGAGTACCAGGGCTTTGTGGGTTTGGAAGTGTTTATGACTCGCTGTGTGATGGGGCAGAGTTTATTGGCAATATCTTCTGTGATGTCGTTCCAGGAGGCTAGCGCAGAGTCAGGGTCCGAACAGACAAGGTTGGGTAGGGAAGTCGTAAAAGCAGCAGCTAGCTTGTTACTGTGGCAGGATTTACTGGAAATGATGGTAGTGTGGTGGGCGGTGTTGCTTGGGGGGGGGGGGGGAGAAAATACCTTCTATTAGGGATGTGAATCGTGTCCTCGATCGTCTTAACGATCGATTTCGGCTGGGAGGGGGGAGGGAATCGTATTGTTGCCGTTTGGGGGGGTAAAATATCGTGAAAATCGTTAAAAAATCGAAAAATCGAAAAATCGAAAAACCGGCACATTAAAACCCCCTAAAACCCACCCCCGACCCTTTAAATTAAATCCCCCACCCCCAAATAACTTAAATAACCTGCGGGTCCAGCGGCGGTCCGGAACGGCAGCGGTCCGGAACGGGCTCCTGCTCCTGCATCTTGTCGTCTTCGGCCGGCGCCATTTTCCAAAATGGCGCCCAAAAATGGCGGCGGCCATAGACGAAAAAGATTGGACGGCAGGAGGTCCTTCCGGACCCCCGCTGGACTTTTGGCAAGTCTCGTGGGGGTCAGGAGGCCCCCCACAAGCTGGCCAAAAGTTCCTGGAGGTCCAGCGGGGGTCAGGGAGCGATTTCCCGCCGCGAATCGTTTTCGTACGGAAAATGGCGCCGGCAGGAGATCGACTGCAGGAGGTCGTTCAGCGAGGGTTCCGGCGCCTCGCTGAACGACCTCCTGCAGTCGATCTCCTGCCGGCGCCATTTTCCGTACGAAAACGATTCGCGGCGGGAAATCGCTCCCTGACCCCCGCTGGACCTCCAGGAACTTTTGGCCAGCTTGTGGGGGGCCTCCTGACCCCCACGAGACTTGCCAAAAGTCCAGCGGGGGTCCGGAAGGACCTCCTGCCGTCCAATCTTTTTCGTCTATGGCCGCCGCCATTTTTCGGCGCCATTTTGGAAAATGGCGCCGGCCGAAGACGACAAGATGCAGGAGCAGGAGCCCGTTCCGGACCGCTGCCGTTCCGGACCGCCGCTGGACCCGCAGGTTATTTAAGTTATTTGGGGGGGGTTCGGGGGGGTGGGGGATTTAATTTAAAGGGTCGGGGGTGGGTTTTTTAGGGGGTTTTAGTGTGCCGGCTCATGATTCTAACGATTTATAACGATAAATCGTTAGAATCTGTATTGTATTGTGTTCCATAACGGTTTAAGACGATATTAAAATTATCGGACGATAATTTTAATCGTCCTAAAACGATTCACATCCCTACCTTCTATAAAATAGTGGTCAGACCAAGGAACTGGGGTGCAAGTGGATGTGAAGGTGGCCAGGACAGCAGAGTTGATGAAGATCAGGTCTAGTGTGTGACCTGCTTTGTGTGTGGGAGAGGTTATGATCTGCTGGAACTTTATGAAGGTTTCGCATGATGAGGTGGAGAGGGAGATTGAAACCTCTGAGGATGATGGAAGGGGTATCGGTATTGATCCATTCAACGATGAATTCAATAAGGGGTGAGGGATTGGAATTGAGGAAAGTTGGAGGGGCGTACACCAGACAAATTTGTAGTTCCTTTGATCTGAAAAGGCCTATTTCAAGCTTAGGAGGTATGGTTATGTGAATGGGTTTGAGGTTAATATATTTCTTGGTTGCAAGGAGGAGGCCTCCTCCTCTTTTTTTGGGTCTGGGGATAGAGAATCTCTCATAAGTTGAAGTAGGGAGTTGGTTGATGAGAACGGTGTCTGTGTCCTTGAACCATGTCTCGGTGATAGCGCATATGTCAGGGTTGCAGTCGGTTAGCAGGTCATTGAGGAGGGGTATCTTTTTCGAGAGGGATTGTGCATTAAAGAGAATAATGGAGAGTGGTGGGGCCTAGGAATTGCGACAGGGGAGAAGTGAGAATGGGGATTAGAGATTTGCGCAGGATAGGGGGATATTGGGGGTGGCAGAGGGATAATCTGGAGCGGAGGTGGTGAATGCGAGTGATAGGGTAAGTAGCCATTTGAAGAAGCAGGAGATAACGGAGGGGAAGGGGTGTCCAGGGGGAGTGGGGGGGTGGGTGCAGGTAGAGAGGCTGAGTGGATTACAGTGTGGTGCAGGGTGGGGCCAAGACTGAAACAGTATAATAACTCATACAGGGTTCAAGTTAGAACAATGTGGTACAGTCGCCATTGGATGTTACAAGAGTGATACGGTGGAGAACACAACGAGAGCACTTAGCTTTGGTAAAGCAAAGTAAAGTGACCGGATGGACAGCCAAGAATCTTATTTAACATTAATTACGGTTAGATGGATACTTCCATTAATAGTGGTGTCTCGTCGAGCTGGGTTCTTGGTCATATTCGAGATACAATGGGGCAACACAAAGGAGCGCGACAGGCTTAGTTCAGACTCTGGCCTAGGCCAAGGCCCTGACAAGGCCCTGACATCGGGACCTGGCTTCCAGGTCATATCACAGTGTTGGACCGGGTTTGGGGTCAGGCATGGGTCCATGCTCCAGCCTAGACCAAGACCCCAATGTTGGGACCCAACTTCTGAGCTGGTTTGCGGCTTTGGGCCTGAGTCCAGGCCAAGGCCCCGGTGTTGGGACCCAGCCTCCGAGCCTGGTCACTGCATCAGGACTGGGTCCAGGCTCTGGCCTAGGCTGAGTCCCATATTTTGGGATCTGGCATCTGTGTCGGGTCAAAGCTTTGGACCTGGGTCTGCGCTCCAGTCTAGGCCAAGGCCCAGGCTTCAGGCCTGGGTCCGGCTGAGGCATAGGCCTTGCATAGGCTGAGGTTGCACAGATATATGGCTTCCTTGGCCTACGCAAGGCTGAGGCTTTGGCCTGGGCCTAGGCAGCGGATTCCCACCGGACCGGGTAAGTGGGGGGCGGTAGGGATCCTGGCCCCGGCATGTTTCTGGGTGGGCAGGTGGGAGGCACCGGGACACTTTGTTTTTTGGCCTTTTATTTAATTGTTTGATTCATATTTTTTTTCTCATGAATAAAACAAATCAAACAATTCACAAACCAAAATTCATGAGAAAAACCTCCCAAAAATGAAATGAAAACAAAAATTAATTGTTTTCCCCTGCACATCCCTAATAGGTACCTATGTTAGTGTTTGGTATCGTTGGATTATACTGCATTAAGCATTATCTAGAAATGGCAGATCACTAAGAACTTCAACTCAATGCAAGAATGTCGGTATATAAAAGTTAAAAATAAATAAACTACCAATCAGAATGAGGATGAGAAGCTGCATGAACGTTTTGGCCTGCAGGGTCACCAATCCTACTGAAAAAAGAATCATGCAATAATGATAGTAATTTAAACAGCAGAGCTCTATTTAGGAGTCAGGCCCTGATAAGTACCCACTCTCAACATCCTCAGCCTGTGTGAGACTATAAGGATGATGGTTTGATCCTGAATACTTGGAAAGGATGTCTGTGATTATGCCCCTGGCATTTCAAATCACCTGCATATTCATAGAGTGAAAACAGTTTGTTCCTATATGGTCTTTTATCCTTTATTGAAGGCCTTAAAGCCACATGTGTGCAACTTTATAGTGCCAATCACTGATGGAAAATCCGCTACGTAAAAGATGCCGCTCAAACTTTCTTATCTCTGCTGTCTTGTATGTGGAAATTTGTAAAGAGTGGTAAAAGACTAATGTATACAATGGGCATGGCAGACTGAGTTTTGCTAGCACTTTCATCTACAGTGATTTGGAAACTGCCAGTGGCTAAAAAGGTGAAAGCAATGGTGACTTTTGTGTGTCCTGGCAAAGCATGGCTTCTCTGCATCCCCTTTGAGCAATCTACAAATATCCAATATAGTTTGCTTATTAAAGCAATACTTAGTGAACACTTCATCTTCTGAGAGGTCAAAATAGTTAATTCTGGGCCTAGGCACCCCTTGGGGGTGATATCTCCTTGCTGTCTGCTGCCTCTCTACAGAGTCTATTTCCTTCGCTGCCACGGCATCACCACCATAACATTGGAAGAATGCTGCATGTTTGAAAGTCTACAAGCAGCAGTAATGCTTGCCATAGCCATTTTAAAATTTGTCCAGACAAAGTAGATCAGGTACTGAAAGAGCTGCTGCTGTTCTGAAATTAGCTGGATACTCATGAGTTATGTGCCTCTGAAAAGCTGAAAATTTGACTTCATCAGCTATGTTTTGGCCATGCTCTAAAATGCTTGTTTGGGTTTTTTTTTATCCAGCTAATTGGCACCTAGAGTATTTGGATAAGCTGCTGCCACTGACAGTCTTCTGTAGCTGGATAAGTACTATATAGCCAGCCAAGTCCCTCTTTTATCCAGATAAGTGACACCTACGTTTTTTAATATTGGCCTCTTAATATAATGTAATTTCTGTTATTTAGCACACATCTTTTCATTGATAGCTTAAGGTGGGTTACATTCAAGTACTGTAGCCATATCCCTTTCCCCAGAAGGCTTACAGTTTAAGAGCTTGATTTGCTATGGCTTTTCTCTCATTCTGGGGTATGGGAAAAATGTTTAGCAAATCATGCTCTAAGGTTCTACATGAGCCAGTTGCTGCTAAAATGTCATTAGATATTCCATTACTGGCATTTGTATTTAAGAATCTTAACTATGTTTGAGTATTCGATGTAATTTACAAGTCTTAAAACAAAGTACATAAATATATTAAAAAAACATGACTTAATATATATAGAAATCCCATTTGTGCTCATTGAGTGTCTGAATTTTAAAAGCTGTGTGCTTTGAACAAAGTCATATGATAGAGTATAGTTAATAGAAAAAATGAACAAAGCCCTAGGCTAAAGTACACAGAATTCTCAATACGGTAGTGAGCTTCCTGCCTGCTCCCTTCATGATTTCCCTATCCTTCTTCCCTGCCCGGCAGGAGCCAGGGCTGGGAGGGGACAGAGATGGAGGTGGGATTCCGAGCCAGTTCTAAAGCAAATGGTGCTGTGACACTTTCACCGGTCCGTACACATTCTGCTTGCATCCGTTCCCGGGTCCAAACCTTGACTGAGCTTCTCTGGTCCCTTGGAAACTCAAATAGCAGTTTAGACGTATTTATCTTAAAAGTCCCCAGGTGGGATTTGAACCCTCACTACCTGGATGGAAGGCAGATGCCATTCCCACTGAGCCAGCAACTCACTTTCCAACCACTGGCTTCAGAAGTCCCTCTCAAAGTCCATAGTTCAAAAGTCCAGCCACACTGGGCCTAACTGCCACCTCCCTCCGTACCTCTGGGACCTCAACCCTTCCCCAGAGGTACAGCCACCCACCGGCAGTCCTCCAGGCAAAGTATCCTTGTCGTACATCCAAACAACAGAAGTCCCCGCACTCACCTTCCTTGTGATAGTTGTTGCAGTCCTTCACACGGTTGGGGAATGTCCAGCACCGCCATCTCCCAGAGCAGCCAGGAAATCCAATCCTTCCTCTTCAATCCCCCGCAGGAGATTGAGACTGCTCTACTAGGGAGTCCTTTTTATCCTGTGGAAACTCCTCCTCCTCTGCCAGCTGACTGGCTCCAGGGAAGTCCCACCCTTAACCTCCCACACCTGTGGTTCTTCTATCCTTGTAACATCCGGGGGAAGGAACCAAGGGATGTCTCTAGCCTGGTGTTGCTGTATTTTCCTTCCTCCCCTTCCCTTGAATCTTTGGTTCCTAGCTTTATTCTTCCTATCTAGTCTAGCATAGTGACCCCGTCACAGGTGCCCTGGGAGAAAAGTGCCCATTGGTGCTGCCTCCCCCCCCCCCCCCCCCTTTTCTCCAGGATATTCAGAAGCTGCAAAACTGGCTAAAGTTGAAACTGCATAACCAGTTAAATCTAACCACACAAAACCTGTGCGATTAGATTCAGTCCCGCCATTTGTGCACACGGAGTGCTCTGCAGAAATTTAGCCAAGTAGCGCTGCGTGTCATGCTAAGCAGCTACGTTTGAAAAGTCCTTCCTGACCTAGAACCTTTTTTGTCCTGGACATCTTCAGAGGGATTAGCCAGGATACTCTGCTACAGCAAAAATGGCCAGAGGCACCTAGCACCTTACAGACTAACCAAGCTTGAACTTTCGAGGTCAGATTTCACTTCATCAGATGCATAAAGTGTGGGACAACAAAAGTGAAAGATCCCTTTGTTGTCCTAACGGCTTTTTTAGATCGCCTACCTTCGTGTTTCTTTGGTAGATAAAGTGTAGTACAGGAGGTGGGTAAAATATATGGAGATGGGGGAGTGGGAAGAATAGAGAACAAAGAGAAGGCACTGAATAAGGAGGCAGGAGAGGGTGCGGGATAAAGACGCTTGTCATTTTTGGCCAGAACAGTAATATTATGTGGACTCGTTTTAGCCAGTGTCGAGGGAGGGAGAGAAATGTTTAACCAGTTTAATGTATGTAGTTAACATTAATTTTAACCACAAAAAATATTTGAATGTTGATATTGATTTGATTTATATTCCACCTTTCAGCCGCTTCAAAGCAGATTACATTCAGGTACTGCAGGTATCTCTCTAAACCAGACTTACGGTTTCTTGAGAGGCCTTTTCATTATTGAAACATTTCTACAGGAGACAGGAATGAAGATTTGAACAGTTAGCCCATGCATATTACTTCACATGTACTACTAGTACTAAACTGCATTTTCTGTATTTTCCCATCAGCATAATAATGTCAGTTCTCAGAGCTTATTTTAATTATTTCTTATAATGACATCATTGGCTTTACTATATTTAGTTTTGGTATAGTTTATTTATTCATATCCATATTGGTTACTTAGTTGTGTTTACTTAGATGTGTTGATACTGTACAGAGGTGTAGCGAGGGTCTCTGGTGCTCGCTGTTGCAGTCTGATACTGCAGGCGAGGTAGTGGACCCTTGGGCCGGCCCACCTAGGATGACAGGGTAGGCCGGGAGGCGGAGCCACAGGCTGGCGGTGTTCACCCGGGAACCAGGAGCCCCCCAGGAGGAGCCCGTAGGGTCCTGGAACCTTGGGACTTGGGAAATAGGTTCAAAGTCCAGTGGCTGGAATGGTCTAGGCCAGAACTGTAGTATAGGAAGTCCAAAAGTATTAGATAGTCCGAGGACCGGCTGTACAGGCCGAGGGCCAGCTGATGACAGGACAGCGGGCAGCAGCGGGAACTGTAGCTAACCGGATATTGAAGCAGAGTCTGTAGTAAGCTGGAACTGAAGCAGGCTGAAGACTGGAACGGAGTCTGTAGACTGGAATGGAGTCTGTAGCAGGCTGTGGACTGAAGCAGGCTGTAGACTGGAATGGAGTCTGTAGCAGACTGTGGGCTGAAGCAAGGTCGAGAACAAGCCGGGGTCGGAGGCAGGCAGCAGACAGAAGCGAAGTCGGGAACGAACCAAGGTCAGAGGCAGGCGGCAGGCTGAAGCGAGTCAAAAGGCAGTCCAAAGGTCAAGGCAGGAACGAAGAACAGATGAAGCGCAACTCAGAACTACAAGGCAGTAGTGAACCTCGTTGCAAGGCAAGGAGAAGGAGTCCAGGCGCTGGTTATATCAGGCTTAGGGCATGATGTCATCAGCGCAGGCGGGGCCAGACTTCCGGGAGCTGTGCGCACAAAGTGGGCGTCCTCACGCGCGCGCGAGGCAGAGGAGAGACGAGCAAGCAATGGCGACCGCCACGTGGAGCAGGCGGCGCCTCCGGGGTCCCAGCCACACGGAACGCGGCGTTTCCAGCAGCGGAGGTAGGCACTGTTCAGACCTAGCGAAGGGGAAGCGGCGGAGACCGCAACAGCTAAGGGACCAAAGCATTTGTGATGTCTCCTCTTCACCTCCCGAACCCTAGGTCACTTGGAACACATATGGTATTAGGACTATTGTAACGCATGTTGGGTGTGAGCTTGGTCCTCAGAAAGCCATGAGGAAGCAAAATTACAATTACAATATAATAAACCTCCCATTCCAAAACAGCACTAACTGCCAGAATTCAAACAGTTACCACCCTATGAAAAGGTGACCCTGCAAATATTACACTAGGCTCTAAAACACCAATATATCTCCTATTAAGAAAAATAATAAACCAAGTTTTTATAGATCCCTACATAGAAATGACACATTAAAATAATACCTAACCTGAATCACACATGCAGAACATAGACAGACCTTCACCAAATACAGAATAAAGAAACCGTAAAATATAAATGGAAAAGTGCAGACATAAACTGAACTGGAAACTGCAACAAGTCAGGCTCGATATATAGTGCACCAATGGAAAAACAGAAATTCCTCAGAAAACATCAAACAATAAAATCAAGAAATATAAAGCATCAATCATAATAGCAAAATCATAAAATATAAAGTATTGATACTTCAAACTGCTAATGAATAGAATAGCTTTCAATAATTAAAAACTCATATTTTATTTTAATTTCCCAAACACCAATACAATATTTCAAAACAGCATACACATCAAATAACACATAATTAATTAAATCAATAAGGATAACAAAATTTGCTCACTCTCCATACATTGGAACTTTTGACTTCTATTCCCTCTGAGATTGTCATGGATTAGTGGGATGGGAAGGGAGGTGAACAAAGTTTTATTCCTCTCTTATGTACACATTAGAGATGTGTATCGTGTGATTGATCGTCTTAACGATCGATTTCGGCTGGGGGGGAGGGAATCGTATCGTCGCGGTTTTGTTTTTATAAATATCGTGTAAATCGTAAATCGGGGGTGGGCGGGAAAACGGGCACACTAAAACTTCCCTAAAACCCACCCCGAACCCTTTAAAATAAATCCCCCACCCTCCTGAACCCCCCTCAAAATGTTTTAAATTACCTGGGGTCCAGTGAGGGGGTCCCGTTGTGATCTTCCACTCTCGGGCGTCGGGCGCGTTGATAGAAAATGGCGCCGGGGCTATTTTGGTTCCTGTTCCCCAGGAGATCGTAGGAGATCGCTCCTGGACCCCCGCTGGACCCCCAGGGACTTTTGGCCAGCTTAGGGGGGCCTCCTGACCCCCACAAGACTTGCCAAAAGTCCAGCGGGGGTCCGGGAACGACCTCCTGCCCTCGAATTGTGTTGCCGTACGGCCGGAACCATTTTGCTGTACGGCAATATGGCCGGCGCCATTTTGCAAAGCAAAGCAAAGCAATGTTGTTGTGGGATGAGATGTCTCTTGTGTTAGGAAGAGGGAAGCTGCAAGACCTCGATAATCTTTTATTTTTTTTTGGACAAGGACAAACTTTTGAAAGTTGGACTAATTGGTCTTGGCAGGACCACCCTAACTTGACTGCTAGACAGTTCATGGATTCTCAGGTGGTTCAAATGCAAATTGTTTTTCCCTTCCCTTACAATATAGTTGTGGCCTTATTTTTCCAAGAATTCTATGTTCTCATTGTGTTTGTGTATTGGTTAGGGTAGGGGCAGTGATAGCAGTAGTCAAATCAGTCCATTTTTACCAGCATATTACAAAAATAGTACTTAATCAACAGTAATTTTGTATATTTGCCAGTGCAGTTTTGCAGTTTGTAAAACATGCATCATAAAACTGCTGTTAGAAAAAAAAACCATGAAATATGCTTCTACTCTCAGCAGATGCTATTTTAATGTACAAGGTGCCTGTAAATCTGTTCTTTGGGAGCATCTGCCTGATCATGTATACTAAAATGGTTTCTGCAGGCACAACTCCCAAATGTCCTTAAATCTACATGAAAAATTCTTCTGAGAGCTCCATTTCACGATGATCTACCATATATGAGCAAGATTCCATGTGCCATGAGGAATGGAATACGGCAAAAAGCAAGGTCAATTCTGAAACTGAGAAATTTCATTTAAAACTGCCACTTTCATCAAAACATAAAGAGGAAAATACTACAAATAAACCACTCAAAAACACCAAAATGACATGAAACTCGGCAGCTCCTAATATAGGGGACAATTCTCTTGTAGCCTGCATAGTTGTAAGGCATGCAGGGGCTTTTAACATGCATACTCTATGCTAATTTTCAAAGAGAAACTACCCAGGTAGATTATCTTTAAAAAAAAAAAAAAAAAAGCCCACATATTGCACCTGTTATTTTGTGGTGGTGGTTGAGAGGGATAAGAACATAAGATTTGCCTTGCTAAGTCAGACTAAATTCCCCCTGAGCCAAGCATTTTGTCTCCAACTGTGGTCAATCCAGACAAAAAGGCACACCTATTGCTGAAAATGTCAGGCAATTTAGCTATGTCCTGCCCGACCTAAACACATCCTCATCAATGCCTCCCTTCTGACTAAAAGTGTTCATGCTATAGAAGCATGTACATACTTTTAGTTGATTTGATGAGGGCAATTTTCAGACAGCTAATTTGCCTGTTAAATCGATCGGTATTTATTCTGGCAAATGGCTTTGACACTGTCCTCCAAAGATAGCTTTAAATACTATCTGCTCCAAAATGTTCAGTTTCTGGTATTCATATCCATTGCCATGATGGGTGACTATGCATGAGTTATAAATCACAAAATATTACAGAGAAAAAAGGGAATGTGTTAAAAAGCTCAACAATGAAACAGTCCCTCATGATTAAAGACATATCTGAAAAATACATTTATAAGAAGGAAAAAAGTCTTTGGATGCCTTTAATCAATAGAACTAGTGGCTTGTCCTACTGGTTTAAAATCAATCTTTAGTCTTAAACCTCCTCAAAAAGTCACAAATATTTTTATTTTGAATTTTTGAAAATTATTTTGTAAAAGCTCCTCAATACATATAGTGCTTATTTTACAAAATCCTTTATAAGTGTGAAGTCCATTTATCTTTTATTCATAGTTTAACAAAATCCCTTAACAGGAAAAAAGTGGTCCATTTGCAAACGTTTTGCCAATATTGGTTGCATCAGGAACCGACTTTTCTAGGTATCAGCTTTCACCCTAACATAATTTCAGTAACTCTCATCTACTAATATTTCCAGAAAGAAAAGCTTTAGTCACAGCCCATAAAGTAGTGCATATGTGCCAAGCAGCATTAGCGTGTCATCGGTTCTGTTCGAGTGGATCAAGGCAGGTTTTCATCTTTTATATCCTTTAGCTTTTGTTAGTAAAGGCAATAAAAGAACATTTATTCTGTTTTGCACCAGTCCCTGTGGCACTAGACTTTTGGGGTTCTTTAACTCCCTTTCTGTGAGGTATCTTCATTCTTGCAGGTGATTGGTATTATTTGGAATCGCCAGTTTTACTACTCACGGCAGAGTCAATGGTATGGAGGAACACCATCACCTTGTGGTGCCACAAGAATTTGGATTTACACTTAAACAGGAAGAGCAAGTTTCAAAGCCATTTCAGTGTGTAAAATAGTTTTGTACCTGAGGAAATGGGGTCTTTGAAAGTTGTCTTCCGTTCCTGGTGTGTAAGGAAAAGTAGATGTGTAGTTCCACTACATGCGTACTTTTACTCACATGTTGTGGTGGAGGTTTTCCTAGGGTGGGATTAGCTCGGGGGGCAACCTTTAGCTGGAAAATGTTCCCACACACAAAAGCAGATGCAAGACTCTGTAAGGACGTTTTCCTCAGGCAATTTTCAAAGTTAAAGCATATGCATAATTTCACTTTGAAATATGGTACACATATCCATAAACTATGCAAGCAATATGAAAACTGCCTCCAAGTTTATATATTTTAACAAAAAAAAAAGACAATAGTCAAATGGCATCTTATAGACTTAACTAATTTATTAAAGCATGAGCTTTTGAGGACAGAGCCCACTTTGTCGGATGCATATTTGTTACGAGAGTCCAGAGTGCCTCTCCGAGGTGGCATTGGTACCACCTGGAGGGGAGAGCCCCTCCTGGTCTCCACCATCGAGAGGTGAGGCTGGAGCAATGTAGAGGCAACGGGAGCTTCGCCACTTCTAGTCCTTGTTCCCCTCAGGTTGAGCCCTTGGATATCGGGGCCGGCTGGTCTTAGGAGGGTCTCTGTGGAAAGAAGTGGTGAAGTTGTCGCACTCAGGCAACGTGAGGTCCAGACCAGTGGTCGGTGGCTGGTGGCAATCAGGCAATGTGAGGTCCAGTCCAAGATCAGGCAACGAATAGGTCAGTCCAAAGGAGAAGCAGAGTGAGGGTGGAACACGCGGGCTGGAAGGTGGAACCTGAGACGGGAACCAGACTGGAGGATGAGGTCAGGAACAGGCAGGTAGGAATCAGGAACGCAGTACACTGAGCGAGGAAGATATACATAGTTGCAAAAGAAGAAAACAATAACAATAGTGAAATGATAGGTAGAGGAGGATGGTGGGGTGAAAGAGGGGGAGAAGGGAAAGATGTAAAAAAGAAAGTAACAAAAATAGTATTATTTCATCTTAAAGGAAGGCTTCATATTAAATTTCTGAAATTGTAATACTTAAGGTTGATGCCAGTTGTAGTTACTGTTTTTTTCTTGTTTGGGTTTGAATGGTTGAATTGATTGTAGATTGATTGTTGTTAAGGATGATCATTGATGTAGACTGTATGGAAGAGGAAAGTTTTTAGGTCCTTCTTGAAATTTTTGAAGTTAGATTGAGTTCTTAAATAAGGCGAGTGTGAATGGAGAGTTCCATTTTTTTGGGGAAGCAATGGAGAATGCTCTGTTTCTAGTAGTTGATAGTCGAGCATCTTTAATGGGATGAATTTTTAGACAAGAAGTGTTGTTAGATCGAAGATTTGTTCTGGTAATTTGTGGAATCTCCCTCTCTTCCTGGCTGGTTTTTCAATTTTTTTCTCTTTTTTTTTCTTTTCACAGATGCTGCGTCCTGCTGCCGATCCCAGAAGCAGACCCTAGACCCCTCCCCTTCCGCTGACGTGGCCGACATCCTTGATGTCGGGGATGCCCCAGGACCGGAGGCGTCGTGCGCTGAAGGAGCATGACAAAGGGGCATGCCCCTTTGTACGCCACTGAGAAACCTGGCAACTGAGGACAGGCAGATGATAAACCCAGAGTGGACAAACATGGATGGAGACTCCGAAAGAAAGGAACCGGATATACACACAATCACAACCTGCCTAAATAAAGGTAAATATGGAGACAATTACAGAACGACACATAGAAGCAGACGCATAACAGACAAGAAAAAACCAATACACACAAAACATAGCAACCTCATAAGAATAAGACGTACCATAAACACAACCAATCCCCTATCAAACAACTTACTAATGCTAACCTTCCTGTTAGTGAATGCACAATCCATCACAAAAAAATTCCCAATCATTACATATTTACTGTATGACACAAAACCAAACTTCATTGCAATCACCGAATCTTGGTTAAAACAGACATAGTATTAAAAAAATCAAATTGCACACAAGAACTATGATGTATTTTCGATCCCCAGAATAAATAAAAGAGGAGGTGGACTAATGCTAATAACTGAAAAAAAGTTCAAATGCAAACTAATACCCACAACACCACCAAGAAACCACAAAATTTCCCTCTTTGACTTGAACTTACAAATTTGCCTAATATACTGCCCACCAAGCTTACTTGAACTGAATATTTCCCCCCTAATTGAGTTCTTAACAACACATATAAATAATGCCAAACCCACCATTATAATAGGAGACTTCAACCTGCACATGGACACAAAACCTCTATCTAATACATGCCAAACATTGCTAGATTTTATGACAGCACTAGGATTCGCGCTAATCACTGATAAGCCCACGCAAAGAGCTGGACACTCTCTCAATTTATCATTCATTAACCACAACTACCTGGAACACATCAAAACCGATTACACACCCATCCCCTGGTCAGATCACTTCCTCATACAATCCTCAATTAAACACACTGAACCCCAAACACAAGAAAAAAAAGGACCCCATCAAATTTAAATACTGCCCACCATATGACTTAGATACCCTGAAAAACAAGTTAGAAGAAAATCTAACAAAATTAGACTTCACCAACTGCTGCACTGCCACCACAACATGGATGCAAACAAGTACATTAGCTGAGGAAATAAACCCAATCAAATTCATTAATATCAGGGATACAAAACAAACAAACCCATGGCATAATGAAAAGATAAAAGAAGTCAAAAGAAAACTAAGGAAAAAAGAATGGAGAAAAAATAAAACTACCGAAAACCTAACAAAATATAGAAAACACCTAGCACACTATAAACAAACTATTCTCAATGCAAAGAAACAGTTCTATAGCCGTAAAATAGAAAAATATGCAAACAACCCAAGAACTTATTAACCATAGTAAGAAACCTCACTAATGACACATCAGAGTCCTCACAAAACCTTCCAGAAAATAGATGCAATGATATTGCAATGTTTAACGATAAAATTAAGAACCTAAAAACAAAAATCCCAAATACAACAAAACAAGTTATTAAAATGAAAGACAGAGACGTTATTCAATGGTCGACATTCAATGAGGTATCAGAAACAGAAATTGAATCCATGCTTAAAAAAACTTAATCCTGCACCCCATTTGCATGACACAATAACAACCGTAGACTTAAAAAAAGTAGCCAACACTGTAGTTCCAACACTAGCAAAGATCGTTAATCTATCCTTAGAGGAAGGATCCATGCCAGACACACTAAAAGGAGCCATCGTAAAACCAATTTTAAAAAAGAAAAACAGAAACCCACTGAACCTGAGTAACTACAGACCAGTATCGAACCTACCCTTAATTGCAAAACTAATAGAAAAAACTATACAAAAGCAACTAGCAGAACACCGAGAGAACAACAACATACTATACCCTTCACAACATGGCTTTCGAAAGCACTATAGCACAGAGACACTTCTGCTGGCACTGACAGACAACATTATTAGGGGTTTCGATAACGGCAAACATTACATTCTAGTGATGCTCGATCTGTCGGCAGCTTTTGACACTGTAAATCATGACATACTCTTAAATAGACTAGAAGAAATAGGTCTAAACATTAGATCATATCTCAGTAACAGATATTATCAAGTACAAATTAAAGACACAACATAAAAAAAAATAAACCTTCAAACGGGAGTACCACAGGGATCCTCCCTTTCTGCCACCCTTTTCAACATATACCTGCTACCACTATGCCACCTGCTAGCTGGTCTAGGAATCACACACTACATATATGCCGACGATATCCAATTAATATTACCCATTGATGATACAATTGAGAAAACATTAAACATTGCCAACATGTATCTAGATATCATCAAACAGCTACTAAACCAAATGGAATTAATAATTAATATAGAGAAGACAGAATTCCTGCACTTAGAATGAAAAATATGGAAATCAAACAAAGCCCAATCACACTCAAAAACAACCAACAAATATTACTAGTAGAGAAAGTACGGAATCTAGGAGTAATAATTGACACTGAACTAAGCTTAAAACAACACATAGCTCTAAAAGTAAAGGAAGGATATGTAAAACTTATGGTCCTCAGAAGACTCAAACCACTCCTAACAACTGCTAACTTTCGATCAGTACTACAAGCGTTGATATTTGCAAGCACTGATTATTGTAATGCACTTCTACTAGGTCTACCATACGCCTCACTAAGACCACTGCAAGTCTTAATGAATACAGCAGCAAGAGTTTTAACTGGCAAAAGCAAAAGAGAACATATCACGGAAACATTGGCTGAACTACACTGGCTTCCCATTGAACAAAGAATCCAATACAAAACATTGTGCACCATACATAAGTTCATACATAACGAAAATGCAGACTGGTTAAATACAGCCCTCTGAGTACACGTCCCTAACAGAAACCTAAGGTCAGCAAACAAAGCTCTCCTGACTATACCATCAGTCAAAACCGCAAGACTAACACAAGTAAGAGAGAGGGTGCTATCATTGGCAGGACCCATACTATGGAACTCCATGCCCTTGGATTTAAGATTACAAAAAGACAGCAAAACCTTTAGAAAAAGTTTAAATACCTGGCTATTTAAACAAGCTTTCCAAAAAGAGAAGGGAGAATAGAAGCCAGGGATGAGCAAAGCACGAACAATTAAACAACCATACACACTGCAGAAATGCACTAAGTGTGTAGTTTTTAATATATAGTGCACTATCACTAATGGATAAGTTATATTTGTGAAATTAATTCTGTACTTTAAACTGAGAAGGAAAGACATGGACATGATTAATCACATTTAACAACAAACATTGATAACAAACTATGCTCCGAACCTTATGGCACCTATGTAAATGAACAAATCATAAGATCATTACTTTTTGCGCCTTACTGTAAACTGTTCTGACGGTCCCCACCAAACGACGGTATAGAAAAGACTAAAAATAAATAAAATAAATAAATAAAATAAACCAGTATGTTTATGATGATCAGCATGTATTAATTTGTGAGTGATAGTCAGGATCTTATAATCTATTCGAGATTTAATAGGAAGCCAATGAAGCGACATTAGTATTGGGGTGATGTGAACATATTTTTTTGTTCCTGTTAAAATTCTAGCTGCTGAATTCTGAAGAATCTGCAGAGGTTTGATGCTTGTTGATGGAAGGCCAATCAAGAGAATTACAATAGTCTATTGTAGAGAAAATTATAAGTTGCAAGACAGTTCTGAAGTCCATTGAATTTAAAAAAGGTTTTAAACGTCTGAGAACTAGGAGCTTATGATATCCTTCTTTGATTTTAGTTGTTATGTGTATATTGTAGTATAGGTTCCTATCCATGATAACTCCAAGATTTCTGGCGTGATTGACAGGGGAAATAAAGCTGATTTGATTGTTAGTGGTGAATTGAGGTGGTGGAATTAGGTTGGGTTTTTTGTTCATGATAATTAATTCAGATTTATCAATATTGATTATTAGTTTTAAATTTGAAAGGAGTTGTTTTAGTGCATCAAGAATCATGGAAGTATCTTTGTATGTTTCATCAATGGATTTTATTTATTTATTTATTTATTTATTTTTTGGTTTTTATATACCGGAAGTTCCTGTATACAATACATATCACTCCGGTCCACATTTAACAAAGATAACTATCGCCGGGTAGGCGGTTTACATGGAACATATCAAATATAATATAATGAACAGATGAACTATAATACAGTATAATATATTAAGAAACAACTAAGATCAACTTAGGATATAATATGATATGATAGGATATGATAGGAATAAGAAGTTGTATATCATCTGCATAGAGGTAGAATGTTATTTGAAGGTCATCTAGTTGTTGGCAGATTGGTAAAAAGTAAATATTAAAGAGAGTGGCAGATAATGCAGATCCTTGTGGTACTCCAGTTTTGAGGTCAATTTTCTTTGATACGTTATTATTGAATGAGACTTGGTAGGTAGCTCCTGTTGTTAAGAAATGATGTGAACCATTGTAGAGTATTGCCAGCTAGACCAATTTCTGATAATCGATCTAGAAGTATTTGATGATTTATAGTATCAAATGCTGCAGAGGGGTCAAGTAATACAAGTAAGTATTGTTTTTCATTGTCAAAACCTCTTAATATGGTATCATTTAATGAAAGAAGGAGCGTCTCGGTATTGAGGTTTTTTCTAAAACCATATTGGTTTGGAGATAATATATTGTTTGATTCAAGGTATTCATCAAGTTGTGAGTGAACTACTTTTTCTATTATTTTGGCAATGAAGGGAAGGTTTGAAATTGGGCGGTAATTTGATAGTGCATTTGGGTCAAGGTTGGTCTGTTTTAGGATAGGTTTTATTATAGCTGACTTAAGAGAATTTGGGTATGAACCTTCAGTAAGAGATAGGTTGATGACCTTTGAGATTGCATTTGTAATAGTAGATTCAATATTCTTTAGGATTGTAATATGGATGCTATCTAAAGGATGGCTAGCCGGGTTCATTTTTTTGATAATTGATTGGATTTGGATAGTGGAAGAGGTGTCAAAAAGAGTCCATTTTGATTTTGATTTTTTGTTCAGAGATACAGATTGGGTAATAACATTGAGGTTTGATTGTATTAAGTTTAAAATTTTATTATTGAAGAATTCTGCAAAATAAGTAGTACTAGTAGTTTTTAGAGTTATTTTTGTGAGCTTCTGCACTATTGAGAAGAGCACTCTAGGGTTGTTGTGGAATTTAATGATTTATTTTTTTTAGAAATAATCTTTTTTTGCATTATTGATAGATAATAAGCTTATATTGGGCTAGGTATGTTCAATATTTATTTAGGGCTTCAGGGGGCCATCGCTTGAGGTTAACTCCTTTCCGAGTCAGGGTCATAAGAGGTGCGTCTAGGGTAACGTAGTTGTGAATAAAACTCTGATAGTTGTTGGCAAAACCAAGAAATCTTTGCAAGGCCTTGAGGCCAATTGGTCGTGGCCAACATTGAATACTGGCAAGTTTTTCTGGATGAATAAAAAAGCCCTGTTTCGAGACTATGTAGCTCAAAAAGGGTAGGCTCTCCCGTTTGAACATACACTTCTCCAGTTTCACAAAGAGTTGATGATCTCTGAGGCATTGGAGCACCTGGGCAATATCTTGGTGCTGGGTGGCGAGGTCACGGGAAAAAATCAAGATGTCATCGAGATAGATGACTATGCATTCGTAGAGCATGTCTCGAACTATCTCGATCATCATGTTTTGAAAAACCCCGAGCGCATTACAGAGACCAAAGTGCATAACAACATACTCATAATGCCTGTCTCTGGTGTTGAAGGTGGTTTTCAATTTGTCGCCGCTCCAGATGCGAATCAAATTATACGCCCACCAGAGATCTAGCTTGGAGAAGATGTGGGCTCCTTGTAGGCAGTCAAAGAGTTCTGTGAGAAGTGGCAAAGGATAGCAGTCTTTTTTGGGTGCTGGCATTCAGCCTGCAGTAATCTATACATGGGTGGAGCACCCAGTTTCTTTGCCACAAAAAATAATCCTGCCCCTGTGAGAGAGTCATAAGGCTGGATGAATCCTTTGGTCAGGTTTTCTCGGACATAGTCAGACATAGCTTTAGTTTCAGTTTGGGACAAGGGGTAGAGTGGTTCAGTGCTGGGCAGTAAGTTTATAGTGCAGTCAGACTGACAATGAGATGGTAGAGTATTAGCGCCCTCCTTGGAAAAGTCATCTAAGAAAGGTACGTATTGAGGAAGGAGCCCCAGAGGGAGAAGAGTAGTCACAAGACAGGACTGCTGGAGTGTCAGTCTCAAACAGGATTTCTAACAGGAGTCCCCACATTGGGAGAGTTGTAGAGCTGTCCAATCGAATTGGGGAGAGTGCCGTTGAAGCCAGGGGAGGCCCAGGACTATGGGATGAATAGCCTTCTCGAATATGTGGAAATTCAATCTCCTCTTGTAGGGTGCCCATTTGGAGCCATACTGAACTGGTGATATGGGAGACTCGACCTGGCAAGGGTTCCCCTTGGATGGACGAAAGGATGAGCGAGACTTCAGCAGAGTAGGTAGATATCTGAAGGTGCGAGACCAGATCTTTCATAATAAAATTACCCCCAGCCCCGGAGTTTACTAGGGCCAGAGTATGGAAGTCCTGCTCGGGCATCCAAATGGTCACCAGAAGTGTAAATGAGGGGGCAGGATGCTTCAGGCCTAGGAGCAATCCCCCTTTGCAACCTAGGCCTGGGAATTTCCCGGACGCACCAGGCATAGGAACAAAACGTGCCCAGATTATCCACAGTAGAGACACAGTCCCGAACACAGGTGTTGGCAGCAATCCTCCAGAGCTAACTTGCCTTGGCCTAGCTGCATGGGTTCTTCTGGAGGGGATTTGGGTGGAGGGATGGCCCATCCAGGAGATGGTGAATGCCGTGGAAGCAGAAAGGTGGAGGAATGTACCCTGGAGGATTGCTGTTCTCGGGACCACTCCTGAAGACGGTGGCCAATGCGACTGGTCAATTCAATGAGAGCATCAAGGGAGGTCGGGAGCTCTTGGGCTGCCAGCTTGTCTTTTATGCGGGCTGCAAGACCATCCAGGAATATGGAATGGAGGCAATTCTCGCCCCAGTGAAGCTCTGTGGCCAAAGTCCAGAAATCAATGACTTAATCAGCCAGGGGCTGGGAACCCTTATATAGGTGTAGGAGCGAGGAGCCAGAGGTGGCCTGCTATCCCAGATCTTTGAAGACATTGCAGAGCTGAACAATGAAGCCGGATATGTCCCGGAGTATGGGATCTGCTCGCTTCAACAGGGGAAATGCCATGCCAGACCCTTGCCATCCAGCAAGGAGAGGATGTAGGTGGTCTTGGTAAAGTCATCAGGGAAGATAGCAGACTGAAGACTAAAGTACATACTGCACTGGTTCAAGAACCCCTGAAAAGAAGCCATGTTCCCCGAGAAGTGTTGAGGAACTGGGAGAGGGACAACCGGCTGGTTCACAGAAATGACGGCCGCAAACCCCGACGCAGAAGAAACTGAGGGAGCTGCAGGAACTGAGGAATCCAGGCGGGAATAGAGCTGTTCCATCGCAGAGACCAGAGCCTCCAGCACCCTCTGCTGCTCGAGAATTTTCTGGGCCAGACCAGGAATCGCCTGCAAGGCGGAGGCCTCCGCCTGCTCCATGGACTTGGCAATCTGTTATGAGAGTCCGGTGATGATGGTGGACCCTTAGTCCGCAGGGGCCAACGGAAGCTTCACTACCAGTGGCCGGATGGTCTTAGGAAGGCCCCTGTGGAAAGAAGTGGTGGCTATCAGGCAATGTGAGATCCAGTCCAGTGGTCGGTGGCAGACAGCAATCAGGCAGAGTGAGGTCCAGTCCAGAGGTCGGTGGCAGTTGGCAATCAGGCAACATGAGATCCAGTCCAAGGTCAGGAATGAAGAGATCAGTCCAGAGGAGAAGCAGAGTGAGGGTGGAACACGTGGGCTGGAAGGTGGAACAGGACACGGGAATCAGACAGGAGGATGAGGTCAGGAACAGTCAGGTAGGAATCAGTAACACAGTACATTAAGCGAGGAAGGCCAGGCAGGAACCCAAGGTGAAGAGAACTGTTGCCAAGTCGTCAGGCAGAAGTTGCTGCTAGATATAAACAGTAGAGATGAGCTTTGTTTTTCTGGCTCAGGTCGGGTTTCGGTTCGGGCACTTCATGGGAAAACTCGTTTTCCCACGGATCATTTTTGGCGAAAAACGAAACTGGAACACGAAGCCGAAAAAAACGAATAAAAACAAACAAACCACAAATTGGAAAAAAAACCCCACACCAACCCTTCACATTTACTTTCTTATAACCCCCCCCCCCACCATCATGATCCCTCCCCAAGACTTACTAAAAGTCCCTGGTTATACAGCGGGGTCCCACGAGCATTCTCTTCCTCCATGCCGTCAGGCCTGCAATGACTCAAAATGGCACCGATAGTCTTACCCTTATGATGTCACAGGGGCTACCGGTGCCATCGGTCAGCCCCTGTCACATGGTAGGAGCATGGTAGGAGCATGTGACAGGGGCTGACCGATGGCACCGGTCCGGTAGCCCCTGTGACATCGTAAGGGCAAGGCTATTGGTGCCATTTTGAGTCATTGCAGGCCCGACAGCCAGATGGCATGGAGGGAGAGATCGCTTGCGGGACCCCGCTGGACCACCAGGGACTTTTACTAAGTCTTTGGGAGGGATCGGGATGGTGGGGGGTGTACGAAAGTAAAATTGAAGGGTTGGGGTGGGATTTTCTTTTGTTTTTTTTTTAATAAATGTGCCCCTCCCCACGCACTAACCTGAAAAACAAATTTTCCCCGAAGCTCAGGGAAAATCCGTTTTGTGGTTCAGATCCCCCGAACCACAATGAATCAGGCAATTTTGTTGAAATTGCCTAATTCATTATAAATGAATGTACATGTCTAATAAATAGGGGCAGACCCTGATGTCAATGGGAGGAGCTGGCGGCATCTTCCTACTGCGGTCCCTTTAAATTTGCATGGGCCATGCGCGTGCATGCCTAGGGGGCGGGGCCTAAGAGGTCGACTTCGGTACCATCTCTGCTTGCCATGGAGATGGAACGGCCCTGGTGGTGCAGGGAGAGTATCAGTCATGCCCTGGCATCCTCATGCCGTGACCAGAGCCATGGAGGAGCGTTGGGGAGTCGTCTCAAGGCCGGTAGGCCTAACAATATTTTAACAGCCACTGATTAATCTGAAATTTTTATACCACTGAAACCCTATATTGTTAGGCCTATATATATATATATATATTGTTAGGCCTATATATATATATAAATATTGTTAGGCCTATATATATATATATTTATTTATTTTATTTATTTATTTATTTTTTATTTAAAAGTATTTTTATACCGTCTTTACAAACAGTGTTTAGTCAAAATGGTTTACATATATCGAAAATAATAAAAATGAAAATAAAAACGAATTAAAATTAAAATAAAAGTTAAAGTAAGAATAATAATGATTGAAAGTGGGTTAACATATAAAATATAAATATATATATAAATATATATATATATAATATATATATAACCTGCTAAGCTTTGGCTATGGTCACTTTGTTAGTTGTTTTACAAAATACATATTTCCATGGACTGTGTGGGTCATGTGGTGAATAGTGGGCATTAGACGGATGATGTTTTTCTACCCAACATTGGCCCACAGGAGTGGAAATTTGCAGAGAAATGGACATAAAGGTGCGGATTTTCAGAGCCCTGCTCGCCTAAATCCGCCTATGTTCAATAGGCCTACCGGCGTGCGCAGACCCCGGGACTCGCGTAAGTCCCGGGGTTTGGCGAGGGGGGCGTGTCGGGGGCGGGCCCGGTCGGCGCGGCATTTTGGGGGCGTGTCGGCAGCGTTTTGGGGCGGGCCCAGGGGTGTGGCCGCACCCTCCGTACCCGCCCCCAGGTCACGTCCCGGCGGCTAGCAGCCCGCTGGCGCGCAGGGATTTACGTCTCCCTCCGGGAGGCGTAAATCCCCCGACAAAGGTAAGGGGGGGGTTTAGACAGGGCCAGGTGGGTTAGGTAGGGGAAGGGAGGGGAAGGTGAGGGGAGGGCAAAAGAAAGTTCCCTCCGAGGCCGCTCCGATTTCGGAGCGGCCTCGGAGGGAACAGGGGTAGGCTGCGCGGCTCGGCGCGCACCGGCTATACAGAATCGATAGCCTTGCGCGCGCCGATCCAGGATTTTAGCGGCTGCGCATGTATCTACTAAAATCCCGTGCACTTTTGCTGGCGCCTGATGCGCCAGCAAAAGTATGCCAATTTGCGCGGTTTGAAAATCTACCCCAAAATCATTTTAGTGCTTTTTTATGGATTTGGGCTACAAATAGCAAGCAGTAAGGAGAAACAGTATGCACTAAAGCAAAATAGCTTGAAAAATATAGCAATAACTTACAGTAAAGCAAAACTGAGCACACAAAGAAAACATAGCATACAATGAAGAAAAATTGCACACATTACAGAAAAATATTGATGTGTGAGTAAGACTGAATGAGAGCATGTGTAAGTGTGAAAGAGAGGGAACCTGTGTGACTGTGTGCAAAAATGAGAGAGTGTATGTGTGAGTGCAAGAGTTTGAGAAACAAATTGTCTGAGAGTAATCATGTTTGTGATTTAGAGAGAGAGAGAGAGGGAGTGTGTGTATTAGTGTCTATGTTTACGTCAATGAGAAATTGTGTGTGATGGAGATACTGTGGAAGTGAACAAGAGACAGAGAGCGAGAGCATGTATGACAGTGTTTGTAAGACAGAGTGAGAGAGTATGTGAAAAAGAGAGTGTATAACAGACTCACTCACTTTCAATCCCTTTTTTATATCCCTGTCATTTTTGATAGCTCACTAGTATGTAAACACTGTTACTTTAGGATTTAATCATTAAAACTATACTTATAATTATTTATAAATGTAAACCGTTATGATGGCAAAACTGATTATACGGTGTACAAAACATGTTAAAATAAATTTAAAAAAAATAAGTACTTGCCCTCAAACTTAGAATACTTGTACGGTATATGCAATAGCTCTAGGACAATGGCATAATATAAATTGCTTTTTCTTGATCTTAGATTCCTTACATGTGCAGAAATACACAGCTATTAGAAAAAAAAAAAATTATTTATATATATATATATATATATATATATACACACACACATACATACATACATATACATACATACATACACAAGTGCATGAACAACTTCTTTATGACTTTTTGCAACCTTTCATCTTGTTATACAATTGTTATATCGTAACAGAATGGTGTGTATGATTCCAGACTTGGAAGCTTTTTACAAGTTCAGTGTCAGTGAACCTCATTATCCACCTCATTACTGCCTGATTGTTAAAACTCATGCTGGTAAAAGTTTGATATTCGCATATCATCAAATTCATAAAAGCAAAGTTCAATAATCTAGCACTGAAGCATTTCTATGGTAGCACATATAAAAATCTGATTCTACATCTTTCCTGCTATTCATCTTTATGGTTGTCTCATCATGGGGCATATTAAACAAACAAATCATTTACAGCTTAGTACAAGTATACCTTATGCTGTGACAATGCTTTATTTGCCTTCTGTCATAGTTCTACTTATTAGTCCAAGCAAGCAAAGATATAACTATCTCACAGTAGAACATAAGCTCAAATGCTACACTTTGTCATTAACACCGATACATTTAAAAGCCATATTCTCGTGGAACAATAGATATAGTAGATGTGACCTGCATCTGCCTGAGGGGTAGGATTGAGATCCGTAGGGAACAATTTAGAGTCTAATTTAGCAAATGTTCAAAGTAGATGAGAGAGGTGACAGATGGAAGCTGGTTGAATTAACCTGCCATCCCCAATGAACAAATGAGGTCAGTGAAGAAAGACACACAAAGGTAGGAAACCCACAAGTACACTTGTAAAGAACAGGAAGGAAAAGGAGCACAGGGAGAATGATAGAGAAGGCAAGAAGGGAAGGAGCAATATCTGAAGGGCTGCGTGCATAAGAATCTGAGTAATAAATCCCAGACTTAGGGGTCCCAGTGACAAAGATTGGTTTAGAAAGTCTTGTTGTCACTGAGACGTGGTGTAATGAGTACAATGTTTGGGAAATGCTATGCAATAGGGATGTGAATCATTTTTTGACGATTTAAAAAAATAGTCAGATATTTTTTAAATCGTCAAAAATCGTTAGAGGTGCAATACAATAGAAATTCCCCCGATTTATCGTGAAAAATCGTAAAATCGGGGGAAGGGGGAGGGCGGGAAAACCGGCACACCAAAACCACCCTAAAACCCACCCGACCCTTTAAAACAAATCCCCCACCCTCCCGAACCCCCCCAAAATGTTTTAAATTACCTGGGGTCCAGTGGAGGGGTCCCGGTGCGATCTCCCACTCTCTGGCCACGGCTGCGTTAATAGAAATGGTGCCGGTGGCCCTTTGCCCTTATATGACAGGGCAAAGGTAGTGCCGGCGCCATTTTGAATATTGGCAATACGGTCCGCATGCAGGAGGTCGCTCCTGGACCCCCGCTGGACTTTTGGCAAGTCTTGTGGGGGTCAGGAGGGCCCCCCCAAGCTGGCCAAAAGTCCCTGGGGGTCCAGCGGGGGTCCAGGAGCGATCTCCTGCACGCAGACCATATTGCCAATATTCAAAATGGCGCTGGCACTACCTTTGCCCTGTCATATAAGGGCAAAGGGCCACCGGCGCCATTTCTATTAACGCAGCCGTGGCCAGAGAGTGGGAGATCACGCCGGGACCCCTCCACTGGACCCCAGGTAATTTAAAACATTTTGGGGGGGTTCGGGAGGGGGGGTGATTTGTTTTAAAGGGTCGGGGTGGGTTTTAGGGTGGTTTTGGTGTGCCGGTTTTCCCGCCCTCCCCCTCCCTCGATAAAATGATTTTTTAACCAAAAAACCATGACGATCAGATTTCCCCCCCCCCTCAGCCAAAATCGATCGTTAAGACGATCAATCACACGATTCACATCCCTACTATACAATAGGGATGTGAATCGTTTTTTGACGATTTAAAAAAATCGTCAGATATTTTTTAAATCGTCAAAAATCATTAGAGTCGCAATACAATAGAAATTCCCCCGATTTATCGTCAAAAATCTTAAATCGGGGGAGGGGGGAGGGCGGGAGAACCGGCACACCAAAACCCCTAAACCCACCCTGACCCTTTAAAACAAATCCCCCACCCTCCTCAACCCCCCCAAAATGTTTTAAATTACCTGGGGTCCAGTGGGGGGTCCCGGCGTGATCTCCCGACCCTCGGGCCATCGGCACCATTTTGGCTGCCACTAATATAAATGGCGCCGATGGCCCGATAAAAAAACAAACGAACAAAACACCCAACCCTTTAAAATGACCCACTTGACACCCCCCCAAAAAACCTTTTAAAGTTACCTGGTGGTCCAGCGGGGGCGCGATCTCCCACTCTCGGGCCATCGGCTGCGTTAATAAAAATGGCGCTGATGGCCCTTTGCCCTTACCCTGTGACAGGGCAAAGGTAGTGCCGGTGCCATTTTGACTATTGGCAATACGGCCTGAGTGCAGGAGATCGCTCCCGGACCTCCGCTGGACCCCCAGGGACTTTTGGCCAGCTTGGGGGGGGGCCTCCTGACCCCCACAAGACTTGCCAAAATTCCAGCGGGGGTCCAGGAGCAACATCCTGCACTCGGGCCATATTACCAGTATTCAAAATGGCGCCGGCGCTACCTTTGCCCTGTCACAGGGTAAGGGCAAAAGGCCATCGGCACCATTTTTATTAACACAGCCAATGGCCTGAGAGCAGGAGATCGCTCCCTGCGCTCCCGCTGGACCACCAGGTAATTTTAAAACCTCTTTTTTGGGGGTTCAGGAGGGTGTTTTGATTATCGGATCGGGCGCAGCCAATAATCAGAACTCAAATCGGGCTGGGCGATAAAAATTTTAAGATTTGGATCGGAACCGGAACTGATCAGATTCCGGTTCCGATTCACATCTCTACTATACAAAGCTATGAGCTTTTCAAGAAGGGCATGGGCAGGGATAGTAGAAAAGGGGGAATGAATGTCACTGTGGAAATAGCATTAAAGCAAATGAAATATAGGAGGAATAGGTAAGGGAGCAAGCTTGCAGGGTTATTGAAGAGAGGGACTGCAATCTTCCATTTACATTGGTGAGACAAAGTAAGGAATCTGGGAGTAATAATGGACCCAGAAATCAACCTGAAGCAATACATATCTATGAAAGTAAGAGAAGGCTACGCAAAACTTATGGTCCTCAGAAGATTGAAACCATTACTCACACCTGCCCACTTCAGAACAGTATTGCAAACACGTATCTTTTCCAGCACTGACTACTGCAATGCACTCTTACTAGGACTCCCAAGCACATCGATAAGACCGCTCCAGATACTTCAAAATACTGCAGCCAGAATACCAACGGGAAAAAAGAGGAGGGACCATATAACCGAAACTCTAGCAGACTTACATTGGTTACCCATCGAATACAGGATAAAATACAAGGCTGTTATGACCACCGGCTGCAGCAGACCGTGACCGGGGACCGGTCGCTCACCTTCGCAGTAGATCCAAGCACGGACGCCGAGGCCGGCGTCGGCAGGCCGCCTCCGTGGCAGTGCTGCCACTCTCCAAGATAGCCGTGGCGTCCTCCCGGCGCGGCTAAGGCCCGCCCTCTGAATCTTACTAGGGCCGCGTGGGTGGCAAGAACCTGGCCTTAAAGGAACCCCTACAGGAAGTTAGGGGGGGTTCCATCCTGCAGACTCCATCTTCGGCAAACTATTTAAGGCAAGGTCTGAGCCTTCAGACCTTGCCTTGGCTTCATGGCTCTGGTGGTGTTTCCTGTTCATTGTTCCTGATTTGTTCCTCCGTGTGGTGATTCTTGGATTGGCTGACATCCCTGCTTGGCTCTCGACCCCCGGACTGGTTACGGAATATTCTGGCTCTTGATCCCTGAACTGGCTGTGGTACTTTCTGGCTCTCGACCACTGGACTGGCTGCGGAGTGTTCTGGCTCTTGATTCCTGGACTGCCTGTGGTATCGTTTGCTCTCACAACCTGCTGGAGGCGCCAGCTATCTGGATTAAACGTCCCGCAGGAGGCGCCTGCATCCAGCTCTTCATCGAGTCTCTCCAGCGACTCTTGTGATTGGCCTCGCCTTCTGACGAACGAACTACCTTTATCGCCGGACAAGGGTCCACCTTCCAAGTCAGAACAGTAAGCCAAGGCCATGGACCCGGCCGAGGCCTCCGCCTTAAGAGCAGTTCCTGGTTTGGCTCAGAGGATCATGGAGCAACAGAGTATGTTAGATTCTATGGCAGCCTCCATCGAACGACTCAATGCTCGGCTTGACGCTGTAGTCACAACACATTCCAGCCCTCCGGCTCCTATTCCTCTGCCGGTACCAGTGCCACCGGTTACACAAGGATACCATCCGCCTGTTATTCCACTACCTGCTCCCCCTCGATATGCCGGGGATCCTCGTCTATGCTTAGGATTTCTGGATCAATGTGGCATGCACCATCTTCGGGCACCTGAAAGCATCTCTCCACCGCCATGAAAAGGAAACAGGAGAAAAACATCATAAAAAAGGAATAGTGATGAGAGGGAGAGAAATGATCTGAAGCCCCACCCCCTGACGTCACCAAGGGCAACACCAATGGTTGAAAGGCGCCCTCCCACCAGGCGCCGCATGTCGAAGGGGCGCAACAAAGGGGCCCTCCCCTTTGTGCACCCCTTCATGCAATCCGTAGTGCATGTTCTAACTAATATCTTTGCAATTGATTGTCTCTCTTTCTTATTTAGTATGCTTCCTAGTATGCCTTTTTTCAATTGTTAAAATTTCTTGTATTTTGAAATTTTGTAAACAGTTATGATGGCTTTACCAAATGACGGTATATAAAACTCAAAAATATATAAATAAATAAAATGCATTTTCGTCTACAAAGAACTTTGTTTCCTGACGATATGACCAAAACCACCTATATTTTATCTTTACTGGCCTGGGCCTCTCCAATTTAGCAGCGCTCGGATCCAGTATTGCAGGATCTACCACGATTCCTAGCATCCTGGCATAGCCTCACAGAAGACATTGCCAACAAATTATGCCCAATCACCGAACGTATCATAAACACCGCAGCAAAACCCTCTAAGCCATGGTACACCCAGGAGCTAAAAACCCTAAAAGCCAATCTCAGACAAAAAGAAAGAAAATGGCGTAAGGACCCAACCCCGCAACATTCCTCCATCTACAAAACAGCCTTACACACATATAGGCAGTCTACTCTCAAACACAAGCGAGACTTTTATGGTAAAAAAATTCATGACTATAATTTCAACCCCAAAGTTCTTTTCTCCTACGTCGCCAGCCTCACCACCCCTGTCCCCCCCACTATCCCAGATTCCGAGGCCGTGGCCAAATGTGAAGAACTGGCCAATTATTTCAAAAACAAAATCTCCAACCTTCTCTCCAGATTTTCCCCCACCAATCCGTCCCCCCCTACTAACCCACCCTTGATCCCCTCCCTGTCCCAACCTTCAATGGCCACAATGGATCTTACCTCCTCTAAAGAAATTACAGGCCTCCTCCGAAAACTTAAACCTGCCTCTCATCCCAACGACACCATTCCCACCAAAGCGCTAATAGCCATTCCCAACAGCATATCCAGCACCATAGCTGAGATTATCAACTGCTCCATCACCCATGGGATAGTCCCAGATTCCCTCAAACACGCTGTTGTCAAACCCCTCCTCAAGAAACCCTCTCTAGACCCCAAAGACCCTTCCAACTTCCTCCCCATTTCCAATCTCCCTTTTATCTCCAAACTTATGGAAAAGGTGGTAAATTCACAACTCATGGACTACCTAGAAAACCATGATATTCTCCATGTCTCCCAATTTGGATTCAGGAAGCACTTCAACCCCGAATCCTTACTGCTCTCCCTCACTGACTATCTCCTCAGAGGTCTGGGACAAGGCCACAGTTACCTCCTCGCCCTTCTTGACATCTCAGCGGCCTTTGACACCATCAGCCACCACCACCTCCTGACACGGCTAGAAAGCATCGGCATCTCAGGAATAGCTCTTGCTTAGTTCAAATCCTATCTCTCTAACAGAAAGTTCTCTGTGAAAATTGGAAACAACCTATCTGCCTCATACCCCCTACAACAAGGAGTCCCGCAAGGCTCATCACTCTCATCTACCCTATTCAACATTTACCTCACTCCCCTCTGCCACCTCCTCACTGACCTTAAACTCAAATTCTACCTTTATGCTGATGATGTACAGATCATCATTCCCATTCTCAACTCCATATCTGACGCCCTCGAGCACTGGGAAAAGTGCCTTGCAGCCATCAACGCCCTCCTCACCAACCTTCAGCTTGCTCTCAACACCAACAAAACGGAACTCCTTCACATCTCCTCGCACCCCCCTGACCTCCTACCTAACGACCCTAAACTTAACCTCCTCACAGCTCAACCCTCCGTTAGAGACCTCAGAGTCCTTCTTGATCCCAACCTAAGTATGAAACCTCACATCAACTCCATCCTCAAAACTGGCTTCTTCAAGCTAAATGTACTAAAGAAACTCAGATCCCTGCTCTACGCCCATGACCTCCGCACAGTGATCCAAGCTACCCTCACCTCCAAACTAGATTACTGTAATGCCCTCCTCTTAGGGCTCCCATTGTCTTCTATCAAACCCCTTCAACTTCTGCAAAATGCTACTGCAAGACTCATTACAAACACACGCAAACATGACCATATTACCCCCATCCTCAAGGATTTACATTGGCTCCCCATAATGTCCCGTATACACTACAAAACTCTGACCATAATTCACAAGTCCATTTACACCCACAACTCCAACTGGCTTGACCTCCCTTTCACTGCCCCCCTGTCCACCCGAGCCACCAGATCTACCAACAAAGGCACCCTACATGTTCAATCCTTGAAACTGGCACATCTCTCCTCCACCCGAGACCGTGCCATCTCTATTGCCGGGCCCGTTCTCTGGAATACACTACCTGTCCACATGCGACTTGAACCCTGTGCATTTAAATTCAAAAAGAAATTAAAAACTCTCCTGTTCAACCATGCTTACACAGAATAACTCCTTCCACTCCCCCTCGCAGTCCCCTTTCAGGTGACCTCCTTATATTAAGGAGACTTTCATTGTAAATTGTTTTGGTTATTACCTTCTTGTTCTCCTATCCTTCCTACTGCCTTTCTGTTCTTCCCCCCGCCCAGTTACATTCCCCTGTTGCAATGTATTTTCCAATCTTTTCAGTTACTATGTGAACCGGTATGATGTCCCCACAAATACCGGTATATAAAAGTTTCTAAATAAATAAATAAATTGTTTCGAATAACGTTTGAAGAACCAGGGAAGCAAGTTGTCGCCAGTTCTAACCTTTTGCGTCTCCGTCAAGGAGGACGATCCATTACGGATTACAACATTGAGTTTCGGACGCTGGCCATGGAACTTCATTGGGAAGAACCTGTTCTGCGATCAATTTATTTGGACGGACTATCTGCCAGAATCAAAGATGAGCTAGCCGCTCGAGAACTTCCATCCTCCTTAGATGCTGTAATAGAAATGGCTACCAGGATTGACAGACGGCTGCAAGAAAGGGCTCGGGAGGCGCTAGGATCACTGAGACGCCCGGCTATCCCTTATGTCCCGCCTCTCACCTCCACTACTCCAAGAGAGCCTTCTGTTTCTGAGGGACCTGCAGGAGAACCCATGCAATTAGGCCGAGGACCTAACCCCCGAAGAACGTGTGAGACGTCGCAGGCATTTGTCTCTATTGTGGAGGATCTGGTCATCGTATAGCCACATGCCCTATTCGGCTGGGAAACTCCAAAGCCTAGGGTGCTCAGGGGGAGTCACTCTAGGTCTTGTATCCCCATCTCCCCCACTCACTGTACATGTTACCCTTGACATCAGTGAACATGAGTTTAACACTTTGGCTTTAATAGACTCTGGTGCGGGGGGAGAAATCATATTACAAGAACTAGTGGATCAACTCCAGATTCCCACTCGACTCTGATCCACACCATTGATCATCTCGTCTATCCACGGCGAATCTTTACCAGGAAAGATAACGCATCAGACAGAACCAATTAACTGCCATATTGCACCTGACCATACCGAACAAATCATCTTCTACGTCCTCAGCAAAGCCATTCATCCAGTAGTTCTCGGTATTCCCTGGCTGCAACGCCATAATCCTCAATTTGACTGGACATCTTTAAGAATTACCCAATGGGGGTCCGGATGCCATGGGACCTGCTTACAGAGACCTACTCCTGATTCTGGTTTCGTCTGCACCTCTGTACTGCAGAAGTTAACAATTTGCAGATGTTTTCTCCAAAGAGGCCACGGATATCTTACCCCCGCACCGAGAATTTGACTGCGCTATCAGATTGGTTCCAGGATCCACACCACCACGTGCTAGGTTTTACCCCTTATCTGCTGCAGAGATGCGGGCGATGTCGGAATACATCCAGGACAATATACAGAAAGGGTTCATCCATCAATCCACCTCTCCTGGGGGGGCCGGTTTTTTCTTTGTTAAAAAGAAGGATGGGACTTTACGCCCTTGCATTGACTTTCGTTGTCTCAACGCTATCACCATCAAGGATCATTATCCCCTACCTCTTATTGCAGAGCTGTTTGATCATCTGCAAGGAACTCAAATATTCTCCAAATTGGACCTGCGTGGGGCTTATAACCTAGTTCGTATTCGGGAAGGAGACGAGTGGAAAATGGCATTCAACACCAGAGATGGACACTATGAATATCTAAGTCATGCCCTTTAGATTAACTAATGCTCCTGCTGTCTTTCAACACTTTATTAATGAGATTTTTCGAGACTTATTATATACCTGTATGATTGTTTATCTCGATGATATTCTAATCTTTTCCAGGGACATACAGTTGCATCGCCAACATGTGACGCAAGTTTTGCAACGCTTAAGGGAACATCGTTTATATGCTAAACTGGAGAAATGCATCTTTGAAGCGGAGTCATTACCTTTTTTAGGATATATCATCTCAAAACAAGGTTTCCAAATGGATCCGAAAAAGTAAAATGTATACAAGAATGGCCTCAAACCAATGGTCTACGAGCACTCCAACGTTTCCTAGGTTTTGCTAACTATTATCTTCATTTCATCAAGAATTTTTCTAAACTGACCGCCCCGCTATCTGCACTAACACGTAAGGGGGTTAACATCAAAATCTGGCCAGTAGAAGCTATAGAAGCATTCCAAACTCTCAAGGACACTTTCCTACGACAACCCTGTCTCCACCACCCGGATCTCAGACGTCCATTCACGGTGGAGGTGGATGCTTCTACAGAGGGGGTTGGAGCAGTTCTAAGTCAGAATGATGCAGTCGGGAAATTCCACCCTTGTTCCTATTTTTTCAAAGAAATTTTTGCCTGTGGAACGCAATTATTCCATTGGCGATAAAGAGTTGTTAGCCATCAAACTTGCATTTGAAGAGTGGCATCAGTGGTTAGAAGGGGCTCAACATCGGATTACAGTTTTTATGGATCATAAAAACCTGACATATTTGCAACAAGCCCATCGCCTGAACCCGCGTCAAGCCCACTGGGCGTTATTTTTTACACATTTCAACTTTGAATTAAGATATCGACCAGCAAGCAAGAATATTAAAGCTGATGCACTATTGTGATCATTTATCACGGAGGACACAGAAGACCCTGTACAGTACATTATTGACCCGGCCTGTGCCATTCTTTCAACGACTTTCACGGTTCCAATCGGCAAGACAGTGGTACCTATGAGTCTCTGCAATAAAGTTTTAAAATGGGGACATGATTCTCAGTTGGCTGGGCACCCTGGACGTAGACGAATGCAGGATCTGCTTCAACAACACTATTGGTGGCCAGGGATGCTCAAGGACATTCGAGCGTATGTGGACTCTTGCCCTGTTTGTGCGCAGCACAAGAATCCTACAGGGAAACCCTGGGGTCAGTTGCAACCCCTTCCAGCACCCACTAGACCATGGACACACATCTCCACCGACTTTATTGTCGACCTCCCAGCCTCCGAGGGACATACGGTAATATGGGTAGTGGTTGATAGATTCTCTATCACTACCCGCCCTTCCCTCTGCTCCCCAATTGGCACAGCTATTTGTCACATTTTTCGCCTCCACGGAATACCCCTGATCGTGGGTCTCAATTCACGGCTCGATATTGGCGAAGCCTCTGTACCAAGTTTCAGATTGCACTGGACTTCACCACTGCTTTCCACACTCAAGCCAACGGGCAGGCAGAGAGAACTAATCAAGCTCTGAAACAATTCCTGCACTCTTACGTCAACACCCGACAGGACGACTGGGCGGCTTTGCTGCCTTGGGCAGAATTTTCCCATAATTTTCATTCCTGTACTTCAACTGGGGCCTCTCCATTTCAAATTGTCTTCGGTCATCAACCTGCTCCGCTAGTACCGCTACCTCTGCCTGTTCCCTCTCCGGCGGCACAGCTCACCGCCACCCACTTTAAAAAACTTTGGACACGTACTCAACGAATGTTACAGAGAGTGGCACTGACCGCTAAGAAATTTGCCGACTGACATCGGAGACCAGCACCATGCTTTCGTCCTGGAGACAAGGTCTGGCTCAGTACCAGATATATCTGTTTACGGGTTCCCTCGATGCGCCTAGCTCCTCGGTACATCGGGCCTTTCCCGGTAATCAAACAATTAGGTCCAGTGACTTAATCGATTACGCCTTCCGGCTACCCTACACATTCACAACTCATTTCACGTTTCTCTCTTGAAGCAGTTATTCCTCAATTGGCCCTCTCGGAAGGTTCCTGTTTCTTCTCCATTGAGGGCAGAAGAGGATATTTATCAAGTTCAAGAGGTTCTTGATGTTCGCAGGCAAGGTCGTAAATGGGAGTATCTTCTGGCTTGGGAGGGATTTGGCCCAGAGGAGAATTCTTGGGAGCCTGCTATGAACATCTTGGACAAGGATCTCCTCAAAAATTTCCACATCAGTCACCCTGGGAAGCCCAAGCCTTCTAGGGGGAGGCCTAATGGAGGGGGTACTGTTATGACCGCCGGCCGCGGCAGACCATGACCGGAGGCCGGTCGCTCACCTTCGCAGCAGATCCAAGCATGGATGCAGAGGCCGGCATTGGCAGGCCACCTCCGCGGCAGTGCTGCCATTCTCCAAGATGGCCGCAGCGTCCTCCTGGCACGGCTAAGCCCCGCCCTCTGAATCTTACTAGGGCTGCGCGGGCGGCAAGAACCTGGCTTTAAAGGAACCCCTACAGGAAGTTAGGGGGGGGTTCCTTCCTGCAGACTCCATCTTCTGCAAACTATTTAAGGCAAGGTCTGAGCCTTCAGACCTTGCCTTGGCTTCGTGGCTCTGGTGGTGTTTCCTGTTCGTTGTTCCTGATTTGTTCCTCCGTGTAGTGATTCCTGGATTGGCTGACATCCCTGCTTGGCTCTCGACCCCCGGACTGGCTGTGGTACTTTCTGGCTCTCGACCCCTGGACTGGCTGCGGAGTGTTCTGGCTCTTGATTCCTGGACTGCCTGTGGTATTGTTTGCTCTCACGACCTGCTGGAGGCGCCAGCACATGTTCTCACGACCTGCTGGAGGCGCCAGCTATCTGGATTAAACGACCTGCAGGAGGCGCCTGCATCCAGATCTTCGAGTCTCTCCAGCAACTCTTGTGATTGGCCTCTCCTTCCGATGAACGAACTACCTTCATTGCCGGACAAGGGTCCACCTTCCAAGTCAGAACAAAGGCCTTATGCACCATACACAAACAAATATATGATAAAGAATCAGACTGGCTTCAGCAAAATTAACCCAAGTGAGAGAAAAAGCTCTATCATTGGCTGGGCCCATACTATGGAACACGATGCCCCCTGAACTCAGATTACAGAATAATCTCAAAACTTCTAAGAAAAATTTAAAAACATGGCTCTTTAAAAAAGCCTTCACTAAAGAGTGTGGAGGGTAGAGAATGAAAGTACAGGGTAATGCAGATGAGAATGAATTTACTCAATCCTACATTTAAGAAGTAATATCTCAAAGAGATAGTAACTCAATAATATTCCTGGACTTGACCAACATTACTCAAATAATGATTTTATTTATGAAATTGTAACCAAACTTTATTGGCACCTGTTAGAATGTACGATATCATACATTTACTTACCTTAGTCTATGTGCCTATTTGTAAACCGTTGCAATGGTATATAACTTAGCGACAGTATAGAAAAGTTTTTAAATAGAAAAAAAATAACCAACACAAAATATATTACAGATGAAAGATTTTAATCCTCCTTATCATGATTGGGGCATCCTGTCTATAGAAAAATATAAAACAAAAAGCTAGAAACAAAGAAATCCTGAACTCTCTCCAAGGCCTGCTACTCAGACATTTAGAAAAAAGAACCAACCTTGCTGTAGGTTCCATATTAGGAGCTACGACCCAGGAAAAAGATCTAGGCATCATAGTGGATAATACTTTAAAATAGTTGGCTCAGTGTGCTGCAGTAGTCAAAAAAGCAAATAGAATGTTAAGAATTATTAAGAAGGGAATGGTTAATAGAACGGAAAATGTCATAATGCCTCTGTATCACTCCATGGTGAAACCGAACCTTGACTACTGTGTACAATTCTGGACGCCGCATTTCAAAAAAGATATAGTTGCGATGGAGAAGGTACAGAGAAGGGCAACCAAAATGATAAAGGGAATGGAACAGCTCCCCTATGAGGAAAGGCTGAAGAGGTTAGGGCTGTTCAGCTTGGAGAAGAGATGGCTGAGGGCTTATATGATAGAGATCTTTAAAATCATGAGAGGTCTTGAACGAGTAGATGTGACTCTGTTATTTACACTTTCGAATAATAGAAGGACTAGGGGGTATTCCATGAAGTTAGCAAGTAACACATTTATTATTATTATTATTATTTATTTCTTTTGTATACCGACATTCGATCGAGATATCACATCGGTTTCCAGGTAACAGGTTGAATAGGGCGAGATCTGCCCTATTTTACATTTAACAAGATAACAATTGATTAAACTATTGAAGTAAAAAACATTGTAACATATGAATACAAATGAATGGGAGTATAATTTGTAGCATCTAACCTATATACAATATATACAGTTTGAATTGGTTACGATTACGATTAGTTCTGGTGGGAATAGGGGGGGAAAAGGGGGGGGGGGTTGGGAGGGGGGTGATATGTGGTAGTGCATGTAAGGGTCAAGTGGGCAGGTTTTCAAGAACATGCAGTTGAAGGGGTTGGGAATCCGGAGGGAAGGCTTTCAAGAACAGCCATGTTTTTAGCTGTTTTTTGAAGACTTGTGGTGAGGGTTCGTGTCTGAGATGAGTGGGGAGGGAGTTCCATAGGGTAGGGCCAGCTATTGTAATGGCTTGTTTGCGAGTTGCATTGAGGTGAGCATTTTTGAGATTTGGGATGGAGAGGAGACCTGTGTTGGAGGATCTGAGGTTCCTTTGTGTGGTGTATGGTTGGATAGTGTTGTTTAGCCAGACCATTTTGCTATTGTTTATTTTTTTGTGTATAAGGGTGAGGGTTTTATACTGTATTCTTTGTGTGATGGGCAGCCAGTGGAGGTCTTTGAGAGTGGGTGTGATGTGGGAGGATTTTCTGTGGTTGGTGATAATTCTGGCGGCAGCATTTTGTAGGACTTGGAGGGGTTTGATGTGGATTTCTGGTAGTCCAATGAGGAGGGAGTTGCAGTAGTCGAGTTTTGAGAAAATAATTGATTGAAGTACTGTTCGGAAATCGTGCAGTTGGAGGAGGGGTTTGAGTTTAAGTGTTTGAAGCTTGAAAAATCCATCTTTGATTGTATTGGAGATGTGCCGTTTAAAGTTGAGTTGGCTGTCGATTGTTACTCCTAGGTTTTTTGTGGATGGTGTGAGTGAGGTTCTTGATAAGTTTGGTGTCCCAGGGTTGTTTGGGGGGGTGCTCGTGAGAGGAGAAGGGGGACGGTCGTCATGGATGTGAATGATTTCTGTTTTGGTTTGGTTAAGGCAGAGAGATAGTTGGGATAGCAGTTGTGATAGTTTTGAACTGAGTTTGTTCCATCTTTCCATGGTGAGTTCAATGGACTTGGTTATGGGGAGTAGAATTTGTATGTCGTCTGCATAGACAAAGTAGGTGAGGTTGGCATCTGAGAGGTATTTGCATAGTGGGAGGAGGTAGATGTTGAAGAGGGTTGAAGATAGTGAAGAACCTTGAGGGACTCCATGTGTGAGGGGCACTTGGGAGGATTCAGATGAGTTTGTCTTGACAATGAAGGATCTGTTAGTGAGGTAGGATTTGAACCAATTGAGTGTAGTGTCTTGAAGACCGATTTCTTTAAGCCTGGTGAGGAGTGTTCTGTGGTTGATGGTGTCAAAGGCGGCTGATATATCAAGGAGTATCAGGAGGAATGTTTTGCCACTGTCACGACCTCGTAGGATGGTGTCGGTGAGAGCGAGCAGGAGGGTCTCTGTGCTGTAGAATTTTCTGAAGCCATGCTGTGTTGGGTGGAGAAAGTTGTGGGCGTCTAGGTGGTCTGTAAGTTGATTGTTTACAGTTTTCTCGATGATTTTTGCTAGGAATGGGAGGTTGGAGACTGGTCTGTAGTTTGCAGGATCTGATTTGTCGAGTTGCGGTTTTTTAATGATTGGTTTGATGATGGCGTTTTTGAGTTTGTCCGGGAAGATTCCTTGCTCAAGTGATAGGTTGATGATTTGTGTTATAGGTTTGACAATAATCTCTTTGATGAGTTTAAGGGTTTTGATGGGGATGGAGTCTACGGGGTGGGAAGCTGGGTTGGTTTTTTTGATGATGGGTTCAATTTCAGTAGATGCAACAGGTGTGAATTGAGTCCATGTGTAGATGGGATGGGGGATGTTAGTTGAGTCATTTTGGGATGGGGGAATCTTGGCAATGATGTTGTTGACTTTTTCCTTGAAAAATTGTGCTAGTTTGTCACTGGAGATGTTGTTGGAGTTTGGTGTTGTGTCATTCTGGATAGGGTTGGTAAGTTCTTTGACGTAGGAGAAGAGGGTCCTTGGGTTGAATTGGTATTCATGAATTCTTGTTGTGTAGAAATTGCGCTTTGCTGTGTTGAGGTCAGCTGTGTAGTAGTGATCTGTATTTGTCTTTTAGGTTTGGTGTAGGTGTTCGTCTCCATTGTTTTTCGGTTGTCTCAGTGTTCGTTTTGATGTTTTCAGTTCCGGGGTGTACCAAGGAGCATTTTGTTTAGTAGATGGTCTGATTTCCTTTTTTATTGTGGGGCATAATGTATTGGCTATGTCAGCGTTTATGGAAATCCAGGAGTTTGTGGCTGAATTGGCATCATGTAGGTTAATTGTTGTTAGTGCTTCAGGAAGCAGCTTTGCAAGATCTTCACTGGAGCATGGTTTGGTGTATTCAATGAAGCAGGAGTCTGTTTTCACTGGGGTCGATTGATGTTGTAGCTTGGCTTGTATGAGGTAGTGGTCGGACCATGGGGTCGGGGTTGTAGTGGTTGGTTCAGTTGCAGATATTTTATTGTTAATGAAGATTAAATCAAGGGTGTGCCCTGATTTCTGAGTGGGGGTGTTAATGATTTGGGAGAATCCGAGAGCAGTCATAGTGGATAGGAGCAGTTCGCAGGTGGGAGATGGCGGGTGGGTGTCGATATGGAGATTGAAGTCTCCTAGTATGATGGCTGGTTCTTGTAGGTTGATGTGTGTTGTGATGGCTTCGACCAGGGGGGAGAGGTTGTGCTGTAGGCAACCTGGTGGGGCGTAGAGGAGAAGAATTTGTAGATGTTTTGATTTGAATAGGTTGGTCTCGAATGGGGGAGGTAAGCTTAGGGGGTAGGAGGAGAATTTAAGTTTTTTGTGGGCAATGAATAGTAGTCCACCTCCCTTTCTTTTGCTTCTGGGTATGGAGAATATGTTGTATGTGTTTCTGGGCAGTTGATTGAGTAGGACTGTGTCAGTGTGTTTGAGCCAGGATTCAGTTATACAGAATATGTCTGGTTGGTAGTCTGTGAGTAGGTCGTGAATGATTGGGATTTTTTTGGTAATAGACTGTGCATTGATGAGGAGGAGAGTGATGAGTGTGAGAGTGTTGAATGATATTTTAGGATGGGTGTGGATTTTGGTGAGGCGTCTGGTGGAGGGAGTGGATTTGGGAGGGTGGTGCTGGATGTAGCGGTGGGGTAGTTTGGGAATGCATTGGATTGGATCCATTGTGTGTGTTTATGTTGTGTGAGGGAGCCTGTTTGATTGCTGTGTGATTGTTTAATGATGTGGGGAAGGTTTGTTAGTAGAAGGTTGCATGAAAGATTTCATGAGTTAGGTGTTGGAGGAAAGGTTTGGGATGGATTGGTTGTTTAGAGATGTGGGGGGGTTTGTGGGAAGGTCTATGAGGCCTGAGTCACATAATGAGGCTGAGGAACAAATTGGGAGTGCACTAAGGAGCGCACAAAGGAGCAGGCTCCTTTGTCGTGCTCCTTAGGCGCGCGATGCTAGGCGCACGACGCCTGGGTGTCTCTCAATTTAAAATTAAAGTCTGATTAGGGGTGTCCCCCGATTGGCTGTACGTGGTCAGCGTTCTCTTCGGAGGCGGAGGAAGGTCTGGAGGATGTCGTCAGCGTCTGTGAGGTCTCTGACGTGGATGTCAGGAGCTGGCCAATCGGCTGCTGCTGCTGCGTCTGTGAGGGGGCGGAGTGGATGGATAGATTTAAGACTAATTGGAGAAAATTATTTTTCACTCAACGCACAATAAAGCTCTAGAATTTGTTGCCAGAGGATGTGGTTAGTGCAGTTAGTGTAGCTGGGTTCAAAAAAGGTTTGGATAAGTTCTTGGAGGAGAAGTCCATTAATGGCTATTAATCAAGTTTACTTAGGGAATAGCCACTGCTATTAATTGCATCAGTAGCATGGGATATTCTTAGTGTTTGGGTAATTGCCAGGTTCTTGTGGCCTGGTTTTGGCCTCTGTTGGAAACAGGATGCTGGGCTTGTTGGACCCTTGGTCTGACCCAGCATGGCAATTTCTTATGTTCTTATGTTCTTAACGGGCACAATTATAAAACCTTATACCCTAAAATGAAGAATCTCTCTAATATCAGACAGTGTAGTTTAATGTAAGAGCAAAGGCCAATATATACAATAGGTCATATAAAGATAAGGATTCTGGACTTCACAAGTGCAAAGATTGTTCATAATGGAGAGTATCTCAGAAAGGCAGTGGCAGGCAGGAGACGATGGTGTGTGGTTAGGATCATCAAAGGATTCAGTGACTCATCAACTGGATGTTATATATTAGGGATGTGAATCATTTTTATAATGAATTGACATATTGTACGATATTTCTTAATTCATTATATATCAGTTAAAACGTGAAACAAACATTTTTCCCCAGAATTATTTTTTGTTACTTTTTGTTATTTTTTCTTAGCACGCACTAAGCCGAAAAACAATTTTTTACTAAAAAAGAAATGCCGATCCGCGGGAAAACGAGATTTTCCTGCAGCCACACGAACCCTAAAGCGCAAACGATCGGGCACCCGATACACATCCCTATTATATATATGTAGAAGAGGGAAATGGGAGCCTTTTCCGAAAGGTGGGCTCCATCTTAACTGAAGTGGAACCAGGATGCTGGCACTAAATTTTAGAAAGGAGTAGAGCAACTTTTAGACTAGAACATGGGGGAAAGCCAACAGTCATTCAGCAGTGCATGGAGGGGGGGGGGGGGGGGTATCTGAAAAGGATAATAAAATAGCAGGGGAATTAGCGCATCCCAATAGAAAGGCTCTAATAAAAGCATACATAGTCCATTTGCCAGACTGAGTTAAAAAATTCCAAATTATCCCTATCAACTACTAAGAAAGTTGTATATACAAATAAAAAACATACCCTAAAATGTCTGTATGCTTATGCTAGAAGTCTAAAAGCTAAGATAGTAGAGTTAGATTGTTTAAACAAATAGACTTAATTGGCATCTCAGAGACCTGGTGGAAGGAGGATAACCAATGGGACAGTGCTATATCAGGATATAAATTATATTGCAAAGATAGGGTAGATCAACCTGGTGGGAGGGTCAGGGGGTGCTTTTTTGTTAGGGATGGCATAGAGCTAACAGATTAAAGATCCTGCAGGAGATGGATTTTAAAATGAGTGCACATGCGCCCATTCATGGGCATATTGATGCGTGAGGAAGCATACATTGGAATTTTTATTTGCGTGCGCACTTGTTCACATAGGGTAGATTTTAATAGAAGCACGTGGGCGTGCGCATACATTGTGTACCTTGCGCACGCCGAGCCGAACTGCCTTCCCCTATTCCCTCCCAGGCAGTTCGGAACAGCCTTGGACGGAACTTCCCTACCCTCCCACACCAACTTCCCTCCCCTACCTCTCCCGCCCTTTCCCCCTACCTTTTTCCTTTTTGTCCTCTTGTTACAAAACTTACTTCTCTCTGGGGCTGAAGTAAGTGCGCGCGCTGGCCGACTGCCAGCAAGTGATCCTTGCCGCTGTGCCGGGAGCCTCTGACCTGCCCCCGGACCTCCCCTTTAGTAAAGCTTCAGGACATAGATATGTCCTGGGACTTTACGCGCATCGCTGGGCCTTTAGAAAATAGGCCCTGTGTGCATAACCCCCCTATGCGTGTAAATCCTCTGGATTTACGTGCATAGGGCTTTTAAAATCCACCCCATACATTTTAAAATGCAAAAGCTGCACGTAAGTATGCTCCTAAATTTAAGAGGTTACTTGAGCTCAACTAATAAGGTCTGATGAAGACACATGTTTATCGGCTTTTAAACGTATATGTCAGCAAATTTCAAAACATGCTCGTGTGAGGCACATTACCAGTTAGGGATGTGCAGACAAAAAGTTTATGTTCATAAGTCCATAAGTCGAAAAGGGGGGGTCAATTTTGGTCAATATGGACATATGGAGAATTCCATAAGTTGAGTCTATGTCCAAACGTGCACTGGTTCCTTAAATAAAAATTTAAACCCCTCACCCTCCTTAATCCCCCCCCCCCCCCAAGACTTACCAAAACTCCCTGGTGGTCCAGTGGGGAGTCAGGAAGCCATTCCTCTATTCCTTTGTGAGGAGCACGTGACGTCCGCGTCACGTCGGAGTGACGCGGCTGTCACGTGCTCCTCGCAAAGGAATAGAGGAATGGCTTCCTGACTCCCCACTGGACCACCAGGGAGTTTTGGTAAGTCTTGGGGGGGATTAAGGAGGGTGAGGGGTTTACATTTTTATTTAGGATCAACGATCGCGATTTCCAACATATTCAACATAGCTATGTTGAATAAGTTGGAAATCCGATCGTTTTCGCCTCATCACTTTTTTTAAGTTAAAAAAAAGTAGCGTTTTACATATAAGTTCAAAACGAATGCACACCCCTATTACCAGTTTTGCAAGCAGTATGCCAGTTTGTGCAGTTAATAGTGATTTATTTCAGACCTCTCTAGTTCTTTATCCTACTTGTCCTCCCAGTTGACTTGCATCACTCACCCTGTTCTATAAGCCCTAAACTCTAGATCTACAGACTTGCTCATCAGGAGCAGCAGTACATTTATGTGGATATCTAGAGTACATGTGCTGCTGTTTTCGGTTTAAAATTCAGAGTTATGAACATAAGTCTTGGCCCCACCTCAGAACACCTATGCCCTGTCCATGCCCCACCCATTCCATGATCCTTTTCTGCTCCCTTACTCCTTACATGTGCATGGGTACATACTTGTGTATTTTGTGGCTTTTTAAAATCTGTTCTCCCCATGGCCCACATACTTGTGCATGTGGCCATTTTTGCATGAACAATGCTTTTAATATCTCAATACACAGCAGAATTTTTATGGGTGGAAATTCCATATGCAAGGGGGAAAGTAGAGCAGTGTGAGCATACTACCATCCACCTAGCCAAAATGAAGATATGAACAATGAAATGATAATGTAAATTAGGGAAGCTTAGAAATTTGGTAGCATAGTAATAAAGGGAAATTCCAATTATCTCCAATATTGTCTGTGTAAATGTCACATCAGGACATAGTACCATAGTAACATAGTAATGACGGCAGAAAAAGACCAACATGGTTCATCTAGTCTGCCCAGCAAGCTTCCCAAGATAGTAACTTCTGCTCCATGCAGGTTACCACCACGTTTCTATTAAGGGTAGTAACTGCCGCTCTATGCTAGTTACCCCCAAGCTTTTTATTTATTTGCATCCTCTAGCCTTCAGAGATCCATAGTGTTTATCCCATGCCCCTTTGAAATCCTTCAAAGTTTTAGTTTTTACCACTTCCTCTGGAAGGGCATTCCAGGCATCCACTACCCTCTCAGTGAAGAAATATTTCCTGACATTTGTTCTAGAGAGGTAAAGTTTCTAAATGAAATAAATGATTGCTTCATGGAGCATATGCTCTGGGAATTGAAAAGAGGGAGAGCCATTTTAGATCTAAATATTAGTGCAATGTAGGATCTGGTGTGAGAGGTAGTGGTAGAGCCACTCGGCAACAGTAATCATAATGCAATCACATTTTAGTTGATTGTAGGAAGGACATTAAATAAATCTACTACTCTAGCATTTAAATTTCAAAATGAGGAAAACAGTAAAAAAAAAAAAAAAAAACCCCTAAAAAGGTGGAACTACAAAGGTAATGAATTTACATCAGGTGTGGACTTTTTCTAAAAATACCATCTTGGAAGCCCAGAGCAGATGGATTTCATGCATTAGAAAAGGTGGAAAGAAGGCCAAACAACTGCCAGCATGGATAAAAGGTGAGATGAAAGAGGCTATTTTAACCAAAAATTGGAAAAATTATTCAAATTAAAAAAAATTGGAAAAAGTATAAGAATTGATAAGTTAGATGTAAAACATTGATAAGACAGGCAAAAGAGAATTTAAAAAGAAGTTGGCCATGGAACCAAAAATTAATAATATAAACTTTTAAAAATACAGTATATCCACAGCAGGAAGCCTGTGAGGGAGTCATTTGGACTATTAAATGATTGAGAGGTTAAAGGGGCACTTTGAGAATACAAGGTCATAGTGAAAAAAACAAATTAATTATTTTGCATTGGTGTTTACTGAAGATGATATTGGAGAGATAGCTATGTTAGAAATTATATTTATTGCTGATCATTTGGAAGAACTGAAACAAATGACGGTGAACCTGGATGATGTACTGGGCATATAAACAAATTAAAGAATAGAAAATTACCTGGACTAAATGGTTTACAACTTAGATTTCTGAAAAATTCAAAAATGAAATTGCAGATAAATTACTAGTAATTTTTGAGCTACCATTAGAATAATCTATTGTACTTAAAGATTGGAGGGTAGCCAATGTAACACTAATATTTAAAAAGGTCTTCAGGAGTGATCCAGGAAACAAATACTGGTAAGCCTGACTTCAATACTGGGAAAAATTGTAGAAACTATTCTAAAGAATAAAATCACAGACAATATAGAAAGGCATGGTTTAATGGGACATAGCCAGCACTGATATACACAAGGGAAGTTTTACCACCAATCTGCTACATTTTTCTGAAGTGGTTAACAAACATGTGTAGAATGGTAATCCATTGGATCTATTGTATTTGGATTTTCAGTATCTCCTATGTGAGACTCCTGAGAAAAATAAAAAATCATGAGATAAGAGGCAATGTCCTATTTTGGACTGCAAACCAGTGTTGTGCTGGTGGTGGACCCTTGGCCCGAGGTGGGGTTGATGCTACCCATAGGGCATGACCCACTGGTCCCCACCGTCGGGAGGTGGAGCAGACTAGGAGATGGAGACTGACTGGAGCTTCACAAATACCAGCCCATTGGGTGCCGGGGCCAGCTGGTCTTAGGTGGGCCTCTGTCTGATGATTCCCAGTGGATGTTGTAGCAGGTAGCCAGGGACCAGCAGAGGTATCATAGGGACCGAAGCAGGTTTGGATGAGGCAGGGATCCAGAGACCCTGGGGCCAAAGGTGTGCCAGACACAAGAGCAGGTGATGCCTGGGCAGTAGAAGTCTGGAGCCTGAGAGGGATAAATCCAAGAGATATTGAAGGCATAATCAGGAACAGGCTAGAGTCAAGGCAGGCGGCAGTGCTAGTTGAGGTGCAAGGGATCAAGAGCCAAGGACGGGAATCAGTCCTGAGAGTAGTTCCAACGAAGCAAGGGTCAAAACCTGTAATCAGTCCTGAGCGTGGTCCGAACATAGCAGGGGTAAAAGTCAGTAGTCAGTCCAAGCAAGGCTAGGGAAAAACCAGGAATGGAATCAGGAACTGGGACCAGGAACGAAGTCAGGGACTGGGACGAACAATGAGCACACGACAAGTGTGGAGCCCTGTTGCCAAGGCAAGGAATAAGTGGCGGGCCCTGCCTTAAGTAACAGGGCCCGATGATGTCATCATCCAGGGCTGCTGGTAGGATTCTCGCTGCGGCTCCTTTAAAAGAGGAAGAAGCGCGCACGCACCTAGGAGGAAGCAGGACGCTGGACAGCAGCAACTCCCCGTGGCACATGTGGGGAGAACTGCCAGGAGCTGGAAGAGCCGTGGAAGAACAGGGAGAGCCAGAGGAGCCCGCAGAGGGACAGAGAGAGGCCGAGGAGGCAGCGGAGGTATGGAAGCGCAAGCAGCTAGCCACAGTCGCCAGGGAGTTCAGACTGAGTCCGGGAGCCGGGCGCCAGAGGTGAGTAGACCCAGTCACGGTTTAAAAGATAGGAAACAGAATATACTCAGTGGTGCCACAGTGATCTTGGCTTGACAATTAAGGCTGCCCTGGAAGGAAAATACGTACCTGAAAGACAAAGTGGAGGCATGATCACAGAAACCAGGAGCTGGAGAAGAGCCAGGAGAGACACTCAGAAGAGATACAATGGAAATGGACACAAGCAGGACACTGGAAACTAAAACAGGAAGGTTTAAGTGCAGGCAGACTGGATACAAATACAATTGCAGGAATTTTGGAACAGGAATACTTAGACTAGATCAAGGCTTGGAATCAGAATACAAACAGATAACACTTCCACAGGGCTGATACCAAAAGGGCTGTTGGGCCAGCACTTTGTGACTTCTCAGCATGCCTTATACTGCTGGGAATATAGGACACACCCAGTGTGGGTCCAATCGGAAGACTGAAGGGGGCATATCTGTCTGTCTCAGGAAAAAAGGCCAAATATACTTGAAATCCTGGGAAAACCAACAGTCTCTGAACCCTTGCATCAGATTCATGGCCTGAGATACCCAAGGTCATGGGTTTAAATTCTGTTCACCCTGACAAGTGGAGAAAAATAAACAGTGGATTGCTTCAGGAATCAGTACTGGGACTAGTGCTTTTTAATATTTTCATAAATGTTCTGGAATAAGGTAATGACGAGTGAAATGCTCAAATTTGCAGATGACACAAAATAATTCTGAGCAGTGAAATCATGTGAGAAATTGCAGAAATGTCATTAAATTGCAGAAATTGACATTAAATGTCAACTGGCAGTCCATTGGCAGTTGACATTTAATGTAGACAAGTGAAAAGTGAATTACATTGGGAAAAATAATCCACACTGTAGTTGGCTGATGGAGCCTCAGTTTGATCCAGTATGGCAACTTATAAAATAGATGTAGCTATATTTTGCATATGTATGTACTATAGCTTTTCATCCAAATGTTTGTGTGTGACTTCATTTGTGCATACATTCTTGTGAATAGCTATCGTATGTACGTATGATTTTCATCGGCGTGCACATCCTTATGGTTCTGCTGGGTCAGTTCATTCTAAAATGGCCCCCTCTGCCGGCAAAGCAGCCTAACTTCACAACCACTAAAGATGTGCATATGCTGGCGTCCCCGTTGGTGAGTGATGAACAGCACTGTTCCCCATCCAAGGGGGCCAGCCAGTATAATCGCCCACTTTAATTGGCTGGCTTCATATCCCTTAGGGCTAAGTACTTTGTGGGAAATAGGAAAAAAATAAAATAGATATTCTAAGTGTCATGGCATTCAAAGGCACATGAAAAGTGTGAGACAAGGATCACAGGGTGCTTTACTATCTGTGGCTGAAATCTTAATGAAAATGGATGAACAATTATACATTATGAAAGGGAGTGGGTGGGGGAGGGGGCAGATTTACAGGGAGGCAGACCCACAGACAAGATGATTTTATAACACCAGATTCCTGTACAAAACCAAGGTAAAAAAAAAAAAGACAGATTTACAGCAGTGCCTACAGCCCAAAGCAAATTCTACATCAATTTCAATTGTCACAGAATTAAAAAAAATAAAATAAAAATAATTGAAATAAACAGTTGGTTAATTAGAGGCCTGTTTTTACTTAATATATATACTTCCAATTATAAAAACAGAGAAATATCCACTCCATCATTAAGGGTCTAAAAGCTACAAGTTTAAACATCTAAAACATATTTTTCTCTCAAAATAACAGATCAATATTCCCACGTCATGGAAAGGGAAAATATAAGAAATTAAAATGGTAACATGCAGGACAGCTAACAGATATTTTTTTCACCTAGGAAAAGCATAAATAACCGGACCCCTTTATATTTTCTTGAACTGTAAAATATATAAAAGCCACGTCCTCCATTCAGTCCTGCCCCCAGATTCCTTCTCCTGCCTACTAGTTTATGTCTCTCCTAAAGCAACAGATCCGTCTTGCTTCCACCATTAGTAGCAGGCGCAGTTAATGAATAAGCATGAAACTGTGAGCTGGAATGTTCTCACAGACCCCATGATGGTGCTCTCCTCCTCCTGCGGGCCTCCTGTTCCGGCAAGAATCTTGCATCAGAAAAGAAAGCCAACATGAGGCCTGAGAATGCTTGCCCCCAATTTGCTTTCATCACAGCATGGGCCTAACTTACTAAGGTTTATTCATATCTTTATCTGTGCTAAAAGCTTTCAGAAGTCAACCCTTAATGGGTAAGGAAGATGCATTATCTTCATCAGCTACTGTGCCAGATCTGACCTAACATTTTCAAAGTGCAGGGGCCTGAATACATAGGCCATCATCTTCCAGTGAACCAAAGTGAGGCAAATAATCACTTCTACATTATCATCAGAGGAATAGGTGCTCAGTGCTGTTTGTTGCCACAGAAATCGTTCTAGTATATAGAAAGTAGAATTTTATCTGTTGACAGCTTTCTGCTTTATTTGATGAGGTAACTGATTGAACTATTTCTATAGGTCTCTAGTCTGAGTCTGGGGAGAATGTACCTCCCCGTGCAGAGAGATGTTTTAAATGGAAAGCTTAAAAAGAATAATAAGAGGCTGAATATTGAAATGCAAAAAAGATCATCAAAAATAAATTTAATAGCTGAAGCTTTGGTGGATGTACATGCAAAACAGTTTTCTGTTTTGTATCAAATACTTTCATTTTTAAATACTCTCGGGCCGATACAGTACAGTGCGCTCTGACGGAGCGCACTGTTAACCCGCCATTGGACGCGCGTTTGACGCGCTAGCGTTACCCCTTATTCAGTAAGGGGCCGAAAATGCACGTCCAATCCTCCGAACCTAATAGCGCCCTCAACATGCAAATGCATGTTGATGGCCCTATTAGGTATTCCCACACGATTCAGAAAACAAAATGTGCAGCCAAGCTGCACATTTTGCTTTCAGAAATTAGCGCCTACCCAAAGATAGGTGCTAATTTCTTCGGGCACCAGGACAGTGCACAGAAAAGCAGTAAAAACTGCTTTTCTGTGCACCCTCCGACTTAATATCATGGCAATATTAAGTCAGAGGTCCCAAAGGGTAAAAAAAGTAATAAATAAATATTTGAAGTCGGCCCGCGGCTGTCGGGTCAAAAACTGGACGCTCAATTTTGCCGGCGTCCGGTTTCCGAGCCCGTGACTGTCAGCGGGCTTGAGAACCGACGCCGGCAAAACAGAACATTTTTTAATTATTGGATTTTTTATTCATCAGATGTTTTGAAATATTTTATTGGTGTTTGGGAAATTTTGCGTGTTCTATTCATTAACTGTTTGAAATGTTTTTTCTTTCTATGAATATGATTTTACTATTATGATTGTTTTATATTTCTTGATTGTATTATTTAATGTTTTTATGGAAAATGGTAATGTTTCTGTGTTTCCATTGTTGCTCCGCATGTAGAGGCTGGCTTGTTGTGGGTTTAAATTCAGTTCTTCTCAGCACATTTTTGTTTATACTTCTGATCTCTTTATTCTGTATTTGGTGAGGGTCTGTCTGTGTTCTGCATAAGTAATCAAATTGAAGTATTTTGCTGGTATGTCATTTCTCTGAAGGGATCTATAGCAGCCTGGTTTCCTAACATGAGTTTTATTGGTGTTCTAGGGCCTGGAGTAATATGTGCAGTGTTGCCTTTTCATAGATAAGGTTGTTAGGGTTGTTTTGGTATGGGAGGTTTACTATATTGTAATAGTAATTCTGTTTATTCATGGCTTTTTGAGGGCCAAGCTCATACCCAATACACATTAAAAAAAAATGTCTAATTCCATAGGAGTTCCAAGTGACTGTTTTGCAGAGTTTTCTGGTTGGCACCACAGAAGTGCATGTAAATATAATAAGCATGTTGAAAGTGTTTTTTGTCTCAGCAGACTGTACTTTTGAATGTTCTTTTTCATGTAAAATTTATTATATGCATAATTTGTGTGAGTCTTAAAAGGATTTGGGGGTTATGTGGGTTGGCGTATGTGCAAGGCTGTAAGGTTTGCCTAGAGTACCTTATACCCTTCCCCATCCATGGGTTCTGGGGTGTGGGAGGGGCACGTCAGTTTTTAAAAATATAGATTGCAGGACGGAGCTGGGCTTTATTTGATGGGCACGGGACAGACACTGAATGAATCGGGGGGGGGGGGGGGGGCAGCACAGTAATTTTTCACACAGGGCAGCAAAAAAGCTAGCTCCAGCCCTGATTATTAAACACCACTCATGTATTTGGGCACTTAGCGAGGAAGCTCCGAGGGGTTCACATTGGCTGTCACACAGCGTAGAGGATCTCAAATTTTTTGTCATCGATGTTTTGACTCTACCATCAAGGGGTGGTGGTAACTTCTCTGAGATGTAGATTCGAAGGGAACAGAAATGGATTTATACCCTCCAGAGTTTATCACCACGAGGTCTGAACGGAGAAATTGAATCGATACATTTTAAATAATTCAGGTTATATTTTTTCTAACTCTTTGTTTATATGGCATGTATAGTTTTCAGCTTCAATGTGTGGGTGATTTTTTAATAAAACAATGTTTTGGCCAGCCTGCATTGATAACATTGTATTGTATTTTATCTGCCTTGGTTTAAATGCTATCTGATATAGGAGGGATCTATAGAGTTGGTTAGTATTATGAATATGTTATTTTTTGGGCTATGCACATGAACGGTGGCAAGTTTTTTGATTATACATTATTTCTAGTGTTCTCTGCTTTGATGCATTATTACAGTATTAATGACATCATCTTTAGTGTTCTCTGCTCTGATACTTTTCAACCATGGGATCTGAAAATACAGTAAAAGACTGCTCCCCTTTAATATATTTGCTATGGGGCACCTTAAACTCTGATGCACAACACAAGAGTCCTACTGGGAAGACTTGGGGACTTTTACAACCACTACCTATTCCTCAAAAACCCTGGACACATATTTCCACAGATTTTATTGTGGATCTTCTGCCATCTGAAGGCAATACAGTAATTTGGGTGGTTGTTGATTGATTTTCCAAAACGGCCCACTTTATCCCACTTCCCTCCCATCAGCTCCTCGCCTGGCTCAACTGTTTATGCTTCATATTTTTCGTCTCCATGGCCTCCCACAGCACATCGTATCTGATCATGGCCCTCAGTTCACAGCTCGTTACTGGCTCAATCTTTGCAAAAAATTAAACATTTCCCTGGCTTACACCACGGCATTTCATCCGCAGACTAATGGACAGGCGGAACACACTAATCATGCGTTGAAGCAATTTCTTCGAATGTACGTCAACTCCCGCCAGGATGATTGGGCAACACTCCTCTCATGAGCTGAATTTTCCCATAACTCACATGTTTGCTCCACAACAGGGATGTCTCCGTTCCAGATTATATTTGGATGACACCCCAGGCCACCTCTACCACTGCCTTTACCGGTACCATCACCAGCAGCTCAACTTACCGCAGTACAGTTACGACGGCTCTGGATTCACACTCAGCGCATGCTCCGGAAAGCTGCTCATTCCGCCAAGACATTCGCTGATAAGCATCGACGAGCAGCTCCACGGTTCCATCCAGGAGAGAGAGTATGGCTCAGCACACGCCATATCCGGTTGAGAGTTCCTTCCATGTGGTTGGCCCCACGTTATATTAGACCTTTTCCTGTACTATGTCAGATGGGTCCTGTAACTTACCAACTCCATTTACTGACCACCTTGAAAATTCCTTCCATGTGTCCCTTCTGAAACCGTTGGTCCTCACTTGGCCTACTCGAAAGATTCCCGAAGCTTTACCGCCCAGGGCAGTAGAAGAAACGATTTATCAGGTGCATGACGTACTTGATGTCCATAAACGAGGTCGCACATGGGAGTATTTGCTATCTTGCGAAGGATTCGGACCAGAAGAGAATTCCTGGGAGCCCGCAAACAATATCCTGGATAAAACACTTCTCCAGAATTTTCACAACGAACACCCAGATAAGCCCAAGCCTTCTAGAGGAAGGCCTAAAGGAGGGGGTACTGTTATGGCCACCGGCCGCGGCAAACCGTGACCAGGACCGACCGTCATGGCTGCCAACTGCAGCGGTCCACGGCTGGGACCAAGTACTCACCCGTGATGTCGGGTGGGCCCAGAGGCTCCTGCAGGAGCAGGGAGCCTCCTCTGATGATCTTCCCGCGACCTTGGCCGCTGTCCGGGCCGGCCGCGGAGCCCAGCGGGGCTGAGATGACTCCTCCCTCTTCCCGGCTGCATAGGGCCACGCGCGTGGCTGAAGATTAGATTTAAAGGGGCCACGACAGGAAATGTTGTGGCTCCCTCCTGGAGGCTCCTCCCTTCTTCCAAGTATTTAAGGCAAGGTCTGCTCCTCAGACCTTGCCTTGGTATTGAGGCTCTGTGCTTGGTTCCTGTTTTGTTGTTCCAGATACAATCTTTGCTCCGCTCCTGCTCTTCTCCTCATTGGACTGATTCTTTGGCTCCTGACCCTCGGACCGGTGGCGGTGATTCTCTGGTATTGACTTGGACTGGCTTTGGACCCTTCTCCTTCTTTGTTCCTGGATCGGCTTCAGACCATTCTCCCATCTGCTCCTGGACCGGCTCTCGACCTCCCTCTCGACTTCAACCCTTGGACTGGAATGGGACTATTCTTCAACGTATACTCCCGGACTTCTCACGACCTGCTGGAGGCGCCAGCCATCTGGAACCCATGACCTGCAGGAGGCGCCTGCATCCAGACCATCTTCAGTCTTCAGGGAGTCGCCTAAGTCCCAGCGGCCATGTCCCTACGGGCTCCTCCTGGGGGGGGGGGGGGGGGGGATCACGAGCTTCCAGGGTGAAGCCTTCATCTCAACATTTGCAACAGGCCTTGCCATCTGATGGTAGAGACCGACGAGGGTTAACTTTCTGCTCGGCAGTGCAGACTCTACCTCGGAACAGGGGTCCACTCTCCGATTCATTACACTCCATAAAGTCAGTAAGTAGCTCATTTAAAACAAATTGAAGGCAATTCTTTTTCACTCAGTACATAGTTAAAATTATGCATGTCAATGGGCATAATATAGACAAAACTGAAGACAGTTCAGGATGCTAATATTCTCCAGTAAACTGAAACTAAGAAGTTTTTTTTATTTAAGAACACAAAACTTAAGAACACAAAAAATATTTGATTTTGTGAATGCTTTTATATTAATCACTTTTGTTGTTCACAATTTCACACTTAAATATAATCATAATCCATATGTTATTGAACAATCACATTAAGGGATTAATACTTTTGCCTGTTCATATGATTGTATGTTCACCACGTTGTATACTTGTGGAAATGTTATACATGGATTCACAATCAAAAAAAGAAAAACACAACTATTCACCTGTATTTATAGCTGTACAAAACCATGAATATAGGCAAGGTAATAATTACAACATATAGACAATCATATGAACAGGCAAGAGTAATAATTCCTTAATGTGATTGTTCACTAAGTATACCGTATACATAGTCGATATGTTAAGTATGACGTGAACAAAATCATTCACATAATGTGATCAAATATTTTTTGTTTTTAAATAATAAAACTACTTAGTTTCAGTTTACTGGAGAATATTAGCATCCTGAACTGTCTGCACTGTTGTCTATATTATGTCCATTGGCGTGCATAATCTTTTTCTCATTTTATTACATCAGTTTCCTAAACTTCAAAAAGGAGTTTTTGATAAAAGGCATGAACTGGATTTGTTACAGATTGGTAATCTGATAGGACAAATTTTCAAAGGCTTAAGGATCTATTTACCTTATCAGATTACCTTACCTATATTAACGGTTTTGTACAGCTATAAATGACAGGTGAATAGTTGTGGTTTTCTTTTTTCTTTTATTATGAATCAATGCATAACATTTCCACAGATATGTGCACTTTTTATGTCCCTATCAACTGTCCACAAAAAAAGAGAAGGTACAAAATAGGTGGCCCTTTTTAATGCACATATTTAATGATAATTTTCAAAGATGAAATGCCCACAATGTTTCTTTGAAAATTAGTGCAAATTATGGCCTGGATTTATCAAAATGCACTAAATATTGCATGTGATAGGAAAAGGGGTGTGTTTATGGTAATAGCCAGTTTATTGCAATAATACCAATGTGAAGTGCAAATTGTGATAACTGCTAGGATTGTTGTATTTCCTACCTACAGCCACTGAGAGAACCATGTTTAAGCTGAGAGAGAGAAAGCGAGAGACTAGCCTCACACCAGATAGGTATTTATATCTCTATGGGAAGCCCACCTAGTAACTCGAGGTAAGGTTTAGGTTTTAGGGTAGGGGTTAGGGGCCACTTTGACATTCAAGGTGAAACATACGAACAGAACAGTGCTCTCATGAAGATTTGATGACCTTCGGAGTGAGGAAACTCACCCAAAGATGAGATTTGTGCAGTGGTCTCTCAACCTAGCTTGATGTTACCCAGGTAGAGAGTCCATCAAGCTAGGTTGAGAGAACATTGCACAAATCTCATCTTTGGGTGAGTTTCCTCACTCCGAAGGTCATCAAATCTTCACAAGAGAGCACTGTTCTGTTCGTATGTTTCACCTTGAATGTCAAAGTGGCCCCTAACCCCTAACCTAATACTAAACCTCACCTCGAGTTACTAGGTGGGCCTCCCATAGAGATATAAATAGCTATCTAGTGTGAAGATATTATGGCTAGTTTCTCTCTCTCTCTCAGCTTGACTAGCTCTCCAGGAACTTAAACAAATTGCAACTACAATAAAGCCCCATTACACAAATGAAAAAGGTATAGATAAAATTCACATTAAAGCACTTTGTTAAATGACCCCCTATGTGAGCTAACAGCACCCACATACCTCAAAACAATGCAGACTATTTGAAAATTGCATCTATAATGTATTTTATTTTCTGCCCATTCACCCCTTAATCACAAGTATCTTTAAAGTATACAGCAGATGTATCCAGGACACTACTGAATGCCATTTTGGCATCAACACTAATTAGCAGTCACTTCAAATTATAGATTCTCAAGGACTTGATAACCAGAATAATTTTATGCATGCTCTCCTTAGTGTGTCAGCATGGGACAAATTACATTTTTTTTTTCATGAAAGACTAATGAAGGAAAGAGGTTAAATTGGTTTGCATTCAATGTAGCCAGGGCCGGTGCTAGATTTAGGCTGCCCTGTGTGAACAATTACTGTGCTGTCCTCCACCCACCCATTAATTTAGTCTCTGTCCCAGGCTATCAAGTAAAGCCCAGTTCCTTCCAGCAATCTATATTTTTTTTAAAAACTGACACCCCTCCCCCCATGGAACCCATGGTCAAGAGAAGGATATTACATAGCCTAGTCAAATCCTACAGCCTTTCACACTTGCCACCCACTCCCACATCCTTTATAGCCACATAACATTTAATTATGCACTTAAAACAAATTTTACATGAAAAAGAGCATTCAAAAGGCTTATCAGGTAAAATATCACTTACCACATGTATATTAGATTTTCATGCACTGTTGTGGTGCCAACCAGACAATGCAGCAAAAAAAGACACTTGGAACTCCTATGGAATTTGTAATGGTACCTCAGAAAGCCAAGATTAAATGGAATTAACTATAGTAAAAGTCCCTTACCAAAACAATCATAACTGCCAGCACTGAAACAGTAACAACCTTATCTATGAAAAAGCAACACTGCAAGTATTATACCAGGTCCTAGAACACCAATACACTCCATATTAGGAAAACAGAGTAAGCCCGGCTGTTATAGATCCCTACACAGAAACTACAAGCCAGCAAAATAGCTCACTTCAGTCACATATGGAGAACACAGATAAACCCTGACCAAAAACAAAATAAAGAGACCAGAGAGTATAAATAGAAATGGGCTGAGAACTGAACTGGAACTCACAACATGCCAGCCTCTATTTACAGAGCAACAATGGAAAAACAGAAACATTACCATTCTACATAAAACATTAAATAAAATCAAGAAATATAAAACATAATAGTAAAATCATATCATAAAAGAATAAATATTTCAAACCAGTTAATGAACAGAATATCCAAAATTTCCCAAACACCAATAAAATATTTTTAAAAATCCAATAATTAAAAAATGTTCTATTTCTCAAAAATACACAAAAAATAAAATGTTTAAAACATCAAAAACATTAAATTACATCCAACAGATAAAACTAATAAGGATTAACAAATCTCTTGTTCTCCATACCTGGGATCTTTTGATTTCTAGTCACCCTGAGATTGTCATGGATTTGGGGAGGTAGGGCTGCACAAACTTTATCTTTTCTCTCTCACACACTTACACAAATTTGTTCTCTCACACGGTCCATGTCACATATGGATGCCTGTGCTCTCACACATACTCTCTCTCTCCTACATACACAGGCTCTCTCTCCTTCACTGACACATAATGTGTGTGTGTGTGTGTGCGCATGCCTGTGAGAGCGTATATGTGATACATAGACTTTCACAAATACACAGGCTCACACACAGATATATGCACACAGGTTCGCACAAAGCCACACACTCACACATGTATATAGGATGTCTCTCACATACACACACACACACACACACACAGAGTGGCTCGCACACAGATACACACAGGCTCTCACATACATAAGCTCTCACATAGACATACACACATACATAAGCTTTCCCACAGACATACACATACTTGACCTCCTGTTCTCTTTGGACCTGGTGGGATGAGCTCCACCATGTCCACATGGGCTCCCCTTCTCTTCGGGCCATGGTGAGATGAGCTGAAGCTGAGCTGAGCATTCCCACTGGAAAATTTGCATGCGGGTGCACATGTAGCAGATTACAGGGAATACTGTGGTAATGCAGTATTTCCTTATTTTTGTCCGCCAGTGGGTTGAACTCTGCCGACGGCCCGCAGGCTTTCTTCTTTGGCCACAAGCAGGTTTGGCTACACTGGTGGTCCTGTGGCTTCTTCTCTTGCTGCCGCCCCCCGGATGTTCCACCCTGTGCAAATGCATGATATGCACACCTGTCATGCTGGGTGATATGGGGTAGCATCTTCAAAATCTGTGCCCTTTTGTTGTAACTGCTTATACTCATCATCAGTCTATTAGAGGACTAGGGTAGCTTCCCATTCTGAGTTGCTTCCTTCTATATGTTTTGTTGTAGGATCTGAGTTTGGTTTATTAACGGTTTATAAAACTCAGAGCTAAATATATCTGCTCCTGGAGATTTCAGAGGTTTAATTTTTTTAGTGCATCATTTATTTTCCTCAACTAAGAAAGGCAACTTTAATTTTTTTTAGGTATTCCTCGGAAACTCTAAGTACAATAAGGTTTTTGAAGAAGGGCTTTGTCTTTGGAATTAAGATTTAGGTAAAATTATTGAAATATTCTGCTAATCAATTTTTTTTAAATTATGTCTAATCTTGTTCTTCTCTCTTAGTACTGACATGCATTTAGTATTTACACAGTTCTGGATAGTTTATGCTAGCAAAATTTTACTCATCCTCTTGCAAAATTTGAAAAATTTATGCTTATAAAGTTGCAAAAATATATTGATGCCTATTAGATGAAGTAATAATCAAGTTATTTTTTATGGTCTGGTTATGAGGAAGTGTATAGGCATCTCCCTCAATCTACCTTAAAGGACCAGGATCAGCTAATCTGCCTGGTCCTCCTTAATCTTGGGCTCCCTCAGGTATCCTAGGAGAAGGGAGGAGTCCAACCCCTGAGCATAAAACCTGAGGGCCTAAACAAGGTAGACAGGACCCAGGGAGCTGACAAAGTATCAGCATACTAGGGGTGTAAATTGTGTGATCGATCGTCTTAAATCGATTTTGGCTGGGGGTGGGAAGGGAAATCTTATTGTCGTGGGTTTTTTTTTTTAAATCGTTAAAAATCGTAAAATCGGGTGAGGGCGGGAAAACTGGCACACCAAAAGAACCCTAAAACCCAACCCGAACCATTAAAACAAATCCCCCACCCTCCCGAACCCCCCAAACTCTTTTAAATTACCTGGGGTCCAGTGGGGGGGGGGGGGGGGGTCCCGGCGCGATCTCCCTCTCTCTGGCCACGACTGCATTAAGAGAAATGGCGCCGGTGGCCCTTTGCTCTTATGTGACAGGGCAAAGGTAGCGCCGGCGCCATTTTAGTTCCTGGCTCCCGACATCACGCGTGCAGGAGATCGCCCCCAGACCCCCGCTGGACCTCCAGAGACTTTTGGCCAGCTTGGGGGGGGGGCCTCCTGACCCCCACAAGACTTGCCAAAAGTCCAGCGGGGGTCCAGGAGCGACCTCCTGCACGCGGGCCGTATTGCCAATCTTCAAAATGGCGCCAGTGCTACCTTTGCCCTCACTATGTCATACGGGCAACATTAAAGCTTAGAGACTGCCTGAGTTTAAGTAGTCTCTTCTATTGTCTGCCTCCACTTGTGTGTCTTTAAGATCACTGTAAATAAAGAGCACTGCAAGCATAGCCAGCTTTTCTGTGTGCTTTCCTCTGGCTATTATCCACACTACTGACTCATCAAGTGCCACATATGGTAGCAGCAGTGGGATCCCTCTAAGCAAAGTGCAGAGGGAAAAACCAGTGCCTAGGGAGGATTGTGAAGAGGAACAGTTTGTTTGCTGTGCTGCTTCTTAGCAGCTGAAGAAAGAGTGTGGCTTTGCTGAGCATTATGAAAAAAAAAAAACTTGCAGCATTTTTTGTTCTCTCTCCCTTTCTTCCTGGGGGGTCTTTCCAGCTCCAATCCAGCTTGTGTGCAGGCCAAGGGGGGCTATCCCTGTCTGGTTAGAAAGGAATCAAGCAGTAAGTCAATGCCAGAGAGGCCAACAGGCTTTTTTTGTTTTGTTTGTTCTCTTATACCCAGAGAATCATTTAAAATGGAGCAAATAATCCAAATTCTTGCCACTGGCCAACAGCAGCTGTAGAGTGCACTGCAAGTGCAAATTATCCAGGAGGAACTGTTACAAGTGCAGGTGACACAGCAACATGCTGAGCTTATGCAGATTGCTCAGGCAGTGCAAACTGCTATGCCTGTCCACTGCCAGTGTCGCCAATCATCCTCAAGATGACCCCAGGGGAGGATCTGGATGGGTTCTTGAAAACTTTGAGTGTAATGCAAGACTGACAGGCTGGCCTGAAGATAGCCTACCTATCTTCCTGGGAAATGTACTTACCAGACTGTATCAGGACGTTTAACAAATATCCAATGCAGAGGGGATGGCCATGCATCCAGAGGTCAAGGCAATGATTCTACAAAGAGCAGGAATCGAAGCATACTGGCAGCATTTTAGAGAAGGAGATTTACAGGTTGGGGAGAACCCTAAGAACTTGTTCTACCATCTCAAAGATGCCACCTGGAAGTGGCTGTGTCCAGACAGGAAAACAGGGGAGGAGGTGGCCAAAACCAGTTTGCTGGAGCAGTTCCAGAACAGTCTCAGTCCGCCCATGCGGCAGTGGGTTTGCTGACATTCTGACTTGATGATGGGAAAAGCCCTGGAGGAGCAGAGGTATACCATCAGGCCCACACCATGCTCATAAAGCCATCCTGCTGAGAAAAAAACCCTCAATATAGAAAGGGAATGGTAGAGCTCAGAACCGCCAGGATAGGCCCAATTGCACGTCACCCAAGCAGCAACCTTCAGTTGGTTTGACATGTTTTCATTGTGGGAAGTGAGGACACTTCATGAGAGACTGTTCCCGCATGGAACTGGAGGCAATGTACTTCTTACTGTTGCAACTTAGTAGATGTCTCCAGCCATGGAGCTTCTAAATGTGTGGTATAAGTGGAGCTGAATGGGGTTCCCACCCAAGCACTAAAGGACTCCGGTAGTGTCAAAATGCTGGTGTGGAGTGATTTGCTGAAACTGATCCATTTTGAGGCTGGAAAAGTAGTGACAGTGGCATGTGTTCATGGGGACCATCAACAATATCCCAACAGCCAGGTACACTTGAAGACCCCAGCCAGTCAAAGGATGATGGAGATCGGAGTATTTCCTTGGTTACTCTACCCAGTGCTTATTGGGTGAGATTGTCTGAATTTCAAAGCACTTTTGGATCAGCATACAACGGGTCCACCTAGCCACGACCCTGAAGAGCCGGCAATTCAAGAGATCTTGACAAGGAAAGACCCAGACCTCATTCATAAGGATGATAAACCTTTTAACCGGCAGCAATGCCATCAGGAAAAATACACCCTGGGGAAGGGTAAGGTTCATCCACAGACCTGGAGGGATGAGATAACCACCCGGGTGCCACTCCCGCAAAGGGAGATGGAACTGCTCACAATGTGATGGCTGAAGAGGGTGCCAGAGAAGATCTGAGGGATTGAAGAAGTTGAAAAGGTCATATTAGCCCACAAGAAAGTGGGATAAAGATGTCCATGGGCCTACATTAGCTGAAAGCTACTGCTACACAAGAGATAGTTCTCTGCAGTTAATTCTCTGTCAAGGGAGGTCTCCCTTGTGCAGAGGGATGCTCATCCTGGCAAGGCTGAGCTGGGGGGTATGTAAGGGAGCGTATAGGTATCTCCCTCAATCTACCTTAAAGGACCAGGCTCCCCAAAGTATCCTGGGAGGAGAGAGGAGTCTAACCCCTGAGCTTAAAACCTGAGGGCCTAGACAAGGTAGATGGGCCCCAGGGAGAGTCCCAGCATACCGACTGAAGACTTATCTGTAAGGTTGGTAAACTGCTTGTACTTAAAGCTTAGAAACTGCCTGAATTGAAGGAATATCTTCTGTTGTCTGCTGCCACTTGTGTGTCTTTAAGATCACTGTAAATAAAAAGCACTCTAAGCACAGCCAAAGTTTCTGTGTGCTTTCCTCTGGCTGTAACCACACCACTGACTGCTCGAGTGCCACACTGGTAAATTCTTCTTGTTCCTTTGGGCCTCTACAGATCCAACTTGGAAATGAAACCAGGGACCTTCTAAATGATAGAACATAATGGTGCCACAAGCCATTGTACCAGCTTTTGTATTGCCTTCTCATAGTTTATGATAAAAAAAAAATAACAGGGATTGTTGTGTTAGTGTTTCTTTTTTGATATCTGGAAACATGTTTACTCTTTATTGACTATAATGGGAGCTGCATGATGCCATAGTTCTATAGCCTGGAAATATTCCAGCTCCAGGAAAGGGTAAATATGTATATTGGGTCTACAGTCTCCAGGAACTCAATAAAAATCATGTTGAATATTCTTTTATGGATCAATCCATGAATGGGCCGAAAGACATTAATTAGGCATCAGTGACGATTCTGCCTTCTGTTTACATTCTGATTATTCATCTTGTTCAGAATGCAGCTACTTACCTTGCCTCAGGTTGTCATTATTGTGATCATATTATACCACCACTGAAAATTCTGCATTAGTTTTCAGTTATGAGTCACATTAAATTAAAATAGTGACATAGATTTTTAAATTCTTGAGAGGTGATGCCCTAACTATTTAAAATCTGTTCTTATGGAGCATGTTTCTCGATGTTCTCTGTGCACCCTCAAGTCAACCATATTTAGCTATCCCCCCATTTAAATTAATTCATTTATTCTAGACGTGCTAGAGCTTGTGTAGGTCCAAAGGACTCTCTCCCTCTGGAGTTATGATTGAAAGACAGCTATTTGATATTTCATAACGAGATCAAAATGTTCTATTTCTGCTAAGCTTGTAGTTCTATTTAATACTGGTTGACGGACAGAAGACAATGTGTGATGGTAAATGGAACTTTCTCTGAAGAGAGAGCGGTTTTAAGTGGTATACCGCAATGATCTGTGTTGGGATCGGTCCTGTTCAATATCTATGTGAGCAACATTGCGGACGGGATAGAAGGTAAGGTTTGTCTTTTTGCGGATGACACTAAGATCTGCAACAGAGTGGACACGCCGGAAGGAGTGATGAGAATGAGACAGGATTTAAGGAAACTGGAAGAGCTGTCGAAGATATGGCAGCTGAGATTCAATGCCATGAAGTGCAAAGTCATGCATATGGGGAGTGGAAATCCAAATGAACTGTATTCGATGGGGGGGGGGGGGGGAGGAAGGCTGATGTGCATGGAGCAGGAGAGAGACCTTGGGGTGATAGTGTCTAATGATATGAAGTCTGCGAAACAATGCGACAAGGCGATAGCAAAAGCCAGAAGAATGCTGGGCTGCATAGAGAGAGGAATATTGAGTAAGAAAAGGGAAGTGATTATCCCCTTGTACAGGTCCTTGGTGAGGCCTCACCTGGAGTACTGTGTTCAGTTCTGGAGACCGTATCTACAAAGAGACAAAGACAAGATGGAAGCACTACAGAGAAGGGCGACCAGGAAGGTGGAGGCTCTTCATCGGATGACATACGAGGAGAGATTGAAGAATCTAAATATGTACTCCCTGGAGGAAAGGAGGAGCAGGGGTGATATGATTCAGACTTTCAGATACTTGAAAAACTTTAATGATCCAAAGACAACGACAAACCTTTTCCGTCAGAAAAAAAATCAGCAGAACCAGAGGTCACAAGCTGAGGCTCCAGGGAGGAAGACTAAGAACCAATGTCAGGAAGTATTTCTTCACGGAAAGGGTGGTGGATGCCTGGAATGCCCTTCCGGAGGAAGTGGTGAAGTCTAAAACTGTGAAGGACTTCAAAGGGGCGTGGGATAAACACTGTGGATCCATCAAGTCTAGAGGACGTGAATAAAGAGGAGGCAGCAAAACACTGCACGGAGCGGCAGTAGCCACAGAGGCATTCATGGAGCGGGATGCCAGTGGTTGGTGTTCCACCTTCACGGAGCGGAAGGATGGAGGGCTGCCATCTCCAAAAAAAAAACCAAAAACAGAAGTGGGTAAGAGTATGGGGCAGGGGTGTGGCCTGCTTGTTTGCAGCGGTTGCTACCCCTAATTGAGCTGGATGCTCACTTGGATGCAGATCCGGTGCTGCTCTCTACATTGGTGGTGGGGTGGAGGGGAATTAGGGCTGGAGGGTACTGGAAGCCTATAGTAACAGGTGGGAGAGAGAAAAAGAAAAAGAAAAAAAAAAAAAGGATAAAGTGCGTAGCTTGCTGGGCAGACTGGATGGGCCGTTTGGTCTTCTTCTGCCATCATTTCTATGTTAATATTCCCATATAGGCTTTATTATACAACTGATTATGTGTGAAGCTTATGTTTTTTCTTGGATGTATGTAGAGGTTAGCTGATGTAATTTATGAGTGAAGCTTGTGATAGTTTGTTTAATTATTTGTGTTCTGTTAATATGATTAACATTGTTGTTTTAATTTTACATTTATATTGTCATTGTCTGAGGGCGTGAGTATAGGATCAGCAAAAAATAAAAGGTTTTAAACAAATAAAGCAAATATTTTTGAACCACCTTTAAAATCTCATGAGTATTCCTTTTATTGCTGTTCACCAAAACCTGAGTATTACCCTTTTGAGCTCAAAAGCTCAGGGAATACATTAAGTTAGCCCAATAATGCATACCACAGGCAAAACTTTGAGGTCATGTAAACTACACTTGCACATAAGGGATCAGTTAGGTACCCTTGTAGACCTATTTTTCATCTCTGAATACCACAGTTTTTATATTTTTCATTGATCTGTGAGTTTTACCTAATCATGCCTTCAGTAAAGAGGTGCACCTGCCACAATTAAATATGACATTCAAGAGAAACATAAACAGAAATTTACATTTGTAATTTTGTAACTTTTCTTTCCTGCCTGTTGACGGATCTTTGGACTTGTTTCAGCAAGGTATGAAAAGAACCGTTAATAAAGTGCTCTGCACTGTTTTTACTAAGTAAATGCCATGGGTATCTTTCAAAGATAATCTGACAAATGCTTTATGAAGTCTTCACTGCAAACACAAATTAAATGATGCAAATATATCATTTTGAACTTCTACACTACTTACATTCCCAACGATATCATCATTCATGCTGTTTGGCACCATGCCAACTCTTCTTATCTAATTCCCAGGGTTCTTTTTTTTTTTCTTGGCTAAATAGCTTACTATAATATTCCTTTTGTTTAGCATATATATTAACATGGGCATTTGAGACATCCCAGCTCCCTCCCATGTTCCCATTACCACATAAGAAAACACACAAAATGCACAACAATATGTTTATAAAATGCCACAGTTTATTGCAAAAAAACCTAAGCCCAATAAACTTTTTCAAAATGGTGCCAGCTGCCCTTTGCCCCTATCATGTGACCATGGCTGTCCAATGGCACTGAGAGCATCCGGACTTTAAACTGTAATGTGTGTGTAAATATTTATGCACACATGTGCATGTCCATAAAAAGTTTGCACACATGTATGTGCGGCCAGGCTACTTTGTACCATGTGCGCGTGTATGTCATAAAATGACTGCCCGGCATATGCGCATATGGATTTTGAATGAAATTTCAGGGAGTTTTCCCTCATTTTCCAGACCCTCCAAAATGAGACAAAATAGACAATTTTCTCATGACTGATTCCTTCATTAAAAATGACTGCCTATCCCTACTGCCTCAGGCCTTCTCTCTAGGTACATGTGAGAGTTTGGCATCTTTGGATTTAAATGTGCCATAGCGGGAAAAGACTGCAGTACTCTTAGATGACATCACTGCTGCAGCCCTTTATAAAAGCCCCTGGAATGCCCCCACTTTGCCTCAGCAACAGATCTCCTGCATTCCTTGCATTGAAAGTTGACAGCATTCCTGTGTTTAGTCTTAACTTCCAGTCCAGCCTTGCCTCATCATGTCTTCCAGATCAGCCTCATCCAGCCTTGCCTCACCTCCCAGCCCAGCTTTGCCTTGCCTTCCAGCCTAGCCTCATCCAGCCTTGCCTGTCCAGCCTGCCTTCCTCTTTCTCATTGTCCGTGTTCCAGAGTGCCACGTCTCCTTCGGTTTGTCACTCCAGATCTTGACTACTCTTGTTTGCTGCCTGCCCTGACCTTGGCTATCCTCTGACTTCCATAAGCCTGCTCTGTCTCTGATGTGTCTCTGGACTCTACCACCTCTGCCCTAGGGAACTGCTTATGTCCTGCCAGCTGCCAGAATCCAAGGGCTCAAACTGTGGAGGAGTCAACTGGTAAAGGTGAAGCTCCAGACTGTCCCGTTAAACGGAGCTTTCATCAACAGGGGCAGATTGCAGGAAAATGTCAGGCCGGAGGATTTTTTCAAAATTGGCCCATGGGGTATCTGACTCACTTGTGCACTCTCTCTTCAGTAAAAGCATCAACACGTCAAGTTGACTCTGAAACCTGGCACATTTAAGCCCCATATATCTCCAAAATAAATTTCACATTTTTCCCAAAATAAAACTAATACAGGGGCAGCTCAAGAGAATCTGCTGAGGCGAGGGATGAGATGGTGCACCCCCACCACCACCACCTAACCCCGCACAGGTCAAATCATCAAGAGGGGAGTCTCTATGCAGTCTGGCCCTTTTAGTGAATTGAAATGTTGCAGAAGGGGGTCAGAGTTTCCAGAGGAGTGGCAGAGTGATGTTTCTAGGAAGTTGGCAAACCCGCCATACAGCCAGGAGCCCTAAAACCTGCTTCCCAGCTTTCCCCAGCATTTTCCCCCTGGAGACATGGGAAATGGATGAATGGTGATAGTCTATGTGTAGCATACTGTCTCCGAGCCATTGGAAGGGCATACGGCAGTGTGGGCCTATACAACCTTGTGCCCACATACCCCTGCCCTCACCATCCTCAATTACAAATTCTGCATTTATAATAACTAATTTTACATGAAAGAGCACATTCAAAATATAGTCTTCTGAGGTAAAGATATCACAGCAACATATATATTATTTTTACATGCATTTCTGTGTGCCAACCAGAAAACCCTTGAAAAAAGCAAAAAACACACTTGGAATGCATATGGTAATAGGCTATTGTAATACATGTTGGGTGTGGGCTTTGTCCTCAGAAAACCATGAGTAAACTGAATTACAGTTACAATATAGTAAGCTTTCCATAATAAGAAAATAGCATTAATTCAAAAAGTAAAAACTTTATCTATGGAAAGAAAACACTGCAAATATTACAGCAGGTCATAAACACCAATACACTTCTTATTAGGAAAACAGAATAAGCCAGGCTACTATAGATTTTGCACAAACTTTGCTATTGCAGGATCTCTCACCTCAGTCACACATTTATTTGTTTATTTATTTACTTAGATACTTTGTAATCTGCTAATCTGAAAATCTTAGTGAATAGCAATTAACGTACATAATAAAATCAGCAAAATGCAAATCAATGAAATATCTAAAAAGTACAGAACACAAACAAATTAAATGTTACAAAAAATTACAAAGGCAGATTCAAAACAATACATAAAGTAGTATAGAAACCCACAATATTTCTGAAATGAATTTACTACACACACACATGCAGAACACAGACAGCACCTTTCCCAACACTGAATAATGCGATCATAAAGCATAAACAAATATGTGGACAAAAACTGAGCTGGAAAGCGCAATCCAGGTTTTATGCAGTGCAACAATGGAAAAATAGAAATACCATTCCTCATAAAATATCAAGCAAAAAAATCAAAAACATTGTGAAGGCTCACCGCCCGTGCCGCCCTGGGTGCCGCTCTTCTGCCTCTGGTTCAGGCCCCTCGCGAGTCCCAGATATCCCTGGAGACCGTCAGCCGCACAGGACTCCCTGGGTTCAGGTCTCCGCAGGCCCTGGTTTTGCTGGGCTTCTGTGTTCTCCTTGTATGGAGTGGGGTTGAAGGAGTCCCACAACCCCCCAAAGATAACACGGAGAGAGACAGATTCCTCAAAGCATTTTTATAAAGCAAAGTAGCTGAATCTATTACATTTGCTCCGTCACCTCAGGAGCTGCACAAATGACCCTGCCCCCGCTCTCCAGCATTCTAACCCCTTAACACACGTGCTGGAGCAAAGGTACTGTTCAGCAGCAAACACCCCTGCCCTAACTTCCCTTAGGGTACAGGTTATACATTTCCCTTTTCTGGCTAGGCTGTATCCATGAGACAGCTGGAGGATTCCTCTCCCCTGGAACCTAACTCCATTTCCTTCCCCCTCTTGCTTCCTGACACTGGCTTTTTCTGGCCATTGACACCACCTAGGCACGCCCCCTTCCTCTAGCTCCCTAGGTTCACCTGTGTCTGCCTCATTAGTGTCTGAGTCTGCCACCTGCTCTCCTCCAGGCTCTCCCTACAGGTCAGGTGAGGTTCTAGGAACCTGGGATTTGTAGTTTCTCGCCTTCGTAGTTTCTCGCCTTCACCTGCTCCCCCTGCTGGCTGGCTCTAGCATTCCCAGCCGCCTTATGGTATCTTATCCCTTCCTGCCCCCGGCAGCGCTGCACTACATCACAATATAAAAGAATCATAATAGTAAAACCATATTAATAAAAAGAATAAATGTTTCTGAACAGCTGATGAATAGAACATCCAGTAATTTAAATATCATATGAAAATTATACAAAATATTTCCCAAACACCAATAAAATATTTCAAACTAGCAAACACATTAAATAGCACCCTATAATTAGTAAGGATTAAAACATTCCTGCTTTTCATACCTGGGAACTTTTGATTTCCAGTCACCCTGAGAATTCTGCGGGGGAAACAGGGGAGAACGAGGGAACTTTCTCCTTCCTCTCACACAAGTTCTTTCATGCTCACACATGTGCTCACATACACATAGAAGCTCTCTCAAACATTCACATGCTCTTATCCACATTCCCATTATCACACTTGCTCTTTCACACACACACAACACATGCCCTCATACATGCACATGCTCTCAGGCACACACATAGATTCTCTCTCTCACACACACACACACGCAGATGCTCTCACATACACAGATGTTGTCTCATACATATACATACACTTACTTTCACCCATACACATTGATGCTCTCACACATGCTCACACAGGCACATGCTCTCATATACACATGCATACACACATACACACACATGCTTCATATACACACATACAGATGCTCTCTCTCACACAATCCATGCTCTATCACATGCACACCCACACATGCTGTCCATCAGGCTCAGTCTCCCCTTTCTATTGTGGTGCTGTGAGGGATGAGCTCAGTAGGCAGACGGGGGCTTCTTATTTTCTTCTGCCACTGCTACACCTCTTCTTTCCTCCTGCCACTGGTGGGCTGTGCTCCACCGGTGGCCACAAAGCCTTTTCACTTCCTCCTGCCCAGGTCGGGTGCATGAAGGTAGGGGGGTGGGGGCAGGGGCAGTTCGTAAAAGAAAGAAGAGGGCCACCAGTGGACCCCTTGCCTCATTATAGAACTGGCCCTGGGTAAAGGGTTCTAACATCCACTCTACTTATCTTACGAGGTAGGACACACACACACTTCCTTATCCAGGATAAAGGGTTCTATACCCCCAAGACATACATACATACACACACACACACACCTCTCCCCTTATCAAAGGTCCCTCCACAAAACTCTTACCTTGGTAAAGGGCTTCAAAACCCCTCCCCTCCAGGGCATACACACATATGCACTTCCCTTATCTCAAATAAAGGGTTCCAACTCTCCCCTGGACTCATACATACACAAACATCCCTTATCTCTGAGAATGAGCTCCTACCGACCCACTCCCATCACACACTCTCCCCTTCTCTCCGATAAACGACTCCAACCCCTGCCCCGTGACACTTACATACACATTCCCTTTACCCTGGATAAAATGATCCATATCTTCCACCCGCATCCAGTGACAGAAATGACCCTTATTTAGGATAAAGGACTCAAACCCCCCTAGATATACATACACACACACTCATACTCCCTTTTTCCCTTTCTCCCACACACACACACACAAACACAAGCATTTCCCTTATACCGGGGACAGAGTACCAACCCCTCCAACTGGGACATGCATTCACTCTACTTCTCCGAGGAGAGTTCAAATCCCCCCACACACTCACTCCTCCCACCCTGGGAACACAGCTTCACCCTTTCCAGCCGGTCCACATTTCTCTTCCCCAGGGTGGAAAAGGGTAGATGGAGGGAGAATTGGTGGGGGCAGAAGGGTAGGTATCTAGGATCCAGCCACCTCCCCAAGAAATGCAGATCCTCACCTCCGAGTGCTCTCACCTCTACCAGCTCCGTAGCCACTTGTGGGATGAGCTCGCTCCCCTGCACCCCTTCCACAAAAAGATGAGCTCCTCCATCCACAGCACGTGCGAAGCCAGCACCAGTACTTTCTGCCCAGCCCCTTGCTCCGCCTCCACCAAATGCCACTCCTTTACGTAGCTCACTATGCTAGCAAGGACTGCCTTTCCCACCGCTTCTACCCTCCTCCATTGGGAGTTTCCAAACAGATCTCCTATCTCATTGTATTTTGACACCATTCCTGCCCCACATAGACATGTATACTATATGCTGAGTTTGAGGCTTCCCATCAAAAAAGCCTCTGAAACTTTTTCCAGATTTACTGAAAATGTTTCTGCTTTGGGCAGGGTGAGGCAGCTGCTACAGGAGTTTGGGGGGGGGGGGGGGTGTGGCAGTTTTTGCCTCTTCAATTGCCAATGGCATAGTCAGGGGGTGTGTGACAGTTTTTGCCTCTTCCAGAGTTTGCTGCCTGAAGCAGGTAGAGAGTCCATCAAGCTAGGTTGAGAAAACCTTGCCCAAATCTCATCTTGGAGTGAGTTTCCTCACTCCAAAGGTCATCAAATCTTCATGAGACCACTGTTCTGTTCCTAGGTGTCACGTAGAATGTCAAAGTGGCCCCTAACTCCCTACACTCTTACCTAGACCCCACCTCGAGTTACTAGGTGGGTCTACCATAGGGATACAAATACCTACCTATGGGCCATGACATTATGGCCAGTCTCAGTCTCTCTCTCTCTCTCCCTTCCTCCCCCCCAAGGCTCTGGACCCATCAATTCACCTGAAATAGGACATACAGGAGACATCACGATCCAGAGGTGTAGTTAAAATCAGCATTACAGCTGTGCAATAGCTCTTCACAGACAGGCTAACCCAGCCCACTCTCTGCCCCTAACTCCTCCTATTTTCTGAATTTGCATCGCACCATACAATATGGTGCTATCGCATGCGAAAACGCCTTATCGCATTTTGATAAATGACCCCCTTAGTTTGTCTGTGTATATTTTATGGTCACTTTATTCTGTATTTGGTGACTCACCAAATTGTATGTGTAATTGGGTACCCATGGGCCAGTATGGAGAAAAATCCCTCGGACCATCATTTTCCCACTATCTTCCCCTGGGTGCAACCCCTGTACTGGGTCTGCTTACTGTCACATGACCATGTCCACACTGAGCTGACACCACAACCTCACCACTTAAAGAGCCACTGCAGACTATGAATTGCAACTGCATCCACATTGACAGCTTATATAGATCCAGTCGTGGTCTTACTGCAATGCATGCAGGTATTGATAGTCTTGGTTAGACTTGTCAAACCTATCGGCTAATCACTGGAAATGCCTGCATGTTATGGCTTCCAAAGCAGCACAGGATTTACTAGTCCCAAAAACTGAACATACTTAGCAAGAGTAATGCACACATCGCAGTGCTTTAATTGGACGCCTTCCATTACAGCCTTGCTGAAAGTGCTTGTGCAACCTGGTGCCATTGACACTATGCGCACAGCTCCTTTCAAGCTAGCCTTCCTCTTGGTGGTTGCATGCCTCCCAACATACATGCACCCGACTACACATAGCGATGCTATTTACAAATACTAATGTGAAAAAGGTGAGGGACTTGTCTATTATGATGTCATGTAAGTATCGTTAGCTTCTCAGGGAGCCTACAGCAGGATACATGTGATGCTCAGTGAATCCAGGATTAGGGATCAGATAGTGTTCTGCTTTCACTAGTATTTTGCAATGACCTATGACATGTCACTGTCATAGTATATTTTCAAACCTATCTTACAGCATCCACATCTAACATGAACTAAGGTTTATATCATACAGGCCAATGGTAAGGTGTGTTTGAACCTCCTATCTTCAACTCTCCCCTCACATGTAGCCTTACTCAGATAGAAAGATGTCATGTACCTGCAAAAGTTGTTTAGATGCCCAGCTACAGATGTTTAGCAGGAAGGACTCTGACTAACTTATTAGCAGTTAGGACCTCATTTAGTAAGCATTTGTCACATAGACACAGAGTGGGTGAAAAACCTTAGTAAATCAGGCCCTTAGTGAGAAGCAGCCACATACCTCTATGCAATTTCATGACAAACATTCCAGGAACAAATACATTGCACTTGTGTAGGTGCTGGAAGTGGAGCCAGTTGTCCATACTCCAAACATAAGTGTGTGGGTTACTCGGTGACAGATGTGCTGTGTTTGCCTTGCTCAATCGTTGTGTGTTGGGGACTACTGCAGTAAGAGGCCCCTCCCTTGGCACTGCAATCCATACCCCTGAGCAGGCAGTTTGTGCATATTAATTAAGTATACATTGCTTTTGGACACCATTGATGGAGTGGTTGCCCTGTTGAGAGCATGCACTTCTGACAGGCCAGCATATGGGGTATGGTAGGAATGGCCTGACCTCTTGCACTGTTACATTTTCCCAAGTACACTCACAGTTAATAAGAAGCGTCCATAGAGGGCCAAGGTGTGCTGGTTGGCATTCACACACGTTAAAAATGCTGTATGACTTGAATGTGATAGTAAACATTTGACTGTTTTGTGCACCATACCCCCCAATTGTTGTTTTTGTGGCATTATGGACCCTTGGTCGCTGTGGAGATGACTTCGCCCACGGGGAGAAGCCCCACGGGAAACCACAGCGATAGGCTGAACTCAAATAGCAAACACAGGATGGATGGAAGGCTTTATTAAACTGCTGTAGATAGATGATGTAAGCAGGAAGGTAAGGCATTGAGATCCGCGAGGTGCCAATACGTTCAACTCGGATGTAGAATCTCACCCAGATGTTCACGATAGGCAGGAGCCCGCAGTGCAGGTGTTGCCGCGGCTGGTAGGTGGAGTTGGAGCAACAGGTTGTAGAGGTACTCACAGAAATGTAGGCGTCTTCTTGGTGATGGAATGGTGGGACCGAAGGTCCGTGGTGCAGGATACATAGGCTGGTAGGCCCTCAAGGGGCAAGTACCTGATAGTCCGATATCCTGAAATGTAGAAGAGAGAGAAAAACCCCCAAGGAGCGGTTGTCTAGTTAGTAGAGGACCCCAAAGGGTAGCTGGAAGCGAGAGACCCCCAAGGAGCGGGTCTGCAGAGCTTCTAGAGGAGCGAGGCCCTTGGAGTGAAAGCAGCGTCTAAGCGTGCAGCTTAGAGTGGTCAGGGTAGCTTAAACCGAAGTCCTTGCTATATCAAAGGTGGTAGCGAAACGGAGGCTAGATATACCCGGAGGTATTGACGTCATACGGTGGGGACGCCCCTGAGGTTTCCGCCATGACGTGTATTTGAGCGTAGGAGATGAGTGCGTGCACGCTCTAGGAGGCCATGGGAGTGAGCATGGCGGACTGGAACACCCATGCTAAGTTGGAGACACCGAGACCCTCGGCACTTGGCACCGGAGGCAGCCATCTTTCCCCAAGAGTGAGAATAGGAAAGAAAAGAGGTAAGGCAGAGAGGTCGCAGCCATCTGCGACCGATGGACACAACACCAATGAGGTTTTACCACGTACTAGTTGGAGTAGGCTGAATAGTAAAGTTATTAGGGGGTGTGCAGCCTACCCAGACCTTAGGCTACCACAGAGGCTTGCAGTTTTATGGAGGTAGGTTGCGGTGGTTCTGAAAGAGTCCAATAAATGTGGGGATGCTGTGATTGATGGAACATGGATTGGCCAGGACTAGATAATGCTATAGCTGTAGGTCTGATTCAGATGAGTGGTTTGCATCATGCAGCTTTACATGCAGCATGTACTGATATAACAGGTGCAGGGATATGCATGTGTGTGGGTGGGATGGGGATTGGTTAGCTTATCTGGTAGCAGAGGCGTAACTGAAGTCCTATTACAGAACCCCTTTTTGCTGTCACTGCCTGCTTTGCTCCTCTCCATGGATCATATCATGAACACTTCACAGAGAGATTGGCACCCCAGCTCACATCTTTTAATCCTCACTCTGTGCTCTGTAAACACTGGCAGGTAGGCCAACTCTTTTTCTGCCATTTGAAGGACATACCTTTCCTGTGCATGCATAGAAGTGGTGCACCCATATCTGCAGTGAAATGTCAGGGACAGGGTTTGGTAGCCACTGTAGGCACTTCGCTTGTACAGTACCCTAACAAGCTGTGCCACACCCCTGTGCACTTGATGAATGTTGGAATTGATTGAAAGCTGCTGTGTGACAAATAGGGAGGAGGAGTGAGGGATTACTGTGTATAGGTGAATAGCACAGGGTGTAGAGGGCTGCTGCAGGGGAGCAGGCACACTTTAACAGACTGACTGCCATCCCTGTAGTGGGATACCTTCGAGATCTGGATGCTACCTGTCAGGTCATCCTTACCTTACACGTATTATACAGACCCCCAAGCCATGCCAGTACAGGGGTGGCAAGCAGTCTGTGAAAGTGTGCCTTGTCTCTAGCACCAGTACCAGCCTCTATGCCCTCTGCTGTTCACCTGTGGACATTGTGGACCACACAGTACTACCTCATTCCTCCTCCTGACTTGTCACGCAGCAGCTGACATTGTGTCAGTACATGTCCTATTAGGTTAGCAGTGAAAGCTACAAATGGTGGCAATCTCACACACTTTCATTCCTGACACAAAAAAGGGGGCAGAATATCTAGTCTTTTATGATCATGACCAACTTCCAATTAACACCACACATGGTGTAATGTACACAAAATTCAGTGTTGGCCATGAAACTACTCTGCAGGTCACATATATGCCCATATAAGCAGGAATTACCTAACAGTATGTTGTGTGAAGAAAGCAACAAGAGGCAATAGTGAAGATCTCTGGCTATCTTCCTTACCTGCATACATCGAGTTTTCAGTGGTATGGCCTAGGCCAGATGATCTTGCCTGCTAGATAAGTGGCAAGTTGAAATGTACCAGTTTATTCTAGCATGCAAGGTCATGTAGAGGGCAATGAAAGGACACAACGAGGAAGTTTCTTTTTCAAAACAGTGACCACTTTACTATTTATTTATTTATTTATTTAACGTGCTTTGTATACCGTCATTTGGTTTCGCCATCAGAACGGTTTATAGCATCATGAAACAAGATTAGTTAAACATCATCCTAGCAAATTGTCGTGCGGTAGGGTTGTGGTTTTTGGGAAATGAGTGTTAGTTGATTACATAGTTGATTACATATAAAATTGTTGATACATATAAAAAATTCTGACATACAGCAAACATTTTTACATATACAATGGGGCAGATTTTCAAAGGGTTACGCGCGTAAGATACATGCGTAACCCACGAAAAGCTGCCCCTGCCTGCCCCTGTGCGCGCCAAGCCTATCTTGCATAGGCTCGGTGGTGCGCGCAAGCCCCGGGATGCACGTATGTCCCGGGGCTTGCAAAAAGGGGCAGGGCATGGGCGGTCCGGGGTGGTTCGGGGGCGGGGCGGAGCCTGAGCTTCCAGGCACAACGGCCATTTGCCGCTGTGCCCAGGATTGTGGGCCGGCTGTTGGCCGTTGCGCATAAGTTACGCCTGCCGGGAGGCGGGTTAGGTAGGGGAAGGGAGGGGAAGGTGTGGGGGGTGGAAGGAAAGTTCCCTCCTAGGCTGCTCCGATTTCGGAGCGTCCTCGGAGGGAATGGAGGCAGGCTGCGCGGTTCGACATGCAAGTCGCAAAATTGTGCACCCCCTTGAGTGCGCCGATCCTGGATTTTATAACATGCGCGTGGCTGCATGCACATGTTATAAAATCGGGCGTAGATTTATTCACGCTGGCTTGTGTGAACAAATCTGCGCCCGCGCACAGGTTTTAAAATCTGCCCCAATATTTTTACAAATAAGAGTGGGGTTAATAGGTGAGGAAGAAAAGAATGTGTCTAGGTTGTCACATGTAGTGCATTGTTTGAAAAAAACATTAATGTCTTAGGTAATCACATTATGCACGGACAAGATAGGAAAAGGCACAAAACATTGTACATGTCATGAACTACACATTCTGTGTACACCTGTACATAACAACATTGAAATGGCATACATATACAGGCTTAGCATCTTATCCTTAATGCACAATCATGATAACAACTAAGAACATAGACAACGGAAATGGCATCCCATTAGCTACTGTACTGCTGTAATGTTAGAGGTAACAGTAGCACTACTATGTGCTGTAAACCCAAAAGCCCCAGGTAGTCCATGTTGAAAAAGTACACTGAAGAGGACAACCTAAAGGCCACAGCAGCAAAGTTCAAGTAAAGACCCCAGACACTCCGGGGTAGATTTTCAAAGGGTTGTGCAGCAGCTCGCACATGTTCTAAAATCGGGCATAGATTTGTTCGCGCCAGATTGCACGAACAAATCTACGCCCACGCATAAATTTAAAAATCTACCCCTCCATGTTGAAAGAGCGCACTCAAAGAGAACAGCCTACAGGCCATGGCAGCAAAGTTCAGCATGAAGGCAGCAGGACCAGGACTGGAGAGTGCAGCATGGATGCAGCTGGAGCAGCAGAAGACCCAGCAGCATGGATGCAGGAGATCCAGGAGGAGACCTATCAGCATGGAGGCAGCAGCTGCAGGAGTTGAGAAGAGACACCAGCAGCATGGAGGCAGCAGTTGCACAAGATTAGATGAGATGAGACACCAGCAGCATTGAGTAGGAGATGAGACGTGATGATAAGAGGCAGAAGCTGGACACTGAGGGGAGGGGTCTTCAAGGAGGCTGAAATACATGCAGAGCATCGAGGAGGCCTTTCTTGGTTAGTGTGCTGAATGAAAATGGTTGAGAGTACAGTATCCGTTCTGCACGCTGGCAAAGCAACTCTGTTGTGAAGCGGGGCCCAGCTGCCTTCTTCCATCTAGATGGCACATCAACTCAGTTGTGAGATCGGATCCAGCTTCCCCTACAAATTTTCATCTTGGGGCTTGCAGGACAGGCAGTTCAGTTGATCATGAACTCATGCCATGTTGTGGCTTACCCTTTGAATGATATAAAATATACATTTAAGAGATATACAATATCTGACAATTTGAGATCAGGAATTTTTTTAATACATGTTTTAAATGTGGGGATGGTAATATGGTGGGTGATGCATGTATGAGGCGTAGATGAGGGTTTTCTATGAATGAGGTTATTGGGAATTATATTCCTAAATGTTGGAGTTAGTGTTTTAAGAATGTATCAATAAAGTGTATGTAAATTGATAGCTCAAGGTTGGGTCGCTATGAATAAAAAATAGTAAGTTGTAAAACATGTTGTGAATAAATGATTATCGGGACATTTTGTTCCTAATTGCCTCTGTTTTGTGGGATATTACCCGTTGGGAGGGCATGGGTTTGGGTGGCCTTCCTTTTGGGTGTCTCACCTCATAGAGACTGCTGAGGTTTTTCGAGTCCACAGAGGAAGCGGAGGACTCCGATGGCTGCTTTGGCATTCTTTGGAGGATTTGTGTGAGCACATTTTCATGTTGCTCATGACAGCAATCAGTGTATTGATGTTTTATGTGTTTGCTGCAGTATCCTGTTGCAGGATATGGTTCTGGTGGTTTACGAATCGCTTCAAGCCCCGTAGCACTGCATGTATGTGCCTCAGCTCGGCAACATGCATTTTTCGTGTTGGTTCTGGTGTCAGTGGTATGGGTACCGGTGTCGGTGCTGCTGGTTCTGGTGATGATGCTGCTGGTTGTACCAGTATCTGTTGATGAAAGATGGACATTACCATGCTTGTAGGCTCCTCCTGCTGAGGGCATTGTGGTTGAGTCTGGCGCTGTGGTGTGCTGGCTCGTGTTTGATATGTTTTTTGAGGCTGCCACTCCTGGCTCAATTCCTGCATGAATTCGTAGAGCTCCAGGGACACATCAAGTGTGCTTGATGATGGCAACAGTTCCAGCATGACCAATGCATGTTTATGCTCTGGCTGCTGCTGCTGCTCCTCCTCCTCCTTGACCTGGGTCTGGGCATCCATAAGGAAGGGATGGTTGAATGGCGGTAATGCACAGCTGCTCCCTGGGTCATCCTGGCTAGTCTCTGGGGCTTCCCAGCTAGGCCCTGGGGCTTCCTGCATGGGATTGGCAGCTTCGAGAGCAAGAGCTGTGAAAACAAAACAAAAGACATTAGTACATATGCCAGAAGTTATCCTTTATTAATTTGGCATCAGAGGTGCACTTTGCTTCATTGCAGAGTGAGAATCTTATGCCAAATGATGTGTACACCTGTTGCTGCCTGCCCATTTAGGGGTGAGGGAAACTTACCAGCTGCAGCTTTTGTGATGTCCAGCTGCTCATCCATGCCCTTGAAAACATCCAGTCCCAGCCTTTCTATGAGTTGCTGCTTCATCTCCATGATGATGATCGGACAGGGGGATCGTCCGCCAGTCTGCTGTTGATACTTGGCTTGGGCCACCACCTTTGCCTTGAGCTGGGCCTTGATGTATCCGTGTGAGACCTGCTCCACGCTTCTTGCCACTCCACTGTGCCTGGTGATGGACTGTACAATGCTGCACCATATTTGGCCCTTGGCTGCCTTTGAGGTCTTCGCCGCACAGTTGCCAAACATCATCTGATAATTTTGCAGGACCCCTGCGATCATCAGGTTGTTCTCCTGTATGCTGAACTTTATGGCCCTGAGATGAACACATGGTACTGCCTGGCTGCCTGAGAGGGGTGCCCTCCCTTTCTTCACTCTCTGTCCTGCTCCACTTTCCCCTCCCTTCTTTTCTCCCTCCTGCATCTGCCCTACCAACTCCCTTCCTCTCTGCCCCCTCTGTCTATCCCTTGCCTGGCTTACTCTTCTCTCCAAGCTCATCTGTCTAACCCCTTCCCCTTCCTGCAACCCTCCTATCCCTTCCCTCCTGCCTCTCTCTACTCCTGGTCTTGTCCCTACTCCTCCTCCTTCCCCTGTGCTCATCCTCCCATTCCATCTAGGGCCTCCTCCCCCTCCTAGCAAAAAGACAATCAGACAAACTGGTCTAACAAACAAACACTTTCACTCCAACAAATAAGACAGAAGACAGAAGACAAAGGTGAAGGTAAACAAAGGACAACAGAAAACAAGGCAACTCACTCAGTAATCAATAAACTCCTTTAAACAATTCCACAAAGCACAAATCTCCTCTCCTCTCTCAACCAATGCCTGACACACCCTCAAAGAGGCACATGCAGGAATCCTGTATATATACAGGCCAAAAATAATGTAACACACAGTAAGTAACACTAGCTATGATGACATATTGCAGTGTGTGATGCCGCAACGCTGCATGTGATATTTATCTATGCGATGTGGCTAGCTGTTCTTTATCCAAGCATGCCCCTTTTTTTTTCTTTTTTATTGTGGGTGCTATTCTCATGAAATTTATAACAAAATGATGATTCTAGGCCTTAGCTGGATAACTTTATACATTTTAGCCATGCTACAAAAATGCCCCTACATTGCCTCTTTTAATCTTGACTAAATCTAGATAAAATGTAAATGGTGAAAGACAGGAAAATTTCAAATGAGATTTTTCCAACAAAAGTTAGCCAAAGAAAGCTTTTGAAAACAGCCTCAGAATTATGTAAGCATACAGACATGTCTGGATTTGTCAATTGGCTTGTGCCAGGGATGGCAAAAATCTAGAGTGGGGGTGGGGGTGCCAGCAGGTAAGATTTGCTGCCTCCTAGCTGTGCTGAATCTCGCTTAACAGAGAAGAGCCTTCTGTTTCCTGCTCTAGCCTCCCCTTGCTAGTGTAGAGAATAAAAGAAGTGGGGTGAGGCTGGAAGGGATAGAGGAAATAAAAACTCTTCTGTTCCCTATTCCAACCTTTCCGCTCCTGTCCTATGTAAGGAACAACAGGAAAGGGGTGAGACCAGAGCACATAGGAGCAGAAAACCCACACTACTATTTCATCCAGCTCCTTTGCTTCTGTCATTCAGGGACTTGAAGGGAGAAGATGAACCTGGAGCAAACTGAGCAGAACACAGAAGGCTATGCCTTAGATTTTCTGCTCTGTTATTCCTTGCCTGCGGAAGTTTATGTGGAGGGGACAACATTACCAACAGTACCGAGGGGTGTGTAAAATCCTAAATCAGTCACTCCATACAGATGCTGTAAAAATACAAAATGACTAGTAGTTACATGCCTAAGTCCTCTATGGACTACTAGTCATGCACTCTAATGCCAATTTTTTTATAAGGTGTAAAGAAACCACAATAAGATTAGTAGAATACAATAGTGCTATGTAGACACAAAATATAATGAATTATAATAAATAAATATGAATAAAATATTAATCAACAGACCAAAATCTAAAATTATTTCTAAAATATCATAAAATCAAAGACAAATGACATGAAGATGCAATTAAGCTTGTTTAATGTATACATACATAACAAACATAAGTGAGTATTGCACTTGGAGGTGGACCCTTGTCCTGAAGCAGTGTCTGAAGGCTCTCTGGTCGGTCCCAGGAAGCTCCTGCCACCAGGAGTGGAGCACAGGAGGAGACAGAGGCTAGTTGGAGCTTCACCACTGGAATCCCGCGGTCCCCCTGGGTGGAGTCCTTGGGGACCCGGACCGCTTGGACTTAGGTGAGCCTCGCAGGGTCCCTGGAAGGAAGTTCAATGGTGTGCTCACCAGGATCAAGGGTACGCGGTCGATGTCACACGTGGAGTTCTGTGGAATGAGAGAAGGCCAGAACAGAGTCTGAGATGACAAGGCTAGGAGCAAGGCCAGAATCGAGGAACAAGGTCAGTAGTAGCAGAGGTCAAGTTCCAAAGGTCAGTCCGGAGGTAATCAGCCAAAGCAGAGGTCAAGTTCTAAAGGTCAGTCCGAGAGTAGTCAGCCAAAGCAGAGGTCAGACGTGGTCAAGTAGACAGGCAGGGTCAGTATTCGGGCAGCGATCAAACGTAGTCAAGAGCAGGCAGAGGTCAGTACCAGAAAGTCAATCCAAGAGGTACTACCTGGGGAACATAGAACAGACAGACATTGGACAGAAGGAAACCAGAACAGGACTGGAACAAGACTGGAACAACGATGAGACAAGGAGGCAAACTAGTACACACACGGTGTTGACCTGATTGTCAAGGCAAGGAAGTGCAGGCAGGTACTTCCTTTAGTACTGCGTTTAATCAGGGCGCGTTGTGGAGCTAGGACCTGCCCCTGGGCGGTCCCCGCACGCGTGCCTAGGGACAATGGGTATCGATCTTTTCAGATTATGGCATTAAGCCCTCTGTAATCAATACAAGGTTGCAATCATCTGTCCTTTTTCTTGATGAAGAATAAATCCGCTCCTGCGGAAGAATCAGAGGGTCTAATGAAACCTTCTTCTAGGTTTTCTTTAATGTACTCTGACATGGCTAAGGTTTCTGGACGTGACAGCAGACAGATTCTGCCCTTGGGAGGCATTGTGCCAGGCAGAAGTTCTATCGGGCAATTCAGTTTATGAAGTGGAGGTAACGTGTCTGCCTTTTGCTTCGAGAAAACATCCTTAAACTCGGGGTATTGGGTTGGCAACCCAGTGAGGGTGGTGGACTTTAGGATGGTTACCACTGGAGACACTTGCCTTAGACAGGTCTTCTGGCACTTGGAACCCCATTGCACCAAGTGCAGGGAATGCCAATAGAAGTGAGGTCCACGTACCTGGAGCCAGGGCAAACCCCAGGATAACTGGATGTGTAGAACATTCCAGAATTTAGAAAGACATCTCCTCCACGTGGAGAGTTCCCATGGTGAGACGAATGGCTGCCGTTCGATGGGTGATGAGTCCTGGAAGATGTTCCCCTTGGATGGACGTGCTGCGGAGAGACACCTCTAGGGGCTGCAGAGGAATGTTCAGGAGCTTGATGGTGTCATTCATGATGAAGCTGCCACTTGCCCCAGTGTCAACAAGGGCCATGGTGGCAAAGGCACAAGACTTGATACCCAAGGAGACTGGGAGTAGAAGGTGGGGGCCAGTAACAGTAGCACCCAAGCTCGGGACCCCCACCGGGCTCAGGCATTGCAGTTTCCCGGTCAAACCGAGCAGGACTGCCAAAGATGTCTGGAGGCACCACAGTAAAGGCAGAGATCTTCCTTTCTCCGCCGAAGGTGTTTGGTCGGAGATAGTCGCCCACAATTTACCTGCATAGGTTCTTCAGCAGGAGTTGATGGTGTCGAGGAAGCATTAGATGGGGGGCTTTCAGCGGATGCAGGGTGAGGAGTAGGAGACTGAGAGGCTTTTACTTCTAGGCGCCATTGCTGGAGTCGGTTGTCGATCTTCCCGGTCAGGGAGATCAGGTCCTCTAGAGACGTGAGAGTCTCACGGACTGCGAGTTCATCTTTGAGAGCACTGGAGAGACCATCTAGGAAGATGGCTTGTAGACAATCTTCTTGCCACCCAAGCTCAGTAGCCAGGGTCTTGAATTCCACCGTGTACTCGGAGAGGGTTTTTGACCCTTGACGGAGGTGGAGAAGGTTATGTCTGGTTACTGCTTTACGGCCCGGGTCTACGAAGGTCTGCTTGAATACGGTGATGAATTGTGACAGCTAGGACAGCATGGGGTTGGAGTGTTTCCATAACGGAGAAGCCCAAGCTAAAGCCTTTCCCTCTAGGCGAAGAAAGGATGAAAGTGACTTTTGTGGTCTCCTTCAGGAATAAGGAGGGTTGTAGTGCAAATTGCATGAAGCACTGGTTGAGGAATCCTCGACAGAGGCGTGGATCCCTGTTGAAGCGAGGAGGTGCTGGGAGAGCCAATGATGCTCTGGGTAGCAGGTTAGCCAATAGGCCCACTGGGTTGGCCAGTGCTATATCTCGCAACTGAGAACGGAGTTCTTCAACTGAAGAAGTCAATGACTCCAAGGATTGTCGATGCTCTTGCACAGTTGTAGCCCAGACCTGGTAGGGCCCGGGAAGTGGGAGACTCTGCCGAGTCCATGGCCTTGGCAACCTATTGCGCTTGGAGGTAGACCCTTGTCCTGAAGCAGTGTCTGAAGGCTCCCTGGTTGGACCCAGGAAGCTCCTACCACCAGGAGGAGGAGAACAGGAGGAGACAGAGGCTAGCTGGAGCTTCACCTCTGGAAGCCCGCTGTCCCCCCGGGTGGAGCCCTTAGGGACCCAGGCCACTTGGACTTAGGAGGGCCTCGCAGGGTCTCCCTGGAAGAAAGTTCAATGGTGTGCCCACCAGAATCAAGGGTGCACAGTCGATATCACAGGTGGAGTTCTGTGGTATCAGAGAAGGCCAGATCAGAGTCTGAGATGACAAGGCTAGGAGCAAGGCCAGAATCGAGGTAGCAAGGTCAGTAGTAGCAGAGGTCAAGTTTCAAAGGTCAGTCCTAAGGTAGTCAGCCAAAGCAGAGGTCAAGGTCCAAAGGACAGTCCGAGAGTAGTCAGCCAAAGCAGAGGTCAGGTTTCAGAGGTCAGACATGGTCAAGTAGACAGGCAGGGTCAGTATCTGGGCAGCGATCAGAGCAGTCAAGAGCAGGCAGAGGTCAGTATCCAGGCAGCGATCAAACGTAGTCAAGTGCAGGCAGAGGACAGTAACAGAGAGTCAGTCGAAGAGGTACTACCTGGGGAACGTAGAACAGACGGACACTGGAACAGAGGGATACTGGATCAGAAGGATGGTGGAATAGAAGGATACCGGAACAGGACTCGACCAGGACTGGAACAAGGCTGGACCAAGACTGGAACAAGACTGGAACAATGATGTGACATGGAGGCAAACTAGTACACACACGGTGTCGAACCGATTGCGAAGGCAAAGAAGTGCAGGCAGGCACTTCCTTTAGTACTGCGTTCAATCAGGGTGCGCCGCGGAGCTAGGTACCCGCTCCTGGCCCTATAATGGACTGGGAGGTCCGCGCGCGCATGTCTAGGGGTGGGGCCGACACCACAGAGGATGCCGAGCCCCGCCGTGAGGCCTGGTGCACTGAGGTATGCACGGTGACCGCCGCCGTGGAACACCGAGGCCTGGAGGAGCTTGTGGCTGCTGCTGGGGAGGCCAACCCGAGACCTGCAGGAGGGTTGGAGAGGTGAGCAGGCCCGTGCATGGGCCGAGCGCAGATGGGGCGCGCAACAGTGATATCAATGCTAAATTAATTCCAAGAACCTGTTTTGGTAAGTGCTAGCCTGTCGGACAGATAAGATGGTGGATATATTACATTTTAAATAGCTGAAAGAGAAAAATAATTTTCCTGCTGGTACATATTTGTGGCTAAAATATTGACGCAAACTATTTTGTCACAACATGGATTCCTGGGGGCGGAACCAAGATGGCCGCTCAGTAGCTGAATGCCTTGTTTGAGTTCCAGAGGACAAAACCTTAAAGATTTTCTTGCTGCGAATTGCCTTGAACATGGGATGAAAGCATAAGCCTAGAGGAGAGCCTTACCCTGCAGTCACTGGACCTATGGATTCACACGTGGTGAGAAGAGATTTGAGTTCAGGACCTCAGCCGCTGGAAAGAGGGGGAGGGGAAGAAAAGCTCCCCTCTCTTCCTGGCTCACTATCTCCTTTGAGTCCTGTTGAAGGAACCCCACCCCTGAATCTGGCCACAATTTGGAGCTCCTCAGAGTCAGGAGTCCTGCCGCTAGACTGAGGAGTTTTGTGGCAGTGCTCAGCAGGGGACGACACAGGAGCAACAGCAACCTTAAGCCCAGGAATACCATCGGGGTAGACAGGGGAAGAAAGAGATTCATTGCTGGGGGAAACTGATGGAGCAGTCGGAAGTACTCCTGAAAGAACTGAGCCAGTCACGGTAAGACCAGCTGTTTTTACCCTAGAAATCATTTGGGAGACAATCGTGAATATGAAAGTCTCTTTTCTGACACAAATGAAACCTATAAGGGACTCTGTTAAATAACTGGAAGATAAAGTTAAAGTGGTGGTTAATTCAAATGTTGATCTGGAGCAACAAATTGCAACCAGCAAAGATCAAATTAGAAATATTCAACAAATACAAAATACCACCATAAAAGAAAGAAAGAGAGCATTTCATTGAATCTGGAACATCTGGAAAATGCAATAAGAATTAAAAATTTAAGATTTATTAATTTTCCCCAAATTTCGTTAATCTCCCCCGAGACATCTTTAAAAGATATCTCAGGGAAGTATTACATATATGGGAAACTGAAATGCCACTGATATCTAAGATTTTTTAACTCCCAAAGTTAAAAGAACGTTGGAACAAGATGGAGGCCTAACAACTTTGGTTCCTGCTAATGAACAGCCCCTGAATATCTTCACATTCTTAGAGACTTCCGATACTGAGCTTGCAACACCAGCAACATTGATTGTTAATTTAACTCTAGAGCCAGATAGAGATTGGTTATTAAAACTTTGTCTTAGACATAGGAATGACCAGTTTCTAGGATACAATGTAAGGGTTTTCCCGGACATTGCACGGGAAACACAAAGGAGGAGAAAGGCTTTTCTCCTGATGAGACTGCAGATATTACAGCATGGAGGGGCATTTTTCCTAAAGTTCCCTTGCACGTGTTTGGTAAAACACAATGGAAATTCCTAGTTTTTTATGACCCCCCCACAGCTGTCACAATTTCTGGCAGGGAAATCAGCTGTAAGCTCCACAGAACACGGAGCCAATGAATCCAGTTCGTCTTAAGTTACATAGATCTCTGTAAAGCTACTGAGCAGTCTTTATTTCTTCTCATTGTGTTAAATTACATATTTCTTTAGGTTATTTGTGCCCCCACCTATTGAGGACTAGAATTCAGAGAAGGAAAGGATATAATTTCAAATGCATTTGTTCTTTTTTCCTTTGGTGAAACGATGGTGTTTCTTTCTTTTTATTACATATCAAGAATGTTATCTTGTTTAATTTTGTAAAATTGCATAAAGATAAAATAAAATAAAAACAAAACCATGGATTCCTTGAATTAAGTTTTTATTGATATCCTTTATATTTGTAATATATATATATAATGTTAACCACCAGTTCATGTGATTTGTCATTCTTTTTATAATATTTTACAACTATTTTTCGATTTTATTCCATTATAGCATTTTATTCATATTTTTTTTTTCTTTCAGTTCATTATAGATTCTGCTTACCAGTGCTATAGTCTTCCTGATGCCATATGACATTATAGATTCACCCATTCATTATAGCTTCTGGCACTAGAGAAACAGTCTGGAGACCGCTACAGTAAACCAAAGGTATTTTATTTTATTTTTGTTAAGCTTATTATTTATCATTTTATATAGTATACATAAGCACAACTTGCTATAGAAATAGCATTTGAGTATTGTGATATTAACAGTAGAAATAAGCAAACAATTACAATTGCTGAACAAAGGTATTTTTAACCATTGGAATGATGCAGCCAATACAAAAACAATGCAGTGAGGGCTACAAGGAGTAGATTTCCTGTCACACTGTCCCTACCCCCATGAGCCACAGTGGTGCAAACCCAAAGGTAAGAATGGGTCCTTTACCAGTGTTCGTCAAGCCAAAGTGGCCCTTACAAACAGCCATTAAAGAAGTGACAATACTTTTAGGTGAGGGGCTTAAATTACATGCAGAGGCAAGGCCCTAGATGATCACTTGTTCACTATAAGACACTCATTCAAAAGTTATATTATCAGGGGGGGCGCTCTCGAGCAGCGATCAAAATGGTTGCCTAAGCTAGCAGCTCCACCTGACTCTTCTCCTTTTTCTCAGGTAACTGTAGCCACGGCAGCCTAAACTTCATCTAACGATTATTTTCGATTGCAGCAAGCTTATGGCTAACAACCAAGCAGGAAAAATTGAAGCGGCCTTTGCGGTGGGTGCCGGTTCCAAAAGGGCCAAACCAGACCCTCCTTCACCCGACAAGGCCCCACAGCCTAAAGTAATGGCGTCAGCCAACTTAGTTCTTACTGAAATCAAACAACTAAAGGACCTGGTCCAGGTTAACATCGATACTACCGCTGCAATTCGAAATGATTTGCAGAATATGTCAGCAAAGATGGAATCTTTTCAAGCTTGTCTAGATGATGTCGAAACACAGGTCTCATCCTTGCTTGTTTCTATGGAGCTGATGTCTCACTTTTCAAAAGAGCTAGAAAGTCTGCATCAAGACATAGAAGACCTGCCTAATCACAATTGACAAAATGATATCAGGATACTGGGAGTTCCGGAAGGGTCGGAAGGTACGGATATTCTCTCTTTCCTGCTTAAACTGATCCCTGCGAGTCTACAGATGGACTTTGAGCAACCTTTTGAGCTGGAATGAGCCCACCGGATTCCCTCCCAGCCACTTAGGAATTCTAAATACCCTCGTCTGATTATCTTAAAAATACTGTGCTATCCTCAAGCCATAATGATCCTGTTGGCTGCCAGGACAAAGGCACCTATACAATATCAGGGGTGCCCGCTTTTATTTGTACCTGATCTCGCAAAAATGGCGGACCGGCGCAAAGCATTTCTGGCATTCTGGCCCCGACTACAAAAAATAGAAGCTAAATATGGCTTACTATACCCCGCACAGATGTGGGTCACTCATCAAAATCAAACCAAAGTTTTTCTGGATCCTAAAGAATTAGTGGTCTTTTTACATACTTGCGAACATGGGCATTATATGGTGACTTGAACTGTCTGCTTTTCATCTTTGTTACACCGCTGTTACAGTCGCCATTATTTGGCTTCATCGTTACTATTTTTGGCTCTTGTCCAATAGATTTTACTGCCTACGCCCTACGTGAAACCCTAATGGCTCTCTTTTTTGGAGTTGCGGTACTGTTACTCACTGCAACCTCTTTTACACATCGTGTTCCCCGAATCTCTCATTGAGGCTCCATATAACCAATTGGCTAACACAGTTCTGCTGGTCAACTTTACCCGTTGGCACCAATATTGTATACCCAGCCAAGGAGCGGAGCTGCGATCTTGGAGCTGCCTAAGGTCCGCCTGGAGGCTCTTTACTAGCATAATACTTCACATTCTTTGTGATGTGTGCACTTGTTTCTTCTTATCTGTTCTTCTTCTCTTAATTTATTTCCTTCTTTCCCTCTTCCCTCTTCCTTCTTATTCTTCTCTCTATTTACTTGTCTCTCTGGTACTCTCCTTTTCTTTTTCTTATTTGTTATTCTATAAGCAGGTTCCTTCTATCTTCATTGCTCTGGTTCAGACACCTCATTCTCAAGACGAAATATACTTCATGTACAGCAGTCGTTGTCACCTGATTGGAATTTTTTAATGGCATCACACAAATCTGCCCTTAACTTTGTTTCACTGAATGTTAATAGTTTTACCCAACAGATAAAGAGGAAAAAGATTATTACTTACCTGCAGTCTCTGCAAGCAGATGTTGCTTTACTCCAAGAGACACATTTGTCAGCCTCTGAGTCATTACAACTTAAACAACAATGGGTTGGTCATGTCTTTTTTAGCCCAGCATCTCATAAAAAAAAGGGGGACAGCCATACTTCTGTGTAAAGGTCTGGTGGCTACGGTCACTCATCAAGTCGTGGACCAGACATTCGTTGGAATCTTATTCAGGCCATGATTCACCAGGAATCATTCACCATCCTTAATTTGTACACTCCGATCACAGATGACCCTTCTTTCTTTCAGGATGTCTTTCAACAGCTATTAACCGTAAACTCTTCCCTCACTTGTTATGCTCAGGCTTGTGGACCCTTGGCCGACGAGAGGATGGTATACCTTTCGGAGGGTCCGTAGGCTCTCTCGTCGAGTGGCGAGGCAGAACAGGAGGCGAGACCAGCTGACCATTGGCAATGGAGGCTGAGGCGAACACGGAGGCGATGAAGAGAAGAGATGAGGCACTGTGTCTTCACCACTGGTGGTCTGCGGTCCCCCCGGGAGGAGCCCATAGGGACCCGACCGCTGGGACTTAGGTGGACCTAGGGAGGTCAGGGAAATGGTGCCAACTGGAGCTTCGCCCTGGAAGCCCGCGGTCCCCCCGGGAGGAGCCCATAGGAACCCGGGCCACTGGGACTTAGGCGGGCCCTTGGAGACGGTAGTCTTGAAGAAGTCCTAGGTCGAGTGCCAGAGGGTCATTGCTTACCAGTCCGAAGTTGTACGCCAGAGGATCACCACTTGCCAATCCGAAGTCAGGAACCAGAGAATCACCGTCAGCCGATCCGAAGTCAGGAACCAGAGAGTCACCGTCAGCCGATCCGAAGTCAGGAACCAGAGAATCACAGTAAGCCAATCCAAAGTCAGGAACCAGGAAGACGGAGCAGGAACAAGAAGCCAAGCTCAAGGAACTCACCGAGGCAAGCAGACTGGACAAAGCTCACAGGAGACGTTGCCAGGTCAAGATTTGAGCAGAGGAAGCCTCCTTAAATACTTCCTCTGCTCTGGATCATTGGAAGCAGGTGAGTATCATTAAAGGGATCAGGTCCCTTTAAATCCAGCAGGGGGGCATGGCCTCGTGCCTAAAGATGGTGGCGGCCATCTTGGATTTCCGAGGAGGAGGAAAGCCAGCAGAGCGCTGCGAGGGAGGAGCAGGGACGGCTCCCCAGTGGGTAGCCACACTATGGACCATCACCGGTGGAGGTAGGAGGCCGCGCCCGTGGCCGTCCACAGGCGCGGGATACAACATCACTTTTGTTGGGGGAGATTTTAATCAACCACTTGACCCATACCTGGACAAGAAATCCACAGTTCGCCCCACCTACTCTAAATCTTGTAAATTGCTTCAGCATACTATGAAGATTTTTGGCCTCTCAGATCCTTGACGGCTACTTCACCCTACGGAAAATTATTATACCTTTTTTTCCTTTCCTAATTCATCATACTCTCAAATTGACTACTTTTTGATCTCCAAACAACTAGTCCCTAGGATATCCAGTGCCTACATTTGTCCTATATTAGACTCTGATCATGCTGCAGTCTCCATGACATGTGACTTGCAAGTGTCCATCACCATGGATAGACAATGGTGGTTTAACCCCGCTCTTTTTGCTGAACCGGAGTTCATCACCAAGATACAATCCAAAATCTCTGAGTATTTTCATTTCAATAGTTCATCCGACATCTCCAATGCTTCGCTATGGGCAGTCTTCAAAGCTACGATATGTGGTGATATCATCAGCTACACTATTCATCAAAAGAAACTCCAAAAGGCAGCATTGGATGATCTCCAGTCTAAAGTTACCACACTGGAACGGGTGCATATCCAGTCTCCTACATCCTCCATGCTTGCATCATTACTTAATGTGAAGCTTCAATATAATCAAAAACTGAGTACCAGTATCAAACTCCATCTTTTTCAGTGTAAGGTGCACTACTACAATGCGGAAAATAACAAATGTGGTCACCTCCTCGCTTCTTATCTTAAAAAATGAGCTGAAAAAAAGTGTATAGTTAAAATTATTTCGGCTACCCAGCAGATGCTTACCAAGGATGAGGACATCCTGCAAGCTTTCCAGGATTTTTACATAGATTTGTACAAGTCGGAGACGTCAACCAACTTATCCGCTATACAACATTTCTTCTCACAGCTGTCTCATCCTGTTCTCTCTTCTGACCTTTCTTCTAGATTGGACCAGCCAATCACGCCTTTGGAAATTGAAGCTGCCATCTCTGCTCTCCCTAAAGGCAAAGCACCTGGCCCTGATGGCTTTACTACTGACTTTTTTCAAGCCTTCAAAAAGGACTTAATACCACATCTTCATGATTATTTTACAATGTTTTCATCTCAGCCTGATGCTTCTACTGCTTTTACTGAGGCTTGTGTAGTAGTCCTTCCTAAGTCAGGTCTTGATGATACCAATATAGGTAACTACAGACCGATTTCTCTCCTGAATACCGACTATAAGGTCTTTACAAAGATTTTGGCCACTAGATTATCTAAAGTCCTCCTGACTTTGATACACCCGGATCAATCTAGATTTATCAAAAATCACCTGATTTCTAACAATACCCGCCTCTTCTTTAACATTCACGCCATGGCCCAAACTCTTCCACACCCGGCTGTTGCGATTTTGTTAGACGCAGAAAAGGCCTTTGATTGTGTTGAATGGCCTTTCCTTTTTGCCACCCTTGAAAAATATGGCCTTGGCCCTCAATTTGTGTCTTGGACCCAATTTCTGTATAGTTCGCCCACATCAATTTTATACATTAATAATAGAATATCACCTGTTTTCCCGTTATTCAGAGGCACCCATCAAGGATGTCCTCTTTTACCCCTTCTTTTTAACCTGGCTTTGGAACCTCTGCTCACAGCCATCAGACAACAGCTGCTTATTTAATGTTTTGTGGTTGCAAATGACACCATCAAGCTCTCTGCATACGCTGATGATGTCCTTCTTTTTCTTTTACATCCAGAAAAATTGTTACCTCATTTATTTGCTTTAATTTCTAGAGATGTGAATCGTGTGATCGATCGTCTTAACGATCGATTTTGGCTGGGGGGGGGAGGGAATCTGATCGTCGCGGTTTTGTTTTTTTAAAAATCGTTTAAATCATAAATCGGGGGAGGGCGGGAAAACCGGCACACTAAAACAACCCTAAAACCCACCCCGACCCTTTAAAATAAATCCCCCACCCTCTCGAACCCCCCAAAATGTTTTAAATTACCTGGGGTCCAGTGGGGGGTTCCCGGTGTGATCTTCCACTCTCAGGCCACGGCTGCGTTAATAGCCGATGTCACGAGCGCAGAAGATCGCTCCCGGACCCCCTCTGGACCCCCAGGGACTTTTGGCCAGCTTGTGGGGGCCTCCTGACCCCCACAAGACTTGCCAAAAGTCCAGCGGGGGTCCGGGAGCAACCTCCTGCACTCGGGTCGTATTGCCGTATTGCAAAATGGCGCCGGCCATATGGCCGGCGCCATTTTGCAATACGGCAATACGGCCATACGGCTGGCGCCATTTTGCTATACGAAATGAGTGCAGGAGATCGCTCCCGGACCCCCGCTGGACTTTTGGGAAGTCTTGTGGGGGTCAGGAGGCCCCCCCAAGCTGGCCAAAAGTCCAGCGGGGGTCCAGCGGGGGTCCGGGAGCGATCTCCTGCGCTCGTGACATCGGGGGACAGGAACCAAAATGGCGCCGGCGCCATTTCTATTAACGCAGCCGTGGTCCGAGAGTGGAAGATCACACCGGGACCCCCCCACTGGACCCCAGGTAATTTAAAACATTTTGGGGGGGTTCGGGAGGGTGGGGGATTTATTTTAAAGGGTCAGGGTGGATTTTAGGGTTGTTTTAGTGTGCCGGTTTTCCCGCCCTCCCCCTTCCCCTCCCCCGATTTACGATTTTTGACGATAAATCGGGGGAATTCCTATTGTATCATGCCTCTAACAATTTTTGACGATTTAAAATATATCGGACAATTTTTTAAATCGTCAAAAAACGATTCACATCCCTATTAATTTCTACTTAGTCTGCTATTTCAGGATATCAAATCAATTGGCATAAAACAGAATTGATTCCCCTCAATCATTTTGGTCATATGGTTGATGTTTCACAATTCCCAATCCAGAAAGTTACCCAAGGCCTGAAATATTTAGGGATTACATTTTTTGCAGACTCTTTAGCCACTATTGCTCACTGTGAATCCCATATTCTGCAGTTACTGCATGATATCATTCTTAAATGGTCTCCATTACATCTCACTTGGTGGGGTAGACTGGAATCCATAAAGATGGTGTTAGTCCCAAAAATCACTTATATTCTATGGTCCCTATTTTCTTCTCCAAAGATTTTTATTTTATCGTGGAGAAGTTACTCTCTAGATTTCCTTGGTGGAATAGAGTGCCAAGAATCTCCCTTGCTAAATTAAAGGCTAGCAAAGTACATGGAGGAGTAAATTTTCTGGATTTCTTGGCTTACCACCAGGCCTTTTTGCTACAACAGGGATTTCATTATTTTTCAGACATGTTAGCTTCCACCGAGAGCAGTGACCAGCCCCGTTGGACTCTCTTAGAAAAACATTTTCTCCACCCCTACACGCTTCATTGTATACCTGGTACGGCCTCAACCCCTTGCTTTCTTGATAATGTCATAATCCGTTCGCAGCACAGAGCTTTCACTGAATTTGACCGTAGACTTTCCCCTACAGGTGTTACCTGGCAGAACTCCAAAATTGCCCCAATTTGGTGCAACCCACTCGTTAAAAGTGGAAACCATCAGATTAAGTGGCCTCAGTGGCAGGAACATGGCATTTGGTTTATTGGGGATGTCTGTGAAGGTACTGATCTCATGACTTTTACCACTCTCCAACATAAATATGATCTGCCTTCCACTCAATTATATGCTTGGTTGCACCTGCACAGCATTTTAATTTCTATAAAGTATACTAAGCTGAAGCTGGATCAAATACCGTTGTTATATCAGATTTATTCAGATTATGGTTCTAAAGGTCACCTGGCCTCTAAAATCTATAAAATGATTAAGAATAACTCACCTCCTATCGCTGAACGGAGGTTGTTGTACCCACTCTGGGCGGCGGACACAAATGACTCTCTCACAACAGCGGCTTGGATTCATTTGTGGTCAGTTTCTACTCGCATCTCACTGTCTTCCAGTCTCACTCAGACTTCTTTTTTTATCATTCACAGAGCTATTTGGACTACTTGGAAATTGCACCGCACAGGCTTGATTGCTTCACCTGATTGCTGGTCCTGCACATCCCCAAAGGTGAATATGCAGCACATGCTTTTTTCCTGCCCCTATGTCTACACATTTTGGCAGCAAATTTGGCCCGACATAGTTGCAATCTTACATTCTCCTATCCCTTTAACGTACTCACTGATTATCTTCAGAAGCACTGTGTCTGCTTTATCTCTTTCTCTCCCACTAAAGAAACTGCTGGATTTTTTAATTTTAGTTGCTCTGCATAACATAATGTCCAACTGGAAGTGCAGTGATATGCTTTCCCACCACCTATGGTGGAATTCGGTATGCATGTACTACTAATTTGAAAGAGCCATGGTGATTAAATGTAATCGCTTAGCAAAATGGTCTCAGGTATGGAAACCTTTAGAACACCAGCTAGGTTCTTAGTCTCTGTGTTATTAGATGATGTGACACACGATGGTCTTCTATTTTGTCTTCTTTTCTTTGCATATGGTCCCTGCTTTTTCTTCCATCCTCTTTACTTCGTTCTTGTTTCCTCTTTCTTTCTTTTCTGTTTCTTGTTTCTTGCTTCTTTTTTTCTTTTTTCCCCTCCTCTTTTTCTTTCTTTTCCTCTTCCTTTTATGGCTCACTTCTTATAATGCATTCATTCAGCCATGTAGGATACATTCCCTGTACTAAGTGTACTTTGTTGTTCATTCTGTATTTCCATGTGGAATATGTTCGTTTTCACTGTTTTAACTTGGCTGTGTTATATTGTATGAAAATTCTTTCTCTGTCAATTGTAAAATTTAATAAACAAATTCAAACTTTAAAAAAAAAAAGTTATATTATCAGGATTAAAGTTATATTATCAGGATTAAAGCAGCCAGTAAATATTCTTGACTAATATAGGTAAAGAAAGAAGTAGCTATTTTCTGGTATTCTCAGAAGAAAAAGAGAAAGAGACAGAGTGATAGAGAGAAAAGCTGGATCAATGGAGGGCTTTTAAGTCTGCGATGAATGAGAACATGTTTACATTTTGAAGTAATGATATCAGTTGAAAGTGAAGAGGTAAATAGTATTCAAAGGAATAAGCACAAATTTAGGAGAATGATAAGGATAAGGAAGAATGAGATGCATTCAAGGAAGCAGATTTTTTTAAATTAAAATAATTTGACTGAGCTAGCAGGGAAATAATCAGTCTAGCAGGGGTAGAGGTTTAAAAAGTAGAGAGTATGACAAGAAAGATAAATGGAAATGATGCTAGAAATGTTAAAAGGAGAAAGCTAGGTTATCTACAGAGGTCACATCTATAGTAAGTAGAAAGACGAGGTGAAATGATATAATTTATTGCAGAAAACAGTTGCTTAGGGTTGTTAGCATGGGAATCAATGAAAATGAATGCAATCTCTTAGTAATAAATTGGTCATATGAGAATTTGAAAAGAAGCATTTTATATGTAATAAAATTGTCTGAGGTGAGATTTATTTACAAGTATATTCAGAGGCCCGCTGGAGCTTTTGTGCTTCATGGAATATAGTGGTAAGCCTGGGCTGGGGATTTAGTTACTGACATTCCAAAAACTCACAAATATGGAAACAATTTAAATGTGTTAGGAAGCGCTAGGAGAGTGGTTCCACTTTCCAGGGGATTGTGTGTTCTTGGACCACGGCTCGACCCCAGAGGAACTCCGAAGAGGTGCCGAGGCAGGCGAGGCATGCCAAACATGGGCTGGACAAGAGCAAGGTTGGACTGAAAACAAACAAGGATGACTGAAGGTATTGACCTTCCACCGGACCTGCATGCTTCAGGAAGATCATTCTATGCCCTTTCGGACCTGTCACTGGGTAATGGCAAGGAGGGGCAGTCCGGACAGAGGCCAGGGGCAAAGAAGGCCTTGGAACATGGAAGGCTCAGGTGAAGAGTCAGGTGAAGACGTGGATATTTAGACGAAGACTCAGGAACAAGGTACTGAAGATTATTTATTTATTTATTTATTTATTTATTTATTTATTTATATTGGACTTTTATATACCGACATTCATGTAGAAAATTTACATATCATATCGGTTTACAGTGAAAACACAAAAGTTGCAAATAGCATTACATAGAACAGGGTGACATGGAACTGGGAATAAGGGATCAAAAACAAAGGTAAATAATGACAACTGAAAAAGTGTGAGCCACGTGAGGATTAGAATGATTAGAAGATACTGGGTTGAGACTGCAACACAGCACACCCGACACATGGGGCTGGTCGCGGATCACGCTGGATGCGGGTCAGACTCTAGATGATATAATGGAGCAAGTGAGAGGAACATGTCCCAGAAACTGTAGAGGCCTGCACCGGGGTGCACCCTACACAGCTGCCTGTGGCTGGTCGCAGACCACACTGAATGGCACAGGTTCACACAGAGTCTAAAACATGGATGGAGCAGGCCCAAGGAGGTCCAAGGGCAGGGACAAGATTCAGGAGACCGGACCTAGATGGGATTAGGCTTCAGGCAAGGATCACCCTCCGGAGGCTTGTGCTGCTGGTGAGAAGGCAGGCCTTGTACCAAGAGGAACCCTACTCAGCCCGCCCATGGGGCTGGTCACGACCACGACATGGCATGCCAGGAAGGGTGGCAAGGAGGAACCAACGGATCAGGACATCAAGGCTGGATTATGGAACATCAGGAACATCAGGACTGGATCACGGAACCTCAGGAACATCAAGACTGAATCACAGAACATCAGGACTGGATAATGGAACATCAGAACTGGAAGACAGGATTTGGTGACAGTTAATGGTGGTGGGGCCACTTGGCAATAGTGATCATAACATGATCAAATTTAAACTAATAACTGGAAGGGGGCAATAAGTAAATCTACAGCTCTTAACACAAAATTTTCAAAAGGAAAACTTTGATAAAATGAGGAAAATAGAAAAAAAGTGAAAGGTGCAGCTGCAAAGGTTAAAAGTATTGAACAGGCATGGACATTGTTTAAAAATACAATCCTAGATGCGCAGTCCAGGTGTATTCCACTCATTAAGAAAGGAGTAAGGAAGGTAAAACGATTACTGCCATGGTTAAAAGGTGAGGTGAAAGAGGCTACTTTAGCCAAAATAAATCCTTCAAAAATTGAAAAAAGGATCCATCTGAAGAAAATTGGATAAAGCATAAGCATTGTCAAGTTAAGTGTAAAACATTGATAAGACAGGCAAAGAGAGAATTTGAACTGAAGTTGGCAGTAGAGGCAAAAACTCATAATAAAAACTTTTAAAAATATATCCGAAGCAAGAAACCTGTGAGGGTGTCAGTTGGACCGTTAGATGACGGAGGGGTTAAAGGGGCTCTTAGGGAAGATAAGGCCATTGCAGAAAGAATAAATGAATTCTTTTCTTCTGTGTTTACTAATGAGGATGTTGGGGAGATGCCAGTTCTGGAGATGGTTTTCAAGGGTGATGACTCAGACAAACTTAACCAAATCACTGTGAACCTGGAAGATGTAGTAGGCCAGATTGACAAACTAAAGAGTAGCAAATCACCTGGACTGGATGGTATGCATCCTAGGATACTGAAGGAACTAAAAAATGAAATTTCTGATCTATTAGTTAAAATTTGTAACCTATCTTTAAAATTGTCAATTGTACCTGAAGACTGGAGAGTTACCAAGGTAACCCCGATATTTAAAAAGGGCTCCAGGGGTGATTCGGGAAACTATAGACCAGTGAGCCTGATTTCAGTGCCAGGAAAAATATTGGAAACTATTCTAAAGATCAAAATCATAGAGTATATAGAAAGACATGGTTTAATGAAACACAGTCAACATGGATTTACTCATTGGAAGTCTTGCCTAACAAATATGCTTCATTTTTTTGAAGGGGTTAATAAACATGTGGACAAAGGTGAACCAGAGAATTAGTGTATTTGGATTTTCAGAAGGCATTTGACAAAGTCCCTCATGAGTGGCTTCTAAGAAAACTAAAAAGTCATTGGATAGGAGGCGATGTCCTTTTGTGGATTACAAACTGGTTAAAAGACAGGAAACAGAGAGTAGGATTAAATAGTCAATTTTCTCAGTGGAAAAGGGTAATCAGTGGAGTGCCTCAAGGATCTGTACTTGGACCGGTGCTTTTCAATACATTTACAAATGATCTGGAAAGGAATACGACGAGTGAGGTTATCAAATTTGCGGATGATACAAAATTATTCAGAGTAGTTAAATCACAAGAGGATTGTGATATATTACAGGAGGACCTTGCAAGACTGGAAGATTGGGCATCCAAATGGAAGATGAAATTTAATGTGGACAAGTGCAAGGTGTTGCATATAGTGAAAAATAACCACTTACAACTCTAAAGATTCTTATACCTACTCCAAATGTTCAACATGTTAATCTTAATTACAGCATTATATATATGAATCACTACGCCGTATACATGTAACTTCAGTATATGCAAATGCTTAAACCCTTAAAATTCTCATCATCTGGTGTTCTTCAGCTCTTGTATGGTCATCATGTAGGCATCTTTTGGGGAGGTTTTTTCAGGTAGTGTTAACCTAGATTCAGGTCATATAAATTTAGCATTCTAGTCTTTGACTCTATCGACTGTAGTAGTCCCTGGATTGATTTATTTGCCTTTCCTACCATCTAAGAGGAAACTGAAGGGAATGTATTCGGCTGGACAAATCTTATTGAAGTCGTTAGCAATTTCAGAGCCATCCAATTTGCCAGGGGGATTAACAAAAAATGTAGTGTGCATGGGGAGAAGAATGGTGATCTTTACATATGCAAATGATTATAGTTGTGGTAGGAGACAGGGTGGGGATGCGAGAGAATGATTTAGTACCTTGTGCCTTGTTGGAGCTCGTGTGAGGTTTCTGCAGATGTTTGGATTGTTCCAGTTCGCCAGTTTGGGCGATTGGTGTGGTTAGAGATATGTTTTGTGAACATTACCTTTTGATTCAACGTTATGAGCTTCTTATGTTTTGATAGTGTCATAACTTGCGGGCACGTGACGTCAGCACGTACCGGCACGTGACACATGAATGACTTGTTGAGGCACATTTAGGCATGCGTTCGGGTGCTGACCCGCACGCCGTATGCACTTGTTAAGCGGAGGCCTTATTTAAAATGCTTTAAAAGTATCATGAGAAGGTCATAGCAGTAGCATTTTTCATGGAGCAGTGATTTAAACGTTTCTGCATTTTTGGAGAAGCTGTTGAGAGTTGGCGCAGTTATCAGGTATGTTGAATTTGAGTTCAGTATATGGTAGGAGTTGATTTAACGATTCATCATGAATTGTGATAGGATATGTGGGTAGTTAGTACATCATCTATTGTCTTTGTAGAGTATGCTGGGCAATTCGCATGAGAAACAATTTAGGAATTAGACATACACGTGTTGGGACTCAGCCTGTGAGAACTTTGTCAAGATGGTGGAAAACTTCATGGAATTAGTCATTTGTGAATAATGCG